>NC_085841.1:309960901-310267012 GCF_035594765.1 Anolis carolinensis
TTCTGAACTCAATGAAAAGACAGTCCCTGCCCTTTGCATTCACAATGGTCTCATAAATATACCAGTCATGCCAGGTATGTAGGTATGAACAGCTGTTATGCTGCCAAATTTATGATGAAAGGAGAGAAAAAACTCATTCCCACTCTTGGGCCACACCCCATCACAATAGGATTGCCTTTTGTGCTTTAAAGAGTTCTTTGACAGGCAGAATTACAAGAGCAGAAGCTATTCCTACCATGCAGAAATTTGGCAAAGTTTCCATCGGATGCATTCCTGGACTGGCCAGAAGCTTTCAAAGGCAAGCCAGCTTGCTCATTACAAAACAAACCAATAAAAATAGGTGACAATCCCAAATCTTTCCCATGCCTGCAACCTGTGCAACTTAAATGTTTTTGACATGGTGCCACATCTGCAGCAATTCTTGCTTGCATAATTGCTAACATAGCAGAACTGTAGCGTTTGCATAACTTGTCTGAATTGGTTCCTGACCAATACATATTGTGCCAATGTCCCACATTCAGAGCTTGGGGGAAAGGGTGCTAATTGTACTAGCTGGGGATTCTGGGAGCTGTAATCTCCACAAGTGACCTTTCTGAGGTTAGTTCTTTTTCCAGACATCTACCCAACCCATGTATAACATTGCTGGTACATTGCTCCATAAAAGTACAACTCAAGATTCTGGCTTCTGTACAATTAGAAAATAACACTCCATGACAGACTTCTGTTTTTGAATTGGGTATTACATTTTTAATAGCATTGTCTTAGAATCACAGAGTTGGAAGAGACCACAAATGGTCATCCAGTCCAACCCCACTCTGCCATGCAGGAACATGTAATCAAAGCACCCCCGACAGATGGTCGTTCAACCTCTGGTTAAAAACATCCAGAGAAGGAGATTCCACCACATTCTGAGGCAGCATATCTTGATCATATTTTATTACATCTAGAGCTGATAATGGATAGGTTTTTGTCATACTTTAGTCAATGAGACTGACTGAGGCAGAGGTGAGAACTGAGCATCCAAATTGTTGTTGAACCACAAGTCCCAGCAGCCCTCACCAATGGCAGAGAATGCTGGGATATGCAATCCAACACAAGTGGAGGGCCACAAGTCCCACCTATAAGCTAGACCAGGGCTGGTTCAGAGCTGTGGAAACCTTCATGCAAATGTTGCTGTGTCTACTTGCACACAGTCACTATTTTTATCTGAGCTTTGCTTCCAGGACTATTGAGCAAGGCAGTCCTTGGCTTTGTCATTACCACCAGGTGTTTATTTGCATGTTAATAGATATGGATCCATGCTATGTGGAGAAGGGCAACTTTCCAGATGTTTTTGGACTGCAGCTTTCCAATCCCTTCCCATTGGCTAGATTGACAAGCTGATGGGAGGCCAAGTACATCTGGTGGATATCTTTGCCAGGACCTGGTATAATGACTGCTGACTTTCTAAAGCTTTGGGCCCCTTAAAGACTAACCTGGCTTACACACACCAATGCCCACTAGAACCATAGGGTTGGAAGAGGCATCCAGTCCTACCCCGTTATGCAGGAACTGCACAATGAAAGCACCCCCAACAGATGGCCATCCAGCCTCTGCTTGAAAACCTCCAGAGGTGCTTCCACCACAATCCAAGGCAGTGAGTTCCACTGTTGAACAGCTCTTATGATCAAGAATTCTTTCCTAATGTTCAGGTGGAATTTCCTTTGCTGTTATTGAACCCATTGTTCTGAGCCATTGTTCCAGGGGGTACTGTGAATTTATGACATTGTGTTTGACTGTTTATTGTCTGTTTTGTTTTGTTTTGCACTTGTATTTTGTATGACACACCTTGAGTGTTCTGTGAGCCATCCCAAGTCCCTCTGGGAGAGGGTGGTAGCATAATTTATTATTATTATTATTATTATTATTATTATTATTATTATTATTATTATTATTATTATTCCTCTTTAAGCCACTCCTCATCGGGAGCATACATACATGTGTATCTGGTTCTACACAAGTGGTGTACTTATGCCAAAGAATTCCTGACCTCCTTGTCCTTCCCCAGCATAGGCACCTGCATTCAAGGCTAGTCAGATATATTTTGCTGCTTGGAACCAAGAATAAAAATGTCCCTTTCCTGAGGACCACATTCGATATACAAATACTGACCATACTAGCAGATATATATTTTCTTGGCAATGGCCTTTACAGATGGGTCTACAGAAGCATGAGTCCTCACTCAAGAGCTTCCGACCTAAAGGTTTATGCATTCTTTTGACTTCCGTGTACATTTATTCCACACTTTTTATGAGGTTGTCTTTAGAGATTTATTTTTTAAAATAATTTTTATTGAGTCTTTTATGAACATCATAATAAGATAAAATAAAATAAAATATATGGATTGGGGAGTGGGAAAGGGGAGGGGCTAATGCTACAAAAAGAGAAAAAAAAGACATCTATACATAACCTGATTATCTAAGAGGGTTTCGAAGTTAAGGATAGGGTATTATTGAATCTACACTAGGGCTCTTCCAAAGTCCTCTGCATTCACTGGGATTAGAGGTCCAGGACCCCCACAATAGTTAAACAACTGCAAATTTAAAAAGGCATTTTTTTTACCAAAGAGAATACCTCTCTCTAGGTGCAACTATATGGACAACTTCTGCAGAGACTGACCATAGAATCATGTGGAGGACCTACAAATGTCTAGAACGGTGTTATTACTATGAGTGTCTAAGTCTTCCAGGACAACTATATGACATAAGTTGACCACACAGTCATAAGGAACAGACACTTTATTTTATTTATTTATGTTTAGGAAAGAGAAGAAAATCCTTCACTGCACCTGCTGCCACCTCCATATACTTCCATTTGACCCGACCTCCAGGGCTGACTTTCCTTGTACCCCTTAAAAAGTTCTCCTGAGAATCGGGAGTGATACAGTAAGAACCAGCAATGTAATGTGAAGTCTGAAGTGTATAGTTGGGTGGGGGAAAGAGAGAGATAATGGCATTACTCTGAAGAATTTGCCCTCCCAAATGAAACTTTTGTTCCATTCCTAAATTTCTAGCATTGCAGAGTGAGAGATTGAGAAACATTCACACCTAGAGCACTCGTATTACCACCATAATTTTGCCTGCCCCTTTTCTTTGGATCCCTAAACTGTATTTCCAAATATTCAACTGAAGTTTTGTATTCTTACAATGCCAGAAATTTCATTTGAAGGGACAGATTGGGGTAGTCCCTTCATATTGCCCCTATTAGGGTGTATTTGGCCATTGAAACCTACTCGATGACCTTGGACAAGTCACACATTCTCACCCTCAGAGAGGCAGGTCCCTCTGAACAAATCTTGCCAAGAAACCTTCATGATAGGTTTTACTTGTGTGTGTATGTATAAGTGAATTTAATTTTCCTGTCAACTTGTGATAAGCCCATTAATTTCAAAGGGGTTTCTTAGGCAAGGAATACTCAGAGGTGGTTTTGTCAGGTCCTTCCTCTAAAAGCACCTGGTATTCATTGGAAGTCACCCATCCAAGAACTAACTTGAACTAATACTGCTTAGCTTCCAAAATCAGACAGAACCTGGTGCCTTTATGATATTCAAAGTTGACAGAAACAACTTGAAGGCACACAATAAAAACAACCTTCCATAAGTCAAGCAGAGTAGCCCTGTCACACATCCCAGGCCCCCTGCCCCCAAATACACTTTCTAGAAAGTACATGAACCTGTAGCACAGTGGTTCTCAAACTGGGGTCCCCAGATGTTTTTGGGCTTCAACTCCCAGATATCCTAACAGCTGGTAAACTGGCTGGCATTTCTGGGAGTTGTATTCCAAAAACACCTGGGGACCCCAGATTGAGAACCGCTGCAGGAGTACAAAAATGGTTCTTTAATATGAGAGTGATCACACTAAGCACAAAACACATAGTAATAGAGGAAAACACCTCAAATATGCTCAGCAAGCCTACTGTTTACATTCATATAATCGTATAATCAGTTTTCCAGGCACCAAGCTTTATTATTAACAGCTTGCAAGTTGACCAGATTATGGCAACTTTATGAATGAGAGGCCTCCGAGTCACTCTGTCATCAACAGTACTGCTCAGGCCTTGTTCAGTCCAAATCTATCCAAATAGCAACATGTTTAAAAAGAGTATATTGGCATGCAAAAGACCTAGCTAGGTCCAAAGGACTTGTAAGGACTTGTTCAGAGACCATGGACTACTGACTGATGTCTGATGGGATCAGGAGTGAGGAAGCACAGAAACAAAAATGTAATGGATAGTGCATTGCTCCAAATATGGGAGGGGGATACACTGCACAACAAGCATGGGCCAACTTTGGCCCTTCAGGTGTTTTGGACTTCAGCTCCCACAATTCCTAACAGCCTGCTATAAAATGAATGAGTTTGGCACCACTTTAGCTGCCATGGCTCAATGTTATGAAATCCCAGGAGTTGAAGTTTGATGAGAAGGAAGGAAGGGCTCTCTAATGAAGGTCTGGGCATGCTTCTGGAACATGGCCATACAGCCCGGAAAACTCACAGCAACCTAGTATATTCGGAGGCAGCTTCTTCCCATCCAGCGCAGAAAGTCCAACAGTCTCTTTGGCTCAGGGTTTAATATCAATACATACGTGTGTATAGATTTATATTTCTACACTGAGCTTGTCAAGTGTTGTTTATATATCTATGGAAATTCCAGGGTGGGAGAAAAAACTTTTGTCTGGGTTCCTGAGAGTTTGCCAGGCTGTATGGCTGTGCCCCAGAAGCATTCTCTCCTGACATTTCACCCACATTTATGGCAGGCATCCTCAGAGGTTGTGCGGTCTGTTGGAAACTAGGCAAGTGGGGTTTACATACAGTAGAGTCTCACTTATCCAAGCCTCGCTTATCCAAGCCTTGGATTATCCAAGCCATTTTTGTAGTCAATGTTTTCAATATATCATGATATTTTGGTGCTAAATTCGTAAATACAGTAATTACAACATAACATTACTGCATATTGAACTACTTCTTCTGTCAAATTTGTTGTATAACATGATGTTTTGGTGCTTAATTTGTAAAATCATAACCTAATTTGATGTTTAATAGGTTTTAATCCCTCCTTATTATCCAAGATATTTGCTTATCCAAGTTTCTGCTGGCCCGTTTAGCTCGGATAAGTGAGACTCTACTGTATATATCTGTGGAACTCTTGTCTGCTTGAGGCAAGTGTGAATGTTGTAATTGGCCACCTTGATTAGCACTGAATGGCCTTGCAGCTTCAAAGCTTGGCTGCTTCTTGCCTGGGGGAATCCTTTGTTGGAAGGTTAACTGGCCCTGATTGTTTCATGTCTGGAATTCCTCTGTCTTCTGAGTGTTGTTCTTTCTTTACTGCCCTGATTTTGGGGTTTTTTTAATACTGGAAGCCTGATTTTGTTCATTTTCATTGATTCCTTCTTTCTGTTGATATTGTCCACATGCTTGTGAATTTCAATGGCTTCTCTGCGTCCTGACATGGTGGTTGTTAGAGTGGCCCAGCACTTCTGTGTTCTCAAATAACATACCGTGTCCAGGTTGGTTCATCAATTGCTCTGCTATGGCTGACATTTCTGGTTGAGTTGGTCTGCCATGCCTTTCATGTTCCTTGATTTGTGTCTGGGCAATGCTGCATTTGGTGGTCTCTATGTAGACTTGTCCACATAGGATGCCAGCCATAGATACAGGCAAAACATCAGGAGAAAATGTTTCTGAAACATGGTCATATAGTACGGAAAACTCACAGCAACTCAAAGAAACCTTTCCTTTTTTTTTCAACACACTGGGCAGACGGGTAGCGACGATCACTCAGACTGGCTCCAAAGGCACCCCTGGGACCCCCCACCCTTGGGATGGCCATTGTTCCCAGTCCAGGGGCCCCCTCCCATCTAGAAGGGGTGGGAGGGAAAGGGGGGGAGAAAGCCAGCCTTAGGTTCTTCAGGAGGAGGAAAGAGGGGGAAAGAGTGGGAAAGACAGAGGAGAGAGACAGGAGGTAGAGGAAGAGTTGGAAGGAGGGAGGGAACAAGAGAGGGGGAGAGACTTCAGGCTACAGGATGAATGCAGCCTTTCCCGTCTGCCGAGGGCTCCAAGTTGGGTCGCGTGGCACGAGGGAGGCAATGATGAATGGCAAAAGCCTCCTGATGTAAATAAATGTAATCCCGGAGCCAAGGAGGGGGGGTGGTGCTGCCTCTTCCCCACCCTGCCCTGAGAGAGATACTTCAAGTCACTGATACCTTATAGAACAGTGGTTCTCAACCTTCCTAATGCCGCAACCCCTTAACACAGTTCCTCATGTTGTAGTGACCCCAACCATAACATTATTTTCATTGCTACAGTACTTCATAACTCTCATGAATCATAATGTAAATATCTGATATGCAGGATATATTTTCATTCACTGGATCAAATTTGGCACAAATACCCCATACGCCCAAATTTTAATACTGATGGGGTTGTCATTTGAGAGTTGTAGTTGCTGGGATTTATAGTTCACCTACAATCAAAGAGCATTCAGAACTCCACCAAGGATGGAATTGAACCAAACTTGGCACACAGAACTCCAATGATCAACAGGAAATACTGGAAGGGTTTGGTGGGCATTGACCTTGAGTTTTGGAGTTATAGTTCACCTACATCCAGAGAGCACTGTGGACTCAAACAATGATGGATCTGGACCAAACTTGGCAGGAATACTTAATATGCCCAAATTTGAACACTGGTGGATTTTGGGGGAAATAGACCTTGACATTTGGGAGTTGTAGTTGCTGGGATTTATAGTTCCCCTGCAATCAAAGAGCCCCTTGAACCCCACCAGGACCATAGCCAGAAAAAAATGGGAGGGGGGTTAAACATTTTTTAGCGAATCATGAAAAGTAGTTCCATAATACAAAATAATTTAGAAATTGGGCTCCATTGATAAACATCAGTGGATACTCATGGGGATTTGGTTAATCAATTAAAATTCATGAATAAACCAGGATGTTTTTATAAACCTGAAAATTTGGGGGGGGGGGGTTGAACCCCTAACCCCACCACCACCACCACAGCTACAGCCCTGCACCTCACCAAAGATACAATTGGGCCAAACCACTCTGAGTCCCCTCAGGGAGATAGGGCAGAGTACAAATAAAGTATTATTTTATTGTTGTTGTTGTTTGGTTGGTTGCATATTGCAAGTTGCTTCTGATTGTGAGAGAATCAGCCATCTACAAAGACGTTGCCCAGGGGACGACCGGATGTGTCACGATCCTGCGGGAAGGCTTCTCTCATGTCCCTTGGGCCATCGCTGCTCAAGCAGGGAAATTTGAAACAATTGAACAGAATTTCTCCGAAGCTTTAGGTGCTCTTACTGCCTATTACAGGGAAAACCAGCTGATCCCTAATCAGGGGCGGCTGAAGCTATAAGCCGGGTAAGCAACGACGGGTGGCACAAAATCCGCTAGGGGTGCCATTGAGGCTCCAGGGCCTGGAGCACCCAGGGAGGGTTGCAAGGGTGCCTTTCTTCATTCCAGTTCAGCGCCCAGGCCTGGCCCTCTGCACTCAGCTCAGAGTGCTCAGCCTCAGCCTGGAAGGGGGGAGGGGCTGCCTGAATGAGGAGCTCCACCCCCTTCCCTTTCCAACTGAGCGCGCTCTGAGCCAAGTGGTGACAGCCAGCTGGCCCAGGCAGGGACAGCCATCCCGGTTCAGCACTGAAGCCTGGCCGTCACCGCTGGACTCAGAGCGCACAGCTGGGAAGGGAAGGGGCCATGTTCCAGAGGCATTCCCTCCTGACGTTTTGCCACATCTATAGTAGGCATTCTCCGAGGTTGAGGTCTGTTGGAGACTGGGGAAGAATCTATCTTTTATTTTTCAGTGATTGTCACGACCCAGGCTACAGAGCACCAATAACCATACGCAGAGGCCAGATTCTATCTAATATCTTTATTAAGGAAATATATAAAGTTAGTAAAAGCAAATGTAAAAGATAGTCCAGAAGCAGACCTTTCAGGAAAGGTCAAAATTAGTCCAAAGAAATAATGTCCAATATGAAATATTAAGGTCCAAAGTTGTAATCCAATAACCGAAACACTCACTTTGCCAGGCAAAGTGAGGGGAGTTGACAAGGTCCTTTAGTCCATAAACTTGAGCAAGGCTAGGAAATACTTGATACTTGAAACAAGGCTCAAAACGTGGAGCAAGGTAACTAGGAACAAGAACAAGGTCCGTGGAATAACTTGGTAAAATCCGTGGAACAAGGCAAGGATAGGTCCTGGGAAACAAGGCAAAGTCCGTAGATAAACAAAGGCTGGGAAGCAAGGCGAAGGCTGGATAGCAAGGCAAGGCTTGAGCAGGAGCGAGGCTTGAAACGGAGCGCGCTGTCCAGACACAACTCGCTCCGTAGGTTGACGAATTGACTCCGCGAAGTTACTACGCGGTTAAAACACCTATATAGAGTCTAACTTTCCCACCGAAGCAGTTCTCTGGGAATCAGAAACGAAAGCTAAACTCTGAGACCAGATGTTAAACTCCTTAAAGATTCTCACGAGAAGCAGTCTTAATTGGCTACATTCTTAGCTGCAATCCTCGCACTCCTGCGCGAAGCTGATTCCAAACTTCTCTGTTGTTTACAAAACTCCCGGCGCAAGAACACGGGAGAAGTAGGCTCTGGGTTTGTTTGACATACTTCTGGGAGACAACTTTCTTGCAGGTGCAAGGTTCCCAGATCTGCCTGGGAAAGATCTGGCTGAGAGGAATCCAGTTCAGACTGGGAAGGTAAAAAACCCAAGTTTTCATCTTCATCAGGAATTACAATGTCCTGAGCAGGACTACAAGGCCCATGGGTCATCACACTATCCCCCTCCTCAAGGCCCCTCCCAAACTGGGGCCCTCTCCCCGAGGCGCGAGGTCGCGGCTTGGCGGGATAGGTCTGATGAAAGCGACGGGTTAGCTCAGGAGCATGGACTGTGGAGGCGTCTTCCCAAGAGCGTTCCTCAGGGCCAAAACCCACCCAGTCAATGAGATATTGTAGGCGGCGGCGGTGAAAGCGAGAATCCAAAATGTCCTCAACCTCGAACTCCTCCTCCCCATTCATCAAAACAGGAGGGGGGGCCGGTTGGTCTGTATCAGGACGCACACCATCCGCCGGAAGGAGCAGGGAACGGTGAAACACTGGGTGAATGCGCATTGAACGCGGAAGTTGGAGTTTGAAAGTCACGGGGTTTAATTGCGCCACCACTGGATAGGGGCCAATGAAACGGGCATCTAACTTCCGGCAAGGGCGGTGGGAGGGCAGAAAGCGAGTGGACAGAAAAACCCGATCTCCTACCTTGATTTCGGGGCCCGGCTGGCGGTGTTTGTCAGCGTGGTGTTTATAGTCCTCCTTGGCTTGGTCCAGTTGCTGGAGCAAAAGTTGTTGCACCGCTGTGAGTTCCTGCAGCCAATCCTCTGCTGCGGGAACTTCTGAAGTTTCAATGACGGGGGGAAAGAACCGTGGATGGAAGCCGTAGTTTGCAAAGAACGGCGTTTCTTTTGTAGAAGCTTGAACTCCATTGTTGTAGGCAAACTCAGACAGTGGTAACAGAGAAGCCCAATTGTCCTGTTGGTAGTTTACATAACAGCGAAGATACTGCTCCAAAGTGGCATTGGTGCGCTCTGTTTGCCCATCTGTTTGGGGATGATGAGCTGAAGATAAGCGAGAGTCTATGCCCAATAGTTTTTGTAGCGCCTTCCAAAAACGAGAGGTGAATTGAGATCCACGGTCTGTGACTAAACTCTTGGGCAATCCATGTAGTCTGAAAACATGTTGAAGGAATAGATCCGCAGTCTCTTTGGCCGTGGGGAGGCCTTCGCAGGGAATGAAATGGGCTAACTTGGTGAAAAGGTCCACCACCACTAAGATCGTGGTGAATCCACAGGAAGGTGGTAGGTCAGTGATGAAATCCGCAGAAATTATTTCCCATGGGCGAGATGGGGTAGGAAGGGGGTGTAAAAGCCCTGAGGGCTTCTCCCTTCTTATCTTGGAGCGCTGGCATACTGGGCAGGTGTTGACATATTTCTCCACATCCTTGCGGATCTTGGGCCACCAAAAATCCCTTAGGATCAGATGCATGGTTTTAAATAGTCCGAAGTGTCCTGCTGGTTTGCAATCATGACACAGACGAAGCGCTTTTTCCCTGCCCGGTCCGGGTGGGATATAAACATGATTTCTATAGCAAAGCAGCCCATCCTTAAGCGAAAAGGGAAAATGCAGACCTTGGCGAAGTTGGTCCTGCGCCCAGGCATCTGCTTGCTGACTAGCCCTGATTTCTTGAGCACAGAGGGGTCCTGGAGTAGAGGAAGCTGAACCAATGGGAATGGATTTGGTGTTCCCCACTGTGAGCGTGGCAAAGTTCCCGGGTTGTAATAGTTGAGATTCAAAGGTCTCCTTGCGTCCTGCAGCGTATTCCGGTTTACGTGACAGGGCGTCTGCTTGCTTGGTCTGGGCTGGGGTCACATAATGAATCTGGAAGTCGAAACGTTCGAAGAATAAAGCCCAACGTTGCTGCCTCTGATTTAGTTTGCGGGCAGTTCTTAGATGTTCTAGATTACGATGATCAGTGTGGACTTCAATGGGAAATTTGGCCCCTTCTAGCCAATGTCTCCAAGTTTCAAAGGCTGCCTTTATGGCCAGTAGTTCTTTTTCCCAAATGGTGTAATTCCTCTCTGGTGTGGTTAGTTGACGAGAGTAAAAGGCACAGGGATGGAGGTGATCTCCCACCGGTTGTAAGAGTACAGCCCCAATTGCCACATCAGAGGCGTCCGCTTGCACAACAAAAGGGGTTCCAGGATTTGGGTGCTGTAGAATTGGCTGGGAGGTGAATAGTTTCTTTAGTTGCTGGAACCCTTTCTCTGCTTGATCAGTCCAGCGGAAAGGCTGCTTTCCACGGATGCAGCTAGTGATGGGGTCGGACCAGCGGGCAAAATCTGGAATGAACTTGCGGTAATAGTTCGCGAACCCCAAGAAACGCTGCACCTCTTTCTTGTTAGTTGGCGCCCGCCATTCCAATACTGCTGAAACCTTGGCTGGATCCATGGAAAGCCCTAGAGGCGAGATGCGGTAACCAAGGAAATCTACCTCTTGTAGATCAAAGGCGCATTTTTCCAGCTTGGCATAAAGTCCATGATCCCGCAATCGTTGTAACACCATTTTGACGTGGTTCTCATGTTCTGATTGTGATCTAGAAAACACCAGAAAATCGTCCAGGTAGATTATCAAGAACCTGTCTAGATAGTCCTGAAAAATGTCATTGACAAAATGCTGGAACGTTGCGGGAGCTCCGCATAAACCGAAATTCATAACTCGGGACTCGAATAATCCGAATTTGGTCTGGAAGGCGGTCTTCCACTCGTCCCCTTCCCTGATGCGAATTAAGTTGTAAGCCCCCCGAAGATCCAGCTTGGTGTAAACCTTGGCTCCTCGAAGCCGATCCAGTAGATCCGAGATTAAGGGCAGGGGATAGCTGTTCCGCTTGGTGATATTGTTCAATGCTCTGTAGTCCACCACCAAGCGTAGTTCCCCTGACTTCTTCTTCACAAACATCACTGGGGAGGCGGCTGGGGATTGAGAGGGTCTGATGAATCCCTTGCGAAGGTTTGTCTCTATGAATTCCCTGAGAGCTTCTTGCTCTGGTTCAGTCAGGGAGTAGAGATGCCCTCGCGGGATCGGGGCCCCCTCCACCAAGTCAATGGCACAGTCATAAGGTCTATGTGGGGGTAATTTTTCGGCTTCTTTCTCATTGAATACATCCCAATACTCGGAGTACTTCTTTGGCAAGGTGATGATGGGCTCGGTGTCTGTGGCATGGCAGACCTTGGCTACGAGGCAATGGTTTTGGCAGTACGGTGAAGCAAACTGCAGTTCTCTGTTGGACCAGGAGATGTTAGGGTCGTGGAGAGTCAGCCATGGAATTCCCAAAATCACAGGGAAATGGGGAACCTCGGTAACAAAGAAGGAAATCTCTTCCATATGTTCCCTTATCCACATCCTGGTGGGTTCCGACCACTGACTTACGGGGCCCGTCTTGAGGGGGCGGCCGTCTATGGCTTGCACCACACGGGCATTCTTGAAATCATGATATTGTAATCCCAGAGAGTCGGCATACTCTCTATCAATGAAATTGTTGGTAGCTCCAGAGTCTATCATGGCGTGGATCATGACGGGTCCCCTTTTTGCTGACCATAATGTGACCACGAGAAGGAACAGGACCCCGGTTGGCGGCTCTTGAATGGATTTTTTGACCGGGTTGGCGAGCCTCTCTACACCCGGTCGTTGGCTTCCCCCGCCGGCTGTGTGCCAGTCGGCTCAGACGCCTTCGTCTCCGTGGAGGACGCCGCCGCAAGACGGGCGGCAGGCTTCCCTTTGGCTGGGCACTCTCTGGCGAAGTGGCCCCCGTTCCCGCAGTACCAACAGAGGTTTAAGCGTTGACGACGGGCCTTCTCGGCGGCATCTAGTCTGGGACGCACATTGCCCAACTGCATCGGCACCTCCTCGCCTCCTCTGGGGTATGGGGTTGGCGGTGGGGGTCTCCACACTGGACGTGGCTGAACGCTGGCGGGAGCGGGGGGTTTTGCCCCGGCTCTACTGCCCTGGCCTCGAACCCACTGTTTCCTGTTGGCAATCATGACTTCAGCCCGTAAACATTGATCAATGAGTGCCTCGAGGGTCTGGGGAGGATCCACCTTGGAGATTTCTTCCAGCATTTCAATGTTGAGACCCTCCCGGAATTGTCCTCTGAGGGCTACATCGTTCCAGCCGGTGTTGTGGGCCAGCACTCGGAACTCGGCTATATACTGAGACATAGGTCTGTCTCCTTGGAAAAGGCGACGGAGTTTGTGACCGGCTGCCTCCAAATTGTCCTCGATTCCCCAAGTCTCCTTGAGGTGGTCCAAGAAGTGTTGCGCTGATCTTAGGTGTGGAGAGGCTTGGTCGAACAGTGCCGTCGCCCAATTGGCCGCTGGGCCGTCTAGAAGACTGTAAACCCACGCCACTTTGATGTCTTCTTGGGGAAACTCGGCATCACGGGCCTCTAGATAAGCTTGACATTGGCGACGGAAAACATGAACCTTAGAAGCTTCTCCAGTAAACTTGGTAGGCAACGCCATGGCCGGGAGGCGGATTCCGCGCTCCCGCAAGCCCTTTATTTCTCCATCCTGGGCGTTGAGTCTGTCGCGGATGCGATCCACTTCGTCCTTGCTGATGGTGTAGCTCAGTGGCTGCCCACCGGGCACGGTTCCGGTAGACATTCTGGCCGAGGTTAATTGGTGCTTAGGGTGGCGGAGTCAAACTGTCACGACCCAGGCTACAGAGCACCAATAACCATACGCAGAGGCCAGATTCTATCTAATATCTTTATTAAGGAAATATATAAAGTTAGTAAAAGCAAATGTAAAAGATAGTCCAGAAGCAGACCTTTCAGGAAAGGTCAAAATTAGTCCAAAGAAATAATGTCCAATATGAAATATTAAGGTCCAAAGTTGTAATCCAATAACCGAAACACTCACTTTGCCAGGCAAAGTGAGGGGAGTTGACAAGGTCCTTTAGTCCATAAACTTGAGCAAGGCTAGGAAATACTTGATACTTGAAACAAGGCTCAAAACGTGGAGCAAGGTAACTAGGAACAAGAACAAGGTCCGTGGAATAACTTGGTAAAATCCGTGGAACAAGGCAAGGATAGGTCCTGGGAAACAAGGCAAAGTCCGTAGATAAACAAAGGCTGGGAAGCAAGGCGAAGGCTGGATAGCAAGGCAAGGCTTGAGCAGGAGCGAGGCTTGAAACGGAGCGCGCTGTCCAGACACAACTCGCTCCGTAGGTTGACGAATTGACTCCGCGAAGTTACTACGCGGTTAAAACACCTATATAGAGTCTAACTTTCCCACCGAAGCAGTTCTCTGGGAATCAGAAACGAAAGCTAAACTCTGAGACCAGATGTTAAACTCCTTAAAGATTCTCACGAGAAGCAGTCTTAATTGGCTACATTCTTAGCTGCAATCCTCGCACTCCTGCGCGAAGCTGATTCCAAACTTCTCTGTTGTTTACAAAACTCCCGGCGCAAGAACACGGGAGAAGTAGGCTCTGGGTTTGTTTGACATACTTCTGGGAGACAACTTTCTTGCAGGTGCAAGGTTCCCAGATCTGCCTGGGAAAGATCTGGCTGAGAGGAATCCAGTTCAGACTGGGAAGGTAAAAAACCCAAGTTTTCATCTTCATCAGGAATTACAATGTCCTGAGCAGGACTACAAGGCCCATGGGTCATCACAGTGATTGGTTTTGGGGGGAGCACCAAAATATTGTTTGCTTACACTTGAAAATTACCTAGGGCCAGCCCTGTCTCTAATCTATCTAAAACACAGACATGTGCTTTTCACTTTAAGAACAGACAAGCATCTCAAGCTCTGGGGATTACCTTGGAAGGAATCCCACTGGAGCATTGCAGCACATCAAAATACTTTGGAGTTACCCTGGACCGTGCTATGACTTACAAGAACACTGCTTGAATATCAAGCAAAAGCTAGAAACAATAACATACAAAAGCAGACTGGCACAACGGGGGATCACAACCAAACACAGTGAAGACATCTGTCCTGGCGCTTTGCATGCTCTGAGTATGCATGCCCAGTGTGGAACACATCTCACCACATTAAAACAGTGGGCGTAGCTCTTAATGAGACATGCCACATTTTCACAGGATGTCTATGCCCCAGACCACTGGAGAAATCATGCTGTTTAGTTGGCATTGCACCACCTGATATCTGTCGCAAAGTAGCAGCCAATAATGACAGGACCAAGGCAGTGACATCTCTGGCCCATCCCTTGTTTGGATATCAGCCAGCATACCAACACTCCAGTAGGAGCCCTGGTAGCGAAGTGTGTTAAAGCACTGAGCTGCTGAACTTGCAGACCGAAAGGTCCCAGGTTCAAATCCTAGGAGCGGAGTGAGCGCTCGCTGTTAGCTCCAGCTTCTGCCAACCTAGCAGTTCAAAAACATGCCAATGTGAGTAGATCAATAGGTACTGCTCCGGCGGGAAGGTAATGGCGCTCCATGCAGTCATGCTGGCCACATGACCTTGGAAGTGTCTATGGAAACGCCAGCTCTTCAGCTTAGAAATGGAGATGAGCACCAACCCCCAGAGTCAGACATGACTTAATGTCAGGGGAAACCTTTACCTTTACCTACCAACACCTTAAATCAAGAAATAGCTTTTTAAGATCTACAGAGCTACTCGCAAGAACATCTCAGCAAGCGAGTCCAAAAGTGGCAGGCTAGAACCTGGAACCTTAATCAGCGGCTGACGCCTGATGAGATACTCCCTCCTGGGCACACAGAAGACTGGGCAACTTGGAAGGTGCTGAACAGACTGCGCTTTGGCATCACGAGATGCAGAGCCAACCTTAAGAAATGGGGCCACAAAGTGGAGTTCACCACATGCGAGTGTGGAGAAGAGCAAACCACATTACAATGCAGCCTGAGCCCTGCCACATGCAACACCAGAGGTACTCCAAGTGGCCAGCTACTGGTCAAAGGACATTTAGTATCATGCCAAGTTTTTTTTTTACTTTGTTTGTGGGACACCCCACTTGGAGACAGGGGGGCGGGGCCGTGAGGCCGGATCAAACTCTGCCAAGTTGGCTCTGAAAAGACGAGAGGGGAAGGCGCGCTCTTTCCCTCAAAGAAACTTCAGTTGAAGCGCTTTCCTTCCTTCCTCTCTTTTGCTTTGAGGAGGGAACGGGAGCGGGCGCCCTTAATCCCGAATGGCCTCGCGCGGAGGGGGGGCTGGGGCTGGGACCCACACACACCCGGAGAAGAAGTGCTTCTAAGCCCGCGCGCGCCGCCCCGCGTCTCCAGTGGGAGGCCGGGGCGAAGCAAAGGGGCAAAACGGGGAGAGAGACTACTTAGACGCTCGCCTCTCCGCCTGTGCTTTGCCTTTCTCCACCCGCGTCGCGGGCCTCGCGTGAGATCCCATCCCACGGTAAAGAGTCCTGGGGGCGGGGATCACGGAGCCCCCCCCCTCCCCCCCCCAATTAGATTCAGCGAAGGGAATGGTGGAGTTGCGGGGCATTTCGAGGTCAACCTTCCATAGGGAAAACCTACGGGAAGAGATTCGCCCCACCCCCCTCCACACACACACACAGTGCTGAGAAGAACCAATAGCCCCTTCGAAAGACGCCCTGTTTTTAAGAAGTCGCCTCTAGTCATGGTGGCCATTTGCAACATTCACACCTCCCTCAAGCAGACAAGAGTTCTAAAATCAGGACAATAAACAAAGAACAACACTCTGAAAAGAGGGGGATTCCAGGCATGAAACAATCAGGGCCAGCTAACAACTCCCAACAAAGGACTCCCCCAGGCAAGAATAAGCCAGGCGTTGAAACTGCAAGTCCATTGAATGCTAATCAAGATGAAAACTCACAACAGCCCACTAATCAAGGTGATTAATTACAACATTCACACTTGTGGACATTTTACAGATATATAAACCCCACTTGCCTAGTGTCCAACAGACCTCACAACCTCTGAGGATGCCTGCCATAGGTGCAGGCGAAACGTCAGGAGAGAATGCTTCTGGAACATAGCCACACAGCCCGGGAAACTCACAGCAACCCAGTGATTCGGGCCATTTAAGCCTTTGAATACACATCCCCCTCCTCCGTCCTGAGAGCCCTGAGCTGCTCGCCAAGCGCACTTCATGGGGGGAGGAAGTGGCTGCAGCCCCTTGGCTTTCAGGAGGAACAGGGGGGGAATGCCGCCCCCCGCCCTGCCCAGCCTTTTCGTTTCCTCCGGCGCCAAACGTGAGGCCTGAAAGGTCAAGAAGCGGGAGGGGAGGGGGGGGGAGAAGCCGAGCGGCGCCTCCAGACCTGAGCCAAACCCCCCCCCCCTCACCCCTCTCCCTCCTTCCCTCCTTCCCTCCTTAATGCCTTCGGGGATTAGCCGGGTGGCTGCGTGTCTGTGCGAGCGAATGTGCGAGTGTCCTCCAGCCCGAAAGAGCCAGCCTCCTCCTTCCCCCTCCCCCAGGAAAGCCGTCCTCCCCCTTCGCAGCGCCTTCCTTCCTTCCTTCCGACTGCTTCCCGGAACCGGCTGCACCTGTCGGGACGCCTCCCGCCCTCGCCTTCCCTTCCCAGGGAGAGAGAGACACACACACACAATAAACATACACACAGCACAATCCCGGAGCCTTGAGTCCCTCACGCCGAGATCTACACAAACGTACATACACACCCCTCCCCCGATGCAGGAGCCAAAAGCCTTTCTACTTTGGGAAAGACGGGGGGGAGGGAGGGAAGGAGATGCGGCGGACAGACAGATGGAAGGGCAGAGACAGCGGACGCTGAGCCAAAGAGACTGCCGCCGGGCTTCCTGGGCTGGATGGGAAGCGAGCAGGCTTCCAGCTCTCCTACCGTAGGTTTCCCTCCTTCACTCTCCAACTATATATCAAGAGCGAGAGTTGGAGAGAAATATATTATGTATTTCATCTCGTTCAGGTCTCTTTCTAAGTATAGAGAGTTGGAGCAAAATATAGGTATTTCATTCATCTGGCCCAGGTGGCGCAATAGGTTAAACCCTTGTGCCGGCAAGACTGCTGACCAAAAGGTCGGAGGTTCGAATCCAAAGAGCGCGGTGTGAGCTCCCATCTGTCAGCTCCAGCGTCCCATGCGGGGACATGAGAGAAGCCTCTCACAGAAAACATCCGGGCGTCCCCTGGGTAACGACCTTGCAGACTGCCAATTCTCTCACACCAGAATCTCATGGGGAAAAATATCGTCCAGGTCTCTTTCCAACTACAGTATATAAATGTGTTTCATCTCTCCCAGGTCTCACTGTTTCTCTTTCCAAGCATATATACTCTGTCTCTCTCTGTGTGTGTATATATATATATATATACACATACATACGCACACATACATAGAGTGGGAGAGAAATATTTTTTTCATCTCACCCAGATCTCTTTCTCTCTCCAACTATTTATATATGTCTGTGTGTGTGTGTGTTGTCGAAGGCTTCCATAGCCGGAATCACTGGGCTGCTGTGAGTATTCCGGGCTGCATGTTCCTCCTGACGTTTCGCCTGCATCTATGGCACGCATCTTCAGAGATTGTGAGGTCTGTTGGAAACTAGGCAGGAGGGGTTTTATATATCTGTGGAACGTCCAAACAGACAGACACAGATATATAAACCCCGCTTACTTAGTTTTCCAACAGACCTCACAACCTCTGTGGATACCTGCCATAGATGCAGGAGAAACGTCAGGAGAGAATGCTTCTGGAACATGGCCATATAGCTCGGAGAACTCACAGCAGCCCAGTATATATATTCACGGGCGGCTACTTCCCATCCAGCGCAGGAAGTCCGTCGGTCTCTTTGGCTCAGGGCTTAGTATCCATACATGCGTGTATATAGAGAAATATTTCTACCCGGAGCTTGTCCTGCCAAGAAAAAGGTCCGCGCGGCCCCTCCGGCCACGCAGAGGCGCAGGAAAGGCTGGGGAGGGGAGGCAAGGCAGGCATCCCAAGCCCTGGGCTCCCCTTCCTCCCCGGGCTTGCACACACCAATGCACGAAGACAGGCATACAAAAGAAAGAACTCCCCAAGTGCTGCACGAATCCCAGCCCAGTCCTGCCCGGCGTCGATCCTTTCTTCCATCCTTCCTTCCTTTGCCGACTCAAATCTCGACACCCGCCCCTTTAAAGAGCCTCGAAAACTCTCCCCGTCCCCGGACGCCCCGGTGACAATTGGTTCCCATCAATTCCCGAGCGGAGGGAGACTTTTGTGCACACCAAACGCACCGAGAATAAAAGCCACCCAAACTGGGGAGATCGGCGGGGAGCCTGCCGCCGGCAAGCAGCAGCTCCAGCCTGGCAGCATGCACGGGAAAAGGCGCCCTTTTTTCATATTGAAACCACGCGGAAATATGTACATTTTTGATTCCTACTTACGCTTTCAGGGGGTTGTGAATGACAGTCGCCATTTTGCTACAATGTAACAGAATATTGTGCCTCGGAGTTCTAAAAGGTTCGCTCAGGGGAAGCGGGCGCCCAATGGGGAGAGAGGATACCGGCCCGGCGTCCAATCGGAGCACGGTGGGCGGGGCCAGGGTTCGGCTGGTTATTAGGGGAGCTGTCAAAGCCCAGAGGTCACTCCCTTTCTGTGCAAGTGTTCGGAGAGCAGGTCTTAAAGGGCCAGCGTCACGGGAAAAAGGGAGAGCCACGCTCTGGATTATGGGCCACGAGTCGGTGGGGGACTTTGGGACTCTTTGCAGGAGTTTGGTACCGCTTCGCCCTCCTCCCGCTTTGGAAAGAAAGTCATATTGAGGAGGGGGCAAAATTAATAATAATAATACTTTATTTATATTCCGCCCTTCTCCCCATGGGGACTCAAGCTTGTTTCCTCCAACTCCAGAGACTAGCACAGGGAGCAGTGGATTTGTTTGAGGCAGGTGTGACTATGCTGCCTTGGAGTGTGGTGGAATCCCCCTCTCTGGGAGTTTTAAAGCAGAGGCTGGATGGCCATCTGTAGGGAGGGCTTTGATTGTATCTTCTTACATGGCAGAACGGGGTTGGGATGACTTGATTATATGGTGTCTTCCAAACATTATGTTTTTTTTTTCCTCTGTGCAAGTGTTGAGATCAAGCCTATGGCTGGATCTACACTGTCACATAATGCAATATTCAGTGTAAGGGAGCCCCGGTGGCGAAGTGTGCTAAAGCACTGAGCTGCTGAACTTGCAGACCGAAAGGTCCCAGGTTCAAATCCCGAGAGCGGAGTGAGCGCCCGCTCGCTGTTAGCTCCAGCTTCTGCCAACCTAGCAGTTCGAAAACATGCCAATGTGAGTAGATTAATAGGTACCGCTCCGGCGGGAAGTTAACGGCCACATGACCTTGGAGGTGTCTACGGACAACGCCGGTTCTTCGGCTTAGAAATGGAGATGAGCACCAACCCCCAGAGTCAGCCACGACTGGACTTAACGTCAGGGGAAACCTTTACCTTTACCTTATATTCAGTGTGCACCCATTTAATGCAGTTCAAACTGCATTATAAATGGGAGCGCAGATCCAGCCTAAATCATGCTCTTGCACCCCGCCTTCAAGCCATGTGGGTGCATTTTTGGCATTCAAAAGAAAGTAAACAAAGTTCTTCTTGTCCGTCCCCCTCCGTTCCCCGCAGCTTTTTCCTTCCGACCACTTTCCGCTTCAGGTTTCTTGGCAGCGCTGCCTCGGTCGTATTGACTCCGGCGCAGGAGCAGCCCTCCTTCCTTCCTTCCTTCCTTCCCTTTCCCTCCCCCCCCCTCCCCCTCCCCCTCCCCCTCCCCCTCCCTCCAGGAATGTCTCTCCGCGCCCGCCACCCTCCAAGGGCTTCTGCCGCCAGGGCACTCGTTACATAACGCGAAGTGGCCCAACCAACCGCCTGCTTGTTTCACTCAAAGGAACTTTTAGAAAAAATGATGGTGTATTTTCCTCCCCCAGGATCGTCTGCTTTGGCGTGTCGAGACCTGACCTCTGCGATCTCTTGGCATCAGAAAGGGAGGCGGGGGGAGGAGGAGGAGGAGGAGGAGCTTTGCCAACTTTTTCATTAAAACAAAGCAAAGTGCTCCGCGGTTGAAAGAGTGACTTCTTGGAGGCGAAATTGCAAAGCCAAGGAGCGCAGACACCGCTCTGGCACCCCTGGCAAAGGCAGCCAACTCCAAGACGTCTGCGTTTACCTGGCGCTAATTAGAGGAGTCTGCAAAGGAATTACCCAGAGGGAGAAACAAAAGGATTTTTTTAATGTGCTTACTGAAGGCTGAAGTCACTCTCCCTAGTCTACACGAAGCACTCTTGGGCTGCATCTAGACTGGAGAGTTAATGCAGTTTGGCACCACTTGAACTGCCATGATTCAAAGGTATGGAATCATGTGAGTTGAAGTTTTACAAGGTCTTTAGCCTTTAACTGTATCTGTCGAAAAGTGCTGGTGCCCCATCAAGGTACAACTCCCAGGATTCCACAGCACTGAGCCATGGCAGTTAAAGTGATGTCAAACTGCGTTCACTTTACAGTGGAGATGCCTCCTTAGGCTGAAATCCTATACAACACTTTTATTTGGCAGTAGGTTATTGGAAACAACTGCACCCAGTCTCTGGGCACATATCCCTTTGGAAATAAATGGCAATCACAACCTTATTGAAAAGGAAAAAAATGATGTCACATCCATTTGGCAAATGTGAATCCCCATGAACATGTGGAGACCACCTTTTGAAAATGGCACACAGGTAACTCAGCTGTTAAACTGAAGAACCATGTCTTTGAACTGCCAAGGACAAAGACAGCCACTACAAAAATATATTTGGTTAGCAGATAATTGTTGTTTCTTTGAAGTTGAAATTGCAGTTGCACTCCCTTGAAACCTCTTAATTTAAAATACGCAGTCAGAGATTTAAAAAAAAACAAAGTCTTTGAAAACTAACATATCTTGTTTACTCACAAACATCTTGCATTCATTCACCATACAGGCACATTTTTTATTAAAGTTCAGTTATAGATAGGATGTAGGTCTCTCTGTGTTTTGAGTATACAGGGTATCATTGTGAATCAATTGTCCATAGCCTTTAGGTATAGTTGTACTCACTGAAGTTCATAAGTCATATTCTCTACTGAAGTCAAAACAGCAACATGCATCTACCTCCACTGAGGTGTAAAGCAGGCACATCCACCTCCACAGAGGTGGATAGCAGATACTGAATACAAAATGGAGTCCTGAGTCTGAAAATGCTCAGTACAATCACATGTCTATAACTCCTCCCACACCAAAGAGGTACAGTCAAACTGGCAAATCAACATACACATAGAATACAGGTTTGTGTGTGTGTGTGTGTGTGTGTGTGTATACACACACATACAATAAATAGTGAAGGGCTTGGGAGGTTACTATTTCCAACATAGGTCCCACTGTAGACGCACACGGTCAGGAGACATACCATTAACCTGCAGTAAATATAAGAAGGGATAAGCCCCAAGGAACATAATAGGACTTAGGTCTGAGTAAACCTAAACAGGTTACACTGCTCAACAACTTGACTTAAGCATAAACTTTGTGGAATTCAGGAAGGCTACATTAAGAGTAGGCACCTGCCACAGGGGCATTGGCAACTCCCTTGCATACCAAGTCAACCTATCAGTCCAGTTCTGGGCATCATGATTAAAGAAGGATATTGACAAGCTGGAACTTGTCCAGAAAAGGGCAACCAACGTGATCAAAGCCAAGCACTATGATGAGTGGTTCAGGGAGACAGGTATGTTTAGCCTAGAGAGGAGAAGGTTAAGGCAGACCATGTCTAAGTATTTGAAAGAATGTCATATTGAGCCAGGGGCAAGCTAAACGAGAAATTTGTGCTGCTTTTTAGTAGGAGCTACTCAAGATGCTGGGCCCCATCCCCAAACATAGGCTAGCTCCTTAAAAGTTCAGGCTAAAACCCAGAGTGAATTCACAGGCCCACTCATGTGGAAGCGGCTACTGAAGGCTTCTTGATGGAAAATGCTCGGGACTTTTCTGCAAGCATCTATCTGCTGAAACATCTACCATACAACTGCAGCACTGAAAGATTTAAATACTACCTCTGACACAGGATGTAATTTATAGCCGTCCAGACTATTAATAGTAGCCACTTATAGCATTGTCTTCCGTGAAAAGGAATGGGAGTCTATGAGTAGGCGTCTGGGAAGTCTGTTAGGACTCAGCTTCTATTGAAACAAGTCACTTGTTCTCAGTGACTTGCTTATGGCAGTTTCCTGTTCATGGCCTTTCTCAGAATCACACTTTCATTTTTGTCCCACTTATTTCAAGCTAAGAGGCCTTTTCCACCCTCTCCATATAGTAGAAAGGTGTGTGCATGTTGCATTTATTTCTATATTTACTCCACAAAGTAAAACATTTGTGCATCTTTTTCAACATGTGGACTTTTTAGTAACACATTCCTCAAAATATACACATGATTTTGTGCACATTCCCCTCCTCTGAAATGCACTGAAAGCCTCACAAATGTACAGAATTCCAAGGCAAGATATGTTCCACCCTATTGCCAGTTTCTGGGAGTGCAAAATAGGCATTTTAATAAAGAAACAAACCAAACAAATTTATTTCCATCCCTACTTGTCACTGAGCAATCAATTGTATGGGATGGAGGGAGATGACAAAATGAAGGCATTGCCCTTAGATAAGAATTTGGCCTCCCAATGAAATTACCCTTGTCTCCAAATTTCTAGCACTGCAGAAACCGAAAACCAGTCACACCTATAACACTTATATTTGCTGTGCTCACATTCCCTTGATAAGCTTGCCCACCTCTTTTTTGTTTGCATAAGCCATATTTCTAGTTAACTGAAGTTTATAGTTAACTATAATGCTGGAAATTTGAGGGATTTAATAAACATTTTATTTGGTGCGGGGGGGGGGGGGGGGTTAACTCTTATTTGGCAACACAATGTTCTGATTTCCCACTCCCTGCTAAATACTTGGCTATATTTTGCCATTCAATGAATGTAGAGGCATTCTATGTTAATGAGGAATGACTGACAGTCCAAATAGGCTAGGGCAGTGCCCCATATGACCTTAGTATTAGTGACAGCCCATGAGCCAGCTTCTGCAAATGAGGCCCTGTCAATTAGGGAGCCAGCTTCCCAGTTGTCCAGAAGTCTTCATCAAGGCCAGACTGTAGGAAGAATTAGGAGATGAGGAAGGAAATTAAAGGGTTTTCTGTTGGTTTTTGTTTTTTTACAAAAAGAGACCAGATGTAATAGAACTTAAATCTTGCACACTTTTGTAGCATTATGTGGGCATTGCCAAACTGTCAGTGCTATTTTTATGCACAGACCTGAAAACCTTCCGGTTTTGTTTTTGCTGTCATTGAGGTTCCTAATAGATTGGGGTGTTTTGTTGTTGCTACCATCATCTATTTTTCCTCCAATTCAGGACTCAAAGCAGCTCACAACAGTTAAAACAAACATAGTGAACAATCCGCAGCATACTAACATTAACAATGTTATTAAATGGTTAAACACAGATCCGTCAGGAGAGAGGTTTCTGTTCTGTGGTTGTATCTGTTTTTTGTGAATGTTACGAAGCTGGCCTTCCTCTGTGATAAGAGGCAGCCACTACGGCCATGACCTCAATGCAAAGTGCAAGGTAATGTTGATACAAGGCATCTCCAAAGCCCAGCTCACCTACCACACACACCTCGCTGTGCACATCTGGCCTGCCTTGCCACTCAATGCTGGCTTGATTTGTAGATGTGGTGTGGCCTGGTGTTCCTGCATTGAGCATGTTGTGGTCTGAAGAAGGCCAACTTCCCCTTCCTCCAAACACTGCATGCAAATATGGGCATGGGAGGAATCCCACAAATCCGGCATTCCAACTTGCATCTTTATCAAAAGGCAAACTGGGCCCATTTGGTTCTGTTGTACTTTGCACCTTTGTGTAAATACACCCACGAGAGTGTTTAGATGAGGATTAAATGGGAAACTGAAAACAATATAGGCAATTGTGCAATTTGCTTGCATAGAAGGGTGGGAGTCCTAAAAGGAAGTTTAGGAGATCAAGGTTGCAATCTTACACCCAAATGGATCTACACTGCCAAATAATGCAGTTTGAACTGCATTATATGGTCAGTGTAGACCCATATACTGCAGTTCAATGCAATTCAAACTGCATCATATGGTTCTACATGGACCATATAATACAGTTCAAACCCCATTATTTAGCAGAAACTAGGCAAGTGGGGTTTATATATCCGTGGAATGTCCAGGGTGGGAGAAAGAACTCCTTTCTGTTTGAGGCAAGTGTGAATGTTGCAAGTGATCACCTTGATTAGCATTGAATGGCCTTGCAGCTTCAAAGCTTGGCTGCTTCCTGCCAGGCAGGAAGCTGAGGAGGGAGAGAAGTAATGTGTATTATCAGAGACATTATTATTATTACTATTGTTAATAATAATATTGTTATTACTGTGTATGCTGTGAACCATGGAAATGAACACCAATGAACCAGACCAATAAACGATTAATCTTCGTAGAAGGCGGCCAGGCTTTGAAGCAATGATACTACTCTGTACAACCAACCAAAGATTCCCCTAGGTAGCAAGCAGCCAAGCTTTGAAGCAGCGAGGCTATTAATTGCAATTCTAGCAGCCCAAAAAAACATTTCCCTAGAACGCCAGTACCCAGCCTTCCAAGCAGCAAGCCTCTAGGTCCCCCATATGACTTGAGGAAGTTGGCTATAGAGTCACACAGGAGGACCTAGAGATTCCTAGAGATATCATCTTGAATCATATTTGCAAATAATCATAGCCACAAAAGCCAAAACCACAAATGATTCTAATGATTCTATCCCAAACTTCACTGCCTTTTCTATTTTTTCATAGTTCTGAGCATGAGCTACTACTATGAGCCAACAAGTCCAAAGTTTAAATCTCAGTTCATACAGACATAACACTGCCTCAGACCCCTTGTCTTCATCTACAATGTTCCCGTGATATTATCAGCCTACACAACAGGGTTGTTGAAAGCATTATTTTAAATAACGTTTTTATTTGTTCAACTTTCTATGCAGCTTGGAAAGCAGTTTGTTGTAGAAAGGTGGCACATAATTAATGTGCATAAATACCTTAAAAACACCAGATCTCATCTGATTTTGGAAGCTAGGTAGATTCAGCCTAGGTGAGAACTTGGATGGGAGACCATCACCAAATAGAAGTGCTGTAGGCTATATTTCAAAGGAAGGAACTGATCTCTAATCATTTTTTGCTTAAGAAAACCCTCTGAAATTACAGGGAATAATGAAAAGGCAACAGCAAACTTAAAGATATGTAAACACACATAATATAATTATTGAAATTATCAAGCAATATTCTGAAACAACATATTATATTTTTGATATATGTATAGATTGCTTTTCTCCTCCCCAAAATAAATAACTGGGGCCCCTCCAACACAGTTGAATAAAATCCCACATTATCTGCTTTGAACTGGAATATAGTGTGGACTCAGATAACCCAGTTCGAAGCAAATATTATGGGATTTTCTGCCTTGATATGCTGGGTTATTTGGCTGTGTGGAAGGCCCTTGAAATGCTTTAACAATATGAAACAAGCACAAACACAACAATAATTAAAATTTCACTGAAACATAAGCATTTTGGATCAAAGTTTTGAATACAATATCTTCTTTGATATGCTGGTCTCATATTTTTGTGTGGTTTTATATATTTGTTTCAGCTTTTTACTTTGCAAAATACCTTTGAGGCAAGAACCAATTTTAATAATGGGTGTTATTGGGGAGGCGAGGGGGAAAACATAAAATACTGTTAATTAACATTGGCCAGGTTCTCTAAAACAGGAAGTGTACCCCTACACTCTAAATTAATGCAGTTTGATACCACTTAAACTGCCATGGCTCAATGCTATGGAAATCTGGGAGTTGTAGTTTTAGATGGTCTTTAGCCTTCTCTACCAAAGAGTGCTGGTTTCTCACCAAACTGCAAATCCCAGGATTGCAGAGTTATGAGCCAGGGCAGTTAAAATGACATCAAACTGCATTAATTCAACATTGTAGAAAATGCAACAGTGTAGAAGTTCTAAAGCTCTTGACATCAACAAGTTCATCTCTGCTGTAAAATTACTGAGTTTTTAATTTTTTAAAATTATGCTTTGAATTATCTATAAGTGGAAGATTCAGTAAGGGTAAGGACCTATTTTCAAAATAAATAAAATAAAATAATCATGCAAAAATAGAACTATCCACAACTACTTCAAGTACCAACATCTGATAAATTGTAGCTAAAAGCATTTGATTAATATAATACAGTAATGTTTTTAAAGTCCATGTGAAACAGTCGGGACTTGAAAGCTTTTCTAAAACCTGTAAATGATGGCACCTGATTCAACTGGTACTGTGGAGCTATCTCAGAAAAGCCCTTTTCCTTGTGTTCCTTAACTGTTCTCAGAAGGAATATGAAAATGAACTCGGCTGTGAGCAAACTGATATATTGGTGTTACCCAAGTGCAGAAGATTTTAAAGATTAAAGCAACCTTTTTTATTGGTCTTGGAAATTTATGTATAACCGTTGCATCATAAAGAAGTTCGATGAATCAGGCACTTGGCTCCTTCTCTTTTGTCTCTTTTTAAATTTTATTTTAGTAGTGCACTGTAGTCTATTCGGTAGAACAGGCATGGTAGGCTGTTAGGAATTGTCTGAGTTGAAGTCCAAAACACCTGGAGGGCTGGATTTTGCCCAAGCCTGCTGTAGAAGTTTCCAAACATCTTTAAAGGAAGTCCCAAGTTAAATGCATTGCAGCAGTCTGGTCTGAAAAACCTGAAAACCAGGTTTTTCCAGAGAAGACTGCAATTGCTATATCCTCAGTCTAACCTATTAGAAAGCACTTCTAATTATTATTGACAACTGAGGGCTCTTCCAGACAGGCCTCAATCCCAGGAGGAACTGGGATATTTTGAAGCCCCACACTCACCCCAACCCTGGGCTTTCCCTGGGGGAGCGGGTGGCTGTATGCCCTCCTGGGTCAAGCAGAGGTTGACCTGGGAGGGCATGGAGCCAGCTGCCAGCCCCCATTTACCCCCAAAACTTATATAAGATGCTGGCCTGCATGGTCAGGCCCTTGGGCAAAAGTTCCTGGTGTGTCAAAATGATGCGTCAGGAGGTTGGGGGCGGGGGAGGGAATTTACACACCAGAAGCTTTAACTGGAGGGGCCTGAAAATGCATCCATCCCCCTTATGTGTGTTTTGGGGGTAAATGGGGGGCCTGGGAGGGTGAGGGTGCCATCCTGCTCCTTCAAGCTCTTGGAGTCTGAAGAACTGGGATTGCAGAAGTGGTCCCAAGAGTCTATTCCCACAGGGCCCACACCTGGAAAGATCTGTACCTTACATTAAGGATCTTTCCAGATGTCAAATTAATCCAGAGTAAACTGAGAAATACCAGTTTATTCCGCATTAATTCAGGTTTGTTATGATATGTAAGAAATCATTTAATGCAGTGATTCCCAAAGTGGGCGCTACCGCCCCCCGCTGAGCACTGGAGCGATCCAGGGGGGCGGTGATGGCACCAATTAGGACACGGGGGCGGGGCCAGAGGAGGCGCGGAGCCTCTTCCCAAGTGCCGGAGACAGGGCTGAGCACCTGAAGCGCCTGTTAGGACACACAGGGGGCAGAGCTAGAGCAATGGGCGTGGCTTCTTCCCAAGAGCCCGAGACAGGGCTGAGAATCTACACCTCTCCTGAGGCGCTTGTTGGAACACAGAGGGCGGAGCTAGGAAAGGGGACGGAGCCTCCTTCCAAGAGCCCGAGACAGGGCTGAGCTTCTCCTGAGAGGCCTTTTAGGACTAAAGAGCGGGGCTAGGGTGGGGTTGGGGCCTCTTCCCAAGAACGCAAAACAGGGCTGAGCCTCTGTATAACTCCCCTGAGGCGCTTGTTAAAACATGGGGGCAGGGTATTGAGGTTCAGCCCTCTCAGGCACTTGGGAAGAGGTCCCGCCCCCTCCTCTAGCCCCGCCTCCTATGTCCTGGCACCGCAGGACAGGGATAGAAACTCAGCCCTGCCTCAGAGCTCATAACTCCGCCCATCCCAGTCCTGGCTGCCCATTTGTGGCCCTGCCCACATCCCCTCGCAGCCCTGCATCTTAGACTAGGGGAGAGGCTCAGCCCTGCCCTCTTGAGCAGGAACCACACCCACTCTCTAAGCCACGCCCCCCTTTCCAGGGGGTGCTGAGTCATATTTTTTTCTGGAAAGGGGGCGGCAGGCCAAATAAGTTTGGGAACCACTGATTTAATGTGTGTGTGTCAACTGCAGTATATGATGCATGAAGCTGATTAGTGGAGCCATGTCTGGAGAGCTGTTAAGCCTGGCAGCTTTTGATACTGTTGCAATTTTGTTCAGGCTTGAGCTAAGCAGGTGCAGAGACAGTTTGAAGAAAGAAGCAGAGAGAGAGAAGCAGAGTGTGAAGTGTGCTCTTGCTTCATGACTGCTGGAAGGAATTTATCCACATGGACAAAGGAAAAACTATTTTAAATCTCTCATGAAAGGACATTATGTGAGTTGGTGCAACAGAGCACATGGTACTTATGTTGCTCTGGGTTTAAGAATAATAAACCACTTGTTCTTTATTGTTAATCTGAGTGGCACATATTTTCTTTCTCTGGCAAGGCAGTTCGTGGACTACACATTTTGATTTTTCAGTCCGTCACAAACAAGGTTTACCCAAGGAAACATTTGAACGTCTCAGGTAAATCCGTGACAGGCCTCATGTTTTGGGCCTGTCTGGAAGAACCCTGAAAAGCATGTTCTGCTGGGGGAGTCCACATTGTTGTTGGGTTTTGTTGTTGTTGTTGTTGTTGTTGTTGCCACTTGTGGAAATTGTCAAATTAGGCAAGTCATGCTGGTGAGGGTTTGTGCGTTGTGCAATTTTTTCCAAGCTCGTTTTGTCACTGGAAACATCTTGGATTTCAGGCCTTCAAATGTCCTGGACATTTTCCAAAGCAGTTATTAGGGAATCAAGAAATGCAGATATTTACAGTGGGCCATTGGTATCTGCTGGGGCTTGGTTCCAGGATACCCTGTGGATACCAAAACTAGATGCTCAAGTTTCAATATATAGAGTGCCATAGAGATGGTGTTATATTAAATAGCAAAATAAAGAGGGGTAGATGGTGATGATGTTTGAATATTTTCAAGCTGTAAATGGCTGAATTGGTGAATAAAGAATCCATGGATATGGAAGGTTGCCCATATAAAAGGATTAATTTTAATGGCATGAATCCTTCATATAAGAAGCACATTACAGACCATCTTGTGTGTCTTGTTCTTTTCCAGGTGGTTGGCATAACAATGGCTCTGTTTTTCTACCTCCAGGAAGAAAGGAAAGCAGGAAGCCCAGCAGGCCATAATGCACAGCTAGTGGGTGGTGTTCAATTGGGTAGCTCTCAAGTTGTTTAGGGCTGATACAGAGTTATCAAGACTTTATGTTTCCATCTTACTGTCGTTTTACTAAATATTGGCCTTAAACTAAATGGGGGGGGGCTTCTTTTTTAAAAAAACAATCTGCATGAGTTGGAATGGAATTAGATTTTTTTCTATGATTTTTATTACTGGTATAATTCTATAATGATTTGTTACAGAATATGTTACTTAAACTAAGTTCTTTGTGGCAACATTTATCTTATTAAGCCTGCCCAAAGAACCCATGCAGCAAACTGGATCCCAGCGCTGATGGCAGAGTTTACTTGCTCCATGGATAAATGATGTGCCTAGACGGGCTCATTGAACCTTAGATCAAGGACCAAATGTCTTCGCCTGCAAAACCACAGGAGAAAAGTGTACACCCTAATGTTGCACCATGTAATTAAAGCATGTATGTTTGGCAGCTGTAAGAGATTTTGCCTGGGGGTGGGGACTGTTTGTCAGCTAATATAAAAGGAAGACTGGAACTGACCCAGCCCTTTGAGCAGACTAAGAATCAAAGGGGTACCAGATAAGAATTTCAAAAATAAGGCATGCTATAAAGTCCAGGAATGCTCTTCAGAGATAAGCGGCTCTGACTTATCTTCCGTGAAGCTCTGGCATATGAGGGCCTTTCCTTAAAATAAAAGTGAAACCTGTCAACGGCGCTTGCACAATCCCCATCTTTTCATCAGATGCACAAGCGGATCTTTGGCTGCTCTTCCAGAAAGAAGCTGTCCTTGCAAGTGTAAGAGCTTGCGGATCTTTAAAAAGAAGGATAAAGCATATGGCATTGTTTTAAAGTGTGATATCTCAGCATAGCCACAAGAAACACCCTTTAGCCTCTGGAGGCTGTTTGTATGTTTTGTTTCTTTTTCATTTGTAAAAACAGTAACTTGTGGATGAATGTGGCTTAGGCTGTATGTTATGTAGCAAATAGAATCATAGATTTGGAGGAGACCACAAGAGCCATCCAGTCCAACCCTCTGTCCTGAAAGAAAAACACAATAAAACTTTCCCAACAAATGGCCATCCAGCCTTTGCTAAAAACCTCCAGAGACAACGACTTTACTACGCTCTAGTGCAGCATATTGCACTGCCAAACAGCTCTTACTATCAGGAAGTTTTTTCCTAATATTCAGATGCAATCTTTTTAAAATACAGTTTTAATATGTTGCTTCATGTCCTAGGATTTCATTAAATGAGTGAAAGTGGATTACAACAGAGGTAATCATCTTACTCTGTCCCTTCAGTCGAGGTCTGTCTTCTGCCACGCCACATCCTTTCCCTCTTCAGGTCCATCTTTTCCTCATGTTTCTCCACTTTCTACTGTTAGGAATTGGGTAACACCTGACTCCTCCAAAGGTGCTCTGGGCTCTATTTCTCCAAGTTGCCAAAAATGAGCCCCATATCATGGAGTCCCACCGAAAGTTGCCCTGTGATGGGCTCCATAGGACTGCATTTTGGCAGTTTGGACAAATAGAAGACTGCATCTGATAAGGTCACTAGTCTCCAGAACAGCAGAGGGGGAAAACCTTGCTCAATTTTCAATATGGCATCCTTTAAATGATTTTAAAAATTACTATCAGGTCCCCTCTCAGCCTTCATTTCTCCAAGCTAAATATACCCAGCTCCCTAAGCAGCTCTTCATCGGACTTGGCTTCTAAACCTTTGATCATTTTTTGCCCTTCTCTGGACACATTCTACCTTGTCCATATATTTTCTGAAATGTGTTGCCCAGAACCGGACACAGTATTCCAGGAGAGGTCTGACCAAAGCAGAATTGAGTAAGACTATTCCTTCCTTTGATCTTGACACGGTACTATTGATGTAGCTTACGGACCTCTTCACCTAGTGCTTTCGAGCTTTGCTGTTGCACCAGCAATCGCTGGCAAAAGGAAAGGCATACAGTGCAGTTCGTGGCACCCCACACGCCCTCCCTCCTCCCCTCATCACATGGAGGGGGCAGGAAAGGGTGCTTTGGCACCCTTTCCCTCCCCCCCATCAGATGGCAGAAAGGGTGACAACACATGTTGCCTCGCTGCTCTTTCCTCCATCACACATGGAAAAGGAGAGGAAAGTACGGGTAGCTCCCTAAGAGCTACTCAAACTGCACTTTCCCCATAGTCGTGCCCCCCATCTTTGGGAGAAAAGTGGATGGAGCCTGCCATGCATCATGTCATGGCACACAGCAGGCCCTGTCCTTGCCACAAAGCAAAGCAGTGAAGCGGGGCAAAATGCCTCATGTGAAGACGTGGAAAACTGCATTGGTTTTTTTTTTAGCTGCTCCATCACACTGCTGACTCAAGTCTACTATGACTCCCAGATCCCTTTCACACTGACTGCTCTCAAACCAGATCTGTGCATTTTCTTTTTTCTCACCATCCTCTGGACATGCACATTGAATTTTCCCCTGTTAAAATTCATTTTCTCAAGTTTTGGCCCAGCTCTCTACTCTTTTCATGTCATTTTGAATTCTCATCCTGTCCTCTGAAATATTAGGAATCACACTGTTAAATAATGTCCCTAAAAACACAGCTCTTGCATTTCTGTGATTGTGAAGTCATGCATTTGAAGGACATAAAAAGAGCTGTGCTGCATCAGACCAATAGTCCAGATTTCTGTCCACATCACTGTCAGCCACTTGCCTGTGGAAAGCACCTGCAGAACACATGCATTACTGCATCCCTCTGTTTCATACTGCTTTGGATACTGGAGGTGATATATAGCTGTCCTCACTAGCAGCTCTAATCTCCTTGAATCCATCTAATCCCTATTTAAAGCCATCCACGTTGGCAGACATCACTGTATCTTGTGGCAATGAATTCCACCGCTTATCTATTCTGAATAGTCTCCCATTGAGCACCAATGTTTTCAACATTGCAATAAGAGAAGAAAAAAATCTTCAGGTGTACTTTGTCTACACCGTGCATTTTTCTCTCCTAAAAACGAGCTCAGTCATGTTTGAGACAAGTCATGCTTACATTTGAGAACATAATGTAATGAATTCTGGACTAAACCAGAGAGCCAGAAGGGGTGACCTTAAGATATTGTGCTGTCAAGACAGAACACATGGGATAGTTAAATACTTTCAGTGATCCTCATTTACTGTGGATAAGGGAACAGGATTCCCATAGAAGTAAAAAAATTGAATAGAAATGCAATTTTCGAATCAGAGTCAATATCTCTCTAAAAATGTCTAGGTTCTCTAGTATGACTGTGTGGTCAACATCTTCTGGATGCTGATCACAGAACTGTTCTGAGAGATCTTTTCTCTAGGAATCATTAGGTCCTCTAGCATGACTTCAGCCATGCTTCTTCGATGACCTAGAGATTCTTAGATAAAATGTATTAATAAAATCCATGAATAATCAAATCCACAAAAGTCAAACTCGCAAATGTGGAGGTCTGATTGTAATACTATAGGACTCCTATGGTAACTAATATCAACAAGGCAATAAATCCCTGTACCTTTTCCTATACATGACAGTAGAAGTAACATGTTGGGCGGGGGAGGGGGGCTGAGGATGTGTGGCTCACCCATGGTTCTCCATGGATGAGTGGGGATAAAAGTAAATAAATAGTTATACAACAAATGGACTGAAGCTGAAGGGATAACTTGTTATATTAGTACAGTAGACTCTCACTTATCCAACACTTGCTTATCCAACATTCTGGATTATGCAACGCATTTTTGTAGTGGATGTTTTCAATATATTGTGATATTTTGGTGCAAAATTCGTCAATACAGTAATTACTACATAGCATTATTTCGTATCGAACTACTTTTTCTGTCAAATTTGTTGTATAACATGATGTTTGGGTGCTTAATTTGTAAAATCATAATCTAACTTGATGTTTAATAGGCTTTTCCTTAATCCCTCCTTATTATCCAACATATTTGCTTATCCAACGTTCTGCCAGCCCGTTTATGTTGGATAAGTGAGACTCTACTGTATTGTAATTTGGTAATTTAATATCAGACCCAATTATACTTTCCCTTTTTTGGCACAGGTGTTATTTCAAGTAGTGAAATTTCACTGTCTCGGATTTTCATCATATTATCTGTCTTACATTTAACATGACCTTGCCTCCACATTTGCACCAGCAAAATCTCTTTCTTTTTATCAAACACTGGCCATGGATGGAAGCATCTCTCACACAAGGAAATCTGAATCTAACTCAGTAATTCCAAATAAAGCAATACCAGTAATATTTTGAAAGGCATTTTGGTGGTAGAATTGATTTTCAATACTTTCCCTAATCCGATTATTTCCATAATAAATAAATAATAAATAAAGGAATTGTGTAAGCCATTAACACCTGGCCCCATATAGTCTTTGCAGTAACTTGTGTAATTCATCCTGACATTCAGTTTTGTTGCTGCATTTGCACAGGTGTGTCAGTGACCCTACATTTAATTATTTCTAGGTTTCTAAGGTTTTTAGCTACAACATGCATTTATCCCAATTCTTGTGCCAAAGGCCTGGATAACTAACCAATGTAAACATAAGCCAATGAAATATTAAAGCATCAAATTAAGTGATATCAAATCATCAAGAGAGGCCCACGGAAAGCAGCAGAAAATGCAGTAATTCTGCATTATCAGGGACTGCAAATGCCCTCTCAACCAAGGTGTCTCAGGCTATCTGAAGTGCAGGGCTGACACATCCTCCTCTTCCGCCTCATAATTTTTTATATATTCTGCATTTTTCTTCTAAAAGTGGGACTCGCGACCTCAAATAAATTAAAATAATTACAATTAGAAACAATCCTACAATCCAAAAGGTCAGCTTAGAAATATATTTAACCTATTAACACTATTAAAACTATTTAAAACATACACTTAAAAAGGACAAAGAGTAGCTAAAACAGCAGGGTTTTAAATATTACAGCACTCTCAAAACCCCTTTCCATAAAAACCTTCCATTGTAATAAACTGCTGGAATAAAATAAAATTAAAATGAAAGTATTCACCTGCCGATGAAAGACAGCCAGGAAGAGACTATTTTAGTCTAAGGAGGGAGTCCAGAACCTGGGGAGAGCTACTGAAATATTCTTATCTCATAGCCCCTCCAGCCACATTTGTGAAGGTGTTGGGACTGAAAGAATGATCTCTGTTTGAAAACTTCAGGTTAACATCCCGCATCCCACCATATAGGGACAGACAACTTTAACTTTAACTGGGACCGGGCTGTGGCGCAGGCTGGTGAGCAGCCAGCTGCAATAAATCACTCTGACCAAGAGGTCATGAGTTCGAGGCCAGCCCACGATGGGGTGAGCACCCGACAATTAAAAATTAAAAATAGCCCCTGCTCATTGCTGATCTAGCAACCTGAAAAATAGTTGCATCTATCAAGTAGGCAATTAAGGTACCACTTATAAAGTGAGGAGGCTAATTTAACTAATTTACGACTCCATAAAAATCATCCAGCCGCCGTTGGAATGAGGAAGTGCCGTCGCAGTGGGTGATGAAGCAGCTGCTCCCCCTGTGGCCGGAATCGAACATCCCCTCAGGAGAAGGTTAAATTGCCTCTGTGTCTGTCTCTGTCTTTGTTCTATGTGTATATGGCATTGAATGTTTGCCTTATATGTATATACAATGTGATCTGCCTTGACTCCCCTTCAGGGTGAGAAGAGTGGAGTGTAAATACTGTAAATAAATAAATAAATAAACTCCCATCAACACCTGCTGATATAGTTCCTAGCTAAGGATGATGGAAAACTATAGTCCAGCTGCAGCATCTGGTTTGCAACAGGTTGTCCACCCTACAGTGGGAGCATGTGAAGCAAGCTCTCCAGTCAGAAATCTTAGTAGTCCTATAGTTACAGGCCATTTGGGGTTTTCAAGAGCAACACCAAAACTACAACTGGGACATAGAAACCAGCTGACAAAGGAGTTGTGGCAGGGCCTTTTCACACTATGCAATTATAGCACTCTATATAGCAGTCTAGCACTTTATCCTATATTATTCTGGGGTTTCTAGTCTGGTGAGCCACTAAATTGCTGACCGCTCTCCCCAAACTAAAAAATTCAGCATTCTGTAGGATGAGACCACAAAAGTTAACACCATACCAAAGTGCTATAAAAAGGACCCACAGATTCATTGGGCTGCTTTTACTGCTGCATCATAATGAATTGGTGCTGTCAATAGGCAATCTACCATGCCCATCAAGATCTATATATCCCAAGTAATTATAGCCAATGCAGTTCCAGTCAGTGGACATAGAGTTAGGATAATTTGCCCCAAAGGGCATCATTTTATACTTACCTTAGAAAAAGGGTAACTTCTTCCTCATCCTACTCAGTCTGCAGAGATCTTTTTGAAGTTTTAGCTTTCATCATCCTGAATAATTTGTTTTCATCCTCCTATTTGGCTCAGTGCCTATTACTAATTCTAAATAAATCATAAATAAATAAAGTAGTGCTAGTGCCAATACAGACTTTTGATGATATATACAGTATGTCCAAAATGTTGATCAATAAGTGTATGTTAAAGTTAAAAAATTGATAAAATTATAGGACCTCAATACTTATTTGGGAAAAATGCCTATTCCTATCCTCAGATTCCTGTTCTTTAATAGTTAACTGTACCACTTGCTGATCTGTTGTTGTTTGCCTTCAAATTATCTGATTTATAGCAACCCTAAGGCAAACCTATCACAAGGATTTCTTGACAGCATTTGTTCAGAGACACTTTGTCTTTGCCTTCCTCTGAGGTTGAGAAAATATGACTTATCCAAAGTCATCCAATCATTTCCATGGCTAAGCACAACACTGCATTGTCTCTGGACCATTGCTGATCCACAGACTCTGCTTTTAACTGCCAGTTTACCAAATAGCTTTTGATGAGTTACGTAATTTGCCAAAAGTGTTTCAAAAGTCAAGGTCGCATCTAATTAGAAGAAATTATTAATTTCTACCAGCCTGCCACTTCAGATTGGAATGGGGTGAGAGGAGAAACAAACAAGAACTTTTATTTTTGTTTTTTGCAATTCCAAACTTTAAAAGTTCCAGGGGTGCAATTTGGAGGATTTCAGAAGGAATCAAAGTATTAGAAACCCTTTGGTTCCCCGTGCCAGAATCTCAACCAAGATCAGGAAATGAAGGGGGAACATTTTTTTAATACTATCAATCAGTGGGTGTCAAGGCTGCCTTGTGAGACTTGGATTATTTTTATTAAGATTGGAATTTTATTTTCAAAAAAACACAGAACAACACCACCTATACCCCCAACATGGAAAAAAAATGAAAGCAGTTTCATGTACATACATTTGTATATGTGTGCATCCCTGCATGTTTGAATCCAAAAACTCCTGCATATAAATTGATCTTGTATGTGTATATATATATATATATATATATATATATATATATATATATATATATATATGTAAATACACACACACATATGAACAAAAACGTGATGTCCAAGTTTCCCTGCACATCCAATTCATCATTTACCCTAGGAAATTATTGTGAATACACATTCTTGCATTTTGGAAACCCAGTTTGCCTGGTTAATGTCTGCAGCCATTTTACAGCTCAAGCAAAGAGCTTTTTTTTTTTTTTTGGATTGAGATAGTTGGAATCAGCTAAATCGGAGAAGTGCAAACTTTGCAGTGACTGATAGAAAATTAGAGAACATAAAGGAAAAAAACTGTTTGAAAAAAATCTCATTTACTAATCTATCAAAACCCTCTGCCTAGATTCCACACTTCCCAGAAAACAGCTGATAAGCGCATCTGGAATTATGCACAGAACCAATAAGGTTATAATAAAGGGCACAAAAAACCCATAGTATTGAGCTTTTTCTTGTATGGAGGATTTGTTCAACCGTGACTTGCCAAACACAAAGGGATGGTAGAAAGAGGCAGACCTAAGAGAATTTTAATTTCTGAAAAATATCTTCATAATTGTTGAAAGAATGATAAATCCACACTCTTCCTATGTTCTCCTGCCAACAATATTAAAGGATTTTAATATTCTCGGTTACAAGAACATCTTCCTTTCCATGTCTGAGTACACATGATTACTTCTATTGAGCAGTGGGATTTATGCCAACATCACTGCTTCAGCCCTGATACTATGTGGGTAGCCTGATAAATAGATACATAGAAGAGACTTGCAATTGGGCAGGAGGGGGAAATCCCACCACCACCACTCCATTTCCCCAATGTCTAATTCCAGCCACTTTCACTAATCTCATCCAATTCAAGGGGACAGAGAATCAAACTAGAAAGGATCTTAAGCAGATGATCAGTCAAACTGCATTAAACTTTCCTAAATTTGCCCTGAAATAGTGGCTGTGAGATCTATAATTGATATAAAATGGATGCAGAGAGATTAACTTGCCAGGAATAATTTCTACATATATAAACAATTGCCAATGGTACTCTAGTTTGGGGTCCAAGGAGAGATGGAAGAGCTCAGAGTTCGAAGGAAAAAGAAACAAGTATTTCAGAAAAATAACCAACTCCAGCATTTCACCAAAGAAGTGCTCCACTTTGTATGTTGTGCTTGGTTTTAAATTTTGTTTTAATTAAAAGTAAAATATATTACTGCAGGTGTTGGACTGGATGGCCCTTATGGTCTCTTCCAACTCAATGATTCAATGAAAAGGGAGGAGCTCATTGCCAGAAATTTTGTAGACCATGTTCTGGAGAACAGAAGCCCAATCAAAATGCTAGCTGGAGGGAATGAGGCATCCCATTTCCTTGGCAGCCGTACATCATCTTTCAAGCACCAGGAAAAATTGGTTTCCCTGCCACATCAGCCTTTGCTTGAGGGAGAGCAGCAACATCCCTGGCACCAAGTACGAAATGGATATTAATTGTTATTAAATGAGTGATTGTATGCATTATTGCCAATGACTCATTAGGCAGAGTGCTCTAAGGAGAACACTTGCCTAAAGTCAAGTAACTGCAGCTAGAAAAACAGCTGACTAACCTGTTACGGGATAATCATAATCAAAGGCCAAGATGGAGGAGTTGTTGCCCTTGCTCCTGGCATTTTGTGGGTCAGAGCAAATCTTCCAGAGAGAACAAGACAGCTACCTGCAGGGCGACTGAAGGAAACAGGATCCAGTCACTTCAAAGCAGCACCATGACATTCATTTCAAAAGTGGAACAATTGTGAGGCATTGTAATTCAGCTCATGCCTTCCTCAAACCTATGATCTGGCTGTGCCCAGTTCTAGCATCTTTCAGTGGTAGGAGGAGATTATGAATTTTGCATTGGAACAATCTTTGAAATTTACAGATGTGCCCTTTCTGAAATGGAAGGACCTATATTACAACACCGGAAAAACAGAAGCACACCTCTTGTTATTCAATAGACTGAGAAATTTCCATAACCCTTTCCATATTTGAACACATGGCATTGAGACATCAATGGCAGATAAATCCCTGGATATTAGGCTGTCTGTTGTTGAACTTCTATAGATAGGTTATTCACCCTTTATTTCTGTACTTCCTATTGGCCAGGATCCAAGTGGTGCTTTAAACCCACGCAACCCCAACTCTGCAAGTGTTTTTTCAGATCTTGCACAAGGAGGCATCTGACACTTTAGTGTACAAGTGTGGGAGTAAATTTGCCCCTTTCTTTTTACTGGAGGGGTGCAGCTCTTTTGACTTGTGCCCGTTTCCTTGTGTCCCATTCTTGCTACTAATCGGGTATCGCTCCTCCTTTGCCACTGAGCCAAGAAAGCCACTGCCTAGCCCAAGGAATAGAAGCATGCCAGAACTACTCACAACTGCCACGGCATGCCTTTGTCCTCCCAGGATGTATGTTCACTGGCAGCATTTTTTGCTTCATTAGTATTTTATTGGATTTCAGTCATGATGTGTGTATGGTTGTCTATGATTTTTAAAAATCCACTTTGGGCTTCTTTCCATATTTTCTCCTTTTTGTTCTCTTTTTTGTTGTTTCTTAGTTTTGCATAATGAAAGAGAAATGGAGGAAAAAAATAAAGTATTTTGTTTCAGTTAAGTCATAACGTACTACCCAGAGCACGATCCCATAGGAATACTTTTCTTGGGAGTGTTGCTTTCCTATGAGGGCCTGCAAAATGAAAGGTTTTGGAAATTCCAGATGTTTGGGTGCTGATAAGGGATCATGCCCCATTTTATGTATCTGGTGCTGTACAGATGACTTACATATGCTGTTGCCTGTCAGTTCTTCATTGGCTTTCCTTTGATCTCTGTCAGGAGATCAGTGAGCATGGAGCAAAGAGAGGAACATGTCAGAACCCTCCAGCTACAGTGGCATGTACTCCTCCATGCAGAAGCAGTGTTTCAGGAGTACCCATGAAGATCTGCAATATCGACACCAGTCACTTATTTGGCAGCACTGCAAGAAGCCACATAAACCATGATTTTATTTTCAAATACGTTTCCTTCAGCTAGCTAATAACCATATGTGCCAAATAACTCAAGGCTGTAAGGGGCTTCTCTACTCACCATATCCTGAGACTGGTTTTAATTTCACAGTTCATATCACCAGTTAGGGAATTGTGGTCATACAGATGTTGTTGGGCTCCAATCCTCACAAGTTCTAGTCACCACAATAAATTTTCAAGGAGAGAACCAGACAGAGATTTAAATTGGGATCCAAGAATATCTGGATGGTCACAGGTTTCCCAGTTTATATTACTCCACTACATTCTAATACTCTGGGTCTTATTTTCAAGAACAAATGTGAAAAGAATAAAATATGTCTCATTTTTAGAAGAATGGAGCAAATAAAGGGCATTGGATATGAACATGTTCTCATAGTAGGCTTCAAAACTATATGATTTTGATCTACAGGAAGGTCTCATTGCAATGGGTCAGCCTTTCCCAATCTGGTGTCCTCTGGGTATGTTGAACACCAACAACCAATATTCTCAGCTGGCATTGTCAATGTTCACACTGGTTGGGAATGATGAGAGTTGCAAATGTATCCACCACATACAAAGGGCATTGGATGGGAAAAAACTGGTTTTGGTCCTGAAAGACTGCAGGTGTCTTTGACATATATAATTTTTAAATATATCGTATATTAATCATTTTGTAATGTAAGTGTGAAATGGACAAGTTTCACTGGCTGTGACACATTTACACAACACGTTCATTTCCCAAGTCTCTTCTCCATTTATACCAAACAAACAAACAAATAAACAGTAGTGCTTCTCTCCTCAGGACTGGTTCAAGGTATAGTTGAAGATTTATTTTTCAAACTAGGAAATAATGGGCCTTGCCAATTGGAGAGATAAGATGGATGTATCAGATTCAGCATAAATTGTATTTGTATGGCAAAACTAGCTGCACACATCTCCTATGCCTCCCCTTCTCCTGTTTTATAATCTCTAGTATTCAAATGCATGGTTTTCTCCCCATGTTCAAAAACCCCATAGGAAGTTTCAATTACAGAACCACAAAACATGTTACATTTCCCAAATATTGTAGAGGCAGGCATGAGAAGGAAGTTATGTACTTGGCCTCCTGTATTATAGACTGTATTAAAAGCAAGTAAATACAGTATTTAAATGTTGTGTAAGAACATTTCTATGACAACTGCATCCTGCCAAGGTAGAGAAAATGTCCCTGGATGAAAGAAGTGATATCCAAGCTGCTCCTAGTGAGCAGTGTTTTGGCCTGTTCGACCACTCTCTCTCTCTTGGTAAAGGAGTGCTGTGGAGGACTTGTCGAGAATCATTATGAAATTCTCAGTGATGGATCGGTCTGATAGGACGTATGCTGCAGGGCTCAGTACTATTTTTGCTGCTGACCCTGATGCAACGCTGGAACACTCTTTGTACAGATCCCTAGTGGAATCCTTATCAGACTCCAGGCAATTCTTCACAGCACAGGAAATTCAGGCAACAGAGCCAAGACTCTTTTTGGTCTCACAAGGGGCTTATGGCACACACCTTGTATTTGCAGGAACCCAATGAAATATTCTGTTATACCAGCGGGAATAAAAAGCAAAGGAAATACTAACTGCACATAGATTTGAATTGAACTCTGGAATTAATCCAAGTATAAACCAACTGTTCTTTCCAGGTACTAGTAACTTCAGTGAAACATTGACCTGGACCTATCATTGGGAAGAATGAGGCCTCAGATTCTGGGGAAGGTGAAACAATATTTGGCATCTTATTACTGTATCGGTATTTTTGTGTGCACTGATCTTGCAGCTGTTGTCAGAGAGAATATTAAAATTCTGTACTCTCCTTCAATCTTATTTTTCAAATCTAACCACCCACCCAAACCAGTGGGCTAAGGCCTTTCTAACTGTTTCTTTCCCTATTGCCCAAAGTACAGGACATTTTCTACTGAGACCTTCAGATACTTCATCCCTCTATTAACCCAGACTTCTAGCACCCTGAACGAGATTCTCATTGTGTGTTTACCTGGGCTTGGCCCCATGTTAGCTGCCCCGAGTCCCTTCGGGGAGATGGAGGCGGGGTATAAAAAAATAAAGTTATAAACCAATAAGCCAACATTTGAATTTGATCCTGGAGCTGGAGAAGTGGCACCATTTCTGTAGGTCAAAAACACTCCTTTGATCAAGTCTGTTGCTGATGTGCTGCAGACGCCTCACTCTATTAATATATTTGGAGCAATTTGCTTCTTAATACTTTCCCTGGGTAAATAAACACCCACTGCCTGAAATGGATTATGCTTTTCCAGAGTACCGAGGTTACACACCAAGGGTCAAGCAGGCAAAACACCATGCCAAAGATGTGCAGCTGTTTCCCTCACTCAACCACCGCCTGCACTTACAGAACGTGGGAATTCCACTTGTATTCCAAATCCCATTTTAAGCATATTATATTCAAAAGAACCCTGGCACACAACCAGCCTGTATCACATGGACAAAACTCAGATCCGATCCCTCTTGAAGCACCACATTGGTACAATAAGGTATAGCGTCTTGGGTGACTTCCCTTCCTGATCACTTTCCTTTTGAGCTGTGAGCCATGACCCCTCTCCAGCTATGTTGCTCACACTGTGATACTATTCTGTCTTGGTGAAGTAAACATAGTCTGGAACACTTGCAATAGGAAAAACAGCTGGGAAGGGGATTTTCATGGGAACATCATGTGCAGGAGGACAAGCTTTTTGAAAAGTACTTTTTTTGGAATCGCGATTCCTTGAATTCTCCAGCCAAGGATGGGCACTGGGTTCTAGTGAAGGGTTAAGCAAACCTCCCTTGGCAAGGGTGAATATTTAGTCTGGACTTTCTTAACACAGTGTTGCACTGTAACTTTGCCCCCTCGGTATTCATTTTGCCTTTGTTCTGAACTGGTAGGTGAACTTTGATTGGCTTGTTGATGTTTCGAGGGATAGAATGAGCAGACTGTGAAAAGATATTTATTTACTTACTTTATTTTTTATCCTACCTTTCTCCCAATATAAAGATTCAAGGTGACTAACAACAAATGGTAATTTAAAACATTACAAATGCATCATCTTGCTATATATAATACAAGTGAAAATATGTTTGTTTGTTTTTATATATGTATCTGTATTTGTGTGCCATTTCCAAGATGGTTCCCACATCCAGAGTGCCCTGTGACTCCCGCCAACAACAGATCTGGATTAAACTTGACACACAGACCCATCATGACCAACTTTAACTGTTGGCAATGTTTGGGAGGCGGGGTGGACCTGGGATGATGGGAGTGGTAATTTACCCATAGCCTTATGCATTTTCTAATGGACCATTCATAAATTCCAAAACAAGCAATTACTTTTTCTAATAAATAGCATTACAAATTATCTAACCTGGGCATCGCTGGGTACCAAAGCTAGTTAAATATAAAATTAGAAAACAATATATATATTGTTAAAACCATTAAACATTGCAAATATTAAAATGTATTATGAACCTTAAAATCCAAACCACACACAAGCACAAAGGTCGCATAATTAGTGTTGTATGCCCATTGATACGGTACATTCCAGGGAAGATTAATGTCACTGCAATTTACTGTCCTAATGCACATATTTAATTTCAAGAGGTTTGTGTACTGACAGGGTTTGTACAAAAATTAAGTGATCAAGAAAGAAGATGAAAACCTAACTCTCCTTAGATATGGAGAACTGCAAAACATTTCCCCAAATTTATCCACATAGAGTGGTCCTACCCAACAGCACATTGACAAACTAATTGAGGACTGAGTGTGCTCCATGTTCTCCTGGAGTTATAGAACATCAGCATTTCATTTCTATGTTATCTAGTCTCCGCATTTGGATTCACTTGCAACTTAGTATAATACTATATACATCTGGGCCCCCATCATATTACACAATTAGGAGAGCCATTTTCAGGCAGCTGGCTTCAGCAGCCATTTATTCCACTTTAAACTGTTTTGCTACTCCTCCTCTGGAATCACAACATGGACACAGCTCTATCACTAAAGAATTTAAGATATGCTTTAAAGCTGTTTCTATTTTCACCTTAATTATTTCTCAATATGATCATCTGCTTAATCAACAAATATCAGAGAACACATAATACAGCTTGGAAAATTTCCTTTTTCTAATTCCCAGAATCTCCCAGACAGGATGGCAACTTAACTGATGAAAATCCCTACCTAAATTGTATGACCTAGTGAGACAGAAAAAGAAAACATCTCTAAAGAACATAGCAAAAAACTTGCAAAGACATCCTAAGGCCAAATTCATGTCCTACTTGGACAGACAGCTTTATATCATTATGCACTGTCCAGCCATTCTGGTCAAGTTTAACTGTCTCCATATCATATTTAATTACTTTTAATATCTATGGATTAGGGAAGAAAACTTGGATTTTTCAATATTCATGAAAAAGTAATGTCTGGTAATGACATATGGTGTATCCATTTTGTATATATGCTGATATTGCTATAATTTTGGGTGTTGGTATCAAGGCTTATTTATTTGCAGAAGGAACCCAACTTCATACCACAGCAAAGGTATGTAGATACGCTTTCCAAACAGGTAATAAAAACTGAATTCTGTCCACCAATCATTTGAATCCCCAAAATCTAATTCAGAGCTTTTCAAACAGTGTGTTGCAACACGTTAGTGTGTCAGCTGCAATGTGTAGGTGTGTCACACGAATGTAACAAGAAACCTCTGAGTCTATGTGAAATACTCAAGAAATCATATAGTTTAAAAATATAAATTAAATATTTCAATGAGATATGTTGTGTCCCCATACATTTTGTTATTACAATTTATGTATGTGTTTATGTCTCTTATAAGGGGTTGATTTAACCTCAAGTTTGCTAGTAATACTGAATTATTGTGTTGTGAAATTATGCACATCAAAAAAGTGTCGCCAACATGAAGTGTTTGGAGAGCTCTATCTAACCTAACATTCTTCAGAACAAATTCAGAGTAATTAATACTGGCATCCACACCACCCTGTGTATCTTTCCACACTTCTAATATTTCAGTCCACATCCACTCGGATTGAAAACATATTCATCTCATCAGAACCAGAACTGAAAAATGTGCAAGTTGGGCTACAGTCTTGCAAAACAGTTAATTCTCAAATAACTCAATGGTATTCAAGAATCTCTGTTATTTTTAAAAAGGAGGAAGAGAATGAAAATATTATGAAAATAAATATATATCAACAATATTTCCAACATTTTTATGTCACAGTCCAATTATCTTCCAACAGCTCTACATTACATAAAGGTGTGGTAAAGTTAGATATTAACAGTGGTATCATAGAGTAAATACCCATATCTATACTTTCCACAATGCTACACATACAGAAACAACATGCATACTGAATTTCTTGTCCTCTTTTTACAAATATTACCTTGAATGTGTGAGTGTGCATACACCTTCGATATGCCTGTTGACTTATGGAGACTCCATGAATTTCATAGGATTTTTTTTTAAGGTCAGGATTTCTAAGAGGTGGTTTTGTCTGTTCCTTCCTTGGCATTTGTTGGTGACTCCCATCCAAATATTCTGACCCTTCTTAGCTTCCAAGATTAAATGGGCTGGTGCCTTGGGCTGATAACATTTTACAGGTGTCATTTTACACAATAAATGCTTGTTAGAGCTAACCATATTGATATTTGGAAAACGTTGCTGAAATTAATGATGATACAAATATTGTCCCATCCAGTGACTTTTTAGGTAATACTAAGGTAGAAGTAGACAATATCTTTTAATGTTATTGAGGATTTAGTTCTGTGACTAATTGCTTCTTGTTTATTTACTACATCTTAAGAAATACATTCTAGGCCCCACAGGACAGAGTATTTAAAACTACAGCGAATATTCATGTAAAGTAATATCTGGTAGTGATATATGGTATATCAATTTTGTAGATATGCTGATATTGCGATAATTTTGGATGTTGGTATCAAGGCTTATTTCTTTGCAGAAGGAAATGTATGTCTGTTTAACCAGATCACAGGCTACCTTGCAAAATGATCTGGAAGCTTTAGTTAGCCCAACATAAATGGAATTATTTTTCACTAGGGGCCCTTCTACACAACCATATAACCCAGAATATCAAGGCAGATAATCCACAATATCTGCTTTGAACTAGATTACCTGGGTCCACAGTGCCATACAATCTAATTCAATGTAGATTTTATACAGCTGTGTGGAAGGGACCTAGGATTCAATTATTTCATTACATTATGCAATTATTTTGTCATTTGCATTGGCTTTACAGTCTATTTCTGAGACCAATTCAAAGTGCTGGTCTTAGTACTTAATACCTAAAACAGTGTGGGTGTCAGATTAACAAAGACTTACATCCAGGTTGGAAATCTAATTGTTACTTAACTAAAATAGACACATTGAATCAACTGAATTGAGAGTAACCAAGAGGATTTCAGGCAAATTCTTGTTACCAACTAAAGTAGATCCACTTCATCGATGTATCTTTATGCGGCATCAAATTGTGCCTTTTTGTAAGCCGCTCTGAGTCCCCTTCAGGGTAAGGAGGATGGGGTATAAATACAGAAATAAATAAATAGGGATTTGTTAAGCTAACATGCGTGCAGATGTGATTCACTGGGTCTACTTTAATTCAGATGAACAGGACAAAATATCTTCTTTACAGTTAACATGGTAAATAAAAACACCAAACATGAGCATGTCATGTTGAATTTATTTGGCAGAGACAGACATTTTAAATGCTTGCTTCCACAAGCATCTTCCCAAGCTGTTACATTGGCATCAGCTGACAGAAGTTTCACCTGGGTGAATGTGTCCCATTGGTCTTGAAGATAGCTAGAACATTCATCACTGAAAGATTATTTCTACTGGATATACTTTGGACCTCATCAGACAGGCAGAGGGAAAGTGTAGGGAACTGCCCTCCTTCGTTCTTTCCCTGTCTTCTGGGATGGCCTCCCATTCCACATGGTTTCCTGTCCTTTCCCTGTCCTTTCTTGCATCCTCTTCACTTTCTTCAGTCTCATATTTCCAAAATTCTGATCTTCCCCAGATATGCTTGACTAAAATCAACATCAGATCCTCGGCAGCAAGTTGATGAAGGGAATTGTAGTGTAACATATTTTTCCCATTGGTTAGATGTAAGTAATTTGTAACATTGTCATAATTGCATATACACAATATATTATTATTTTTACCTCATATAACACATTCTGTTAATTACATTTTATCTTTTACAGTTCAATACATCTATTACATATAGCTATTCATTTTCCCCTCCCTCTTCCTCCCACCCCCCCTCCATCTGGAAATAGATGTAACTCTACTCATTGGTTTATATTATTTGTTCGATCATGAAGATCTTTTGGTTCAGCTCCTTACATTTTCTTTTCCCTTTCACTCTGACTATAATCTCTTTCCACTTCAACTTCCAATTCTCCTTTGGATGACCATTTATATATTTTGTTCTCCTAACTGTAGTGTAACATCTGGAGGGTGCCTGGGTACTTGTGAAAAACTTTAGTACTTTGTGCAAAAGTTAGCTCTTAAAGTAGCTTTTAGCTTGTTTTCTTCTTCGAGCAAACCATACAATTTTAACAATGCTCATGAAACCCACTATAATTTTCAACCATTCATGTTGTCTCTTTCAGTTTTCTCTGTTCTTTTGAAATGCTCTGGAGCAAAACCTTCCAAAGAAAACCAAAAAATCATCTAGATGGAATTGACCACTCCCTGCCATACCAGCTGTATGTCAAGGGAATTGTTGTCCAAGACAAAATCAATGCCTGCTATTGCTAACTTCAGCAACTGTACACAGGTACAAAGACTCAGCTGAAAAAAAATCAGCTATTTCCTTTGCAGGACCTGATGACATGCAGAAGTAAGAGGGAGAGGGAGAAGAAAATCTGTTGTTTGCTTTTATTCCTTGGCTCTTAAATCTCACTCAGTTTGCAATACTAAAACCTCACAATGCCTCTCTAGAATAATTCAGAAGTTAGCAGGGGTGAAAACTTCGCATGCTATAGTTTTGGCTTCACCTCCTTCAAAATTGACGGTAATGCTTCTTCACAAGATACAACCTTCCCACTGTATTTCTTTAGCTGCTGCAAATTCCTAATGCAATAATTAACTGCAAAACCAACATTTCCTGATCCTCATAAAGCACATATTTTGAAAATATATCATACACTTGGCATTCCTTTCCAGAAACTGGTCATCTTCAGCTACCTACAACATCCAATATATACTTGATCAGATTTAACTCTTGCATGTATTGCACACATTTCTATTGTGATTTTAAGTCACTGTAGGTAACCTACCCACAAGTTTATATTTGGGGATGTGCTTGAAATAGTACGTGTGAGTCTTCACTATGTGCACTGTCCCCTTCTGCATTACCTGATGGGTTGGGCATATAAGGTGTATGATCCTTTTCACTTTGCACAGGCTTATACAATTTTGGATATCAGTTTCATCTTCTTCACTTTCCCATGTGTACATGTGACTTCAAGAGCCAGCATGGTACAGTGTTTTGAACTTTAGACTACATCTCTGGAGACCTGGGTTCAAATCCTTGCTCAGCCTTGAAAACCCAGTATAAAGTTCAAAACACTGTGCCATGCTGGCTCTTGAAGTCACATGTACACACGGGAAAATGAAGATGAAGAAGATGAAATTAATATCCAGAATTGTATAAGACTGTATAAAGTGAAAGGGATCATACACCTTATATACCCAACCCATCAGATAATGCAGAAGGGAACAGTGAAGACTCAAGCCACACTTTCTCAGTTTCAGAGGAAGGTAAAGACACATCTCTTATGAACCAATCTTGCCAAGAAAATCCCATGATAGAGTTGCCTTTGGTTGACCATAAGTCAGAAACAGCTTGAAGGCACAAAACAACATGTGACTTCAATGAATCAAGATCATATAAAATATAATGCATTTAAATAGACAAAAATAAAAACATATCCTTAAAGTGCTCAGAAAAAAAATTACTTCTCCAGCAATATCCACATTTGTATGGTTAAGTTTGTCAGCTAATGCCACTTGCCATGCATGCTTATACCAGATCAGTAAGGGATATACAACTTTGACAATAGTTAATTATCCAGTAATTAACACACTTCTACCATAAAATAACAATGGAAGGCTTTTGAATTAAAAAGTGTTTAAGGAAAGGTCTTTGGAGAGTACACCATATTGATTTATATTATATTATTTTAACTCCTTTTTATACTGTTTAAACTGTTTATACTGTCTTAAACTGTTTTTATGTTATTGATGGCTTTTTAATGTTGATTTTTTTTGTATATTTTAGCTGTAATGTAAACATTTTTTTATTATTAAGCTGCTTTGAGTCCCAATCAGAGTAGAAATAGGTTGTGATGATGACAATTCCGCCTCAAAACACTTTAAACTAGACTATATCACCTCTGTATGATCCAAAGGCAAAGACAGAACGAAATAATGCAATTATATTGACAGGAAGAAGATGTATCTTTAATTGGATACAACTCTCATCAGATCAGTAAAAATATAGCTCTTTTAAAAGTAGGTTTGGGAAAAGACCGGAATTTTTTTTTTAAATTCATTTTAAACTGAAAATATGCAAGAGTGGGAAGGTTGTATGTCAAGAAGTTCAAGTCACACCCATGAGTGAGCTTCTCCTATATGATTTATTGTCACCCATAAAAATGGCATTATGTTCATTAGCATGTATACCGGAAGGCTTTTCTAGGTATCAGTTAGCTGGCTCTTTTCCTAACTTTGGCTAGCTCCAGACTCCTCTTTCAGAAGAGGATCTCTCTAGGGAAGACATCTGCGAGGAAAGAATTGCATCCAGATGCGGCCGGACATGCAAATGAAGAACTGAATTGAATCTGACCTCTGGAGAGTTTAGATTTGGTAATAAGACCTGGCTGCCTGTGTGTAGCTGTGGGGGCTGCTACTGCCTGTGAAAAGAGGCTTCCATCTGCAGATTTTCTGCTCCCATCTGGAAAATTTTCACCTGGCAATGTAGCTGGATAGAGAAGTAAATTTTGCCTGGAACTTGGAAGGCTATGGAGAATGGCTCTGGGCTCTTATTAGTTGCAGTAATGTTTGCTTGGTGGTCGACACTGTTGGAAATGAGGTATAATTGTCTGCCAGATTTAAATACATAGGATGGTAAAAGAAGCCACATCTAATATGCGTTTAAAGCGTAAGATCTGAAAATTTTACCACTATACTAGAACACGGCATCTCAAAACACACACACACACACACACATACACCATCCACAACTTATCCCAGTGGCATAGTAGCCTGAGTATTCAAATCACAATTTTTCTGAACACTCATGTTTGCACTGTGTGAAATAGATATGACTAGTACAGTAAAGGCACACACACCAATTCTTATACAGCCCTCAATCGCCTGAAGCTTAGCTATTTTAAATTTGTAGCATGCATAGGGAACAGTGTATAATAAAATAATCTCTGTTTTATGACCTGTTGTGAAAGGCAAAATAAAGGAAATTTCAAGAAGAAGAAAATAACAGGAAAAAAATCCACTTTTGCATTGCCCTATGAAAAAATAACCTTGTTTATAAAAGAGAAAAATGTATATATGTTTGTACATAGTATGGCTTGGTTGTTGAAAGGTTGACTAGACAGAGAAGGAAAGTGCATTTTAATGGGAGGCTTGGTTAGAAGAGGATAAATGATTTTTTCTTTATATATGTGCTGTGGGACACACCATTTGATTACCTCAAGAATATGCAATAGCATAATAGAATAATAGAGTTGGATGAAACCACATGGGCTATCCAGTCCAGCCCCCTGCTATGCAGGAAATACACAATCAAAGGCGGTTTTCAGGTACACATATTGATAGAGGCTATCTAAATTGGTGAGAGAGTCAATATGATCCAGCAGTTTGAAAGTTTAGCTATGGATGCACCCATACTATAGAATTAATGCAAATTGATTCCAGTTTTACAGGTCTTTAGCCATCTCTTTGGCCGAGTGCTATTGGCTCACCGAACTACAGATTCCAGGATTCAGTAGCATTGAATGGTGTCAGTTAAAGTGGTATCAAACTGCATTAATTATACAATGTAGGTGGATCCTATGACTCTGGAAACCATGGTTTGAGTTCTTGCTAGTCACAGAAACCCACTGGCTGAGTTTGGTCAAGTCAGCCTCAGAGGAAAAGACAACTCCTTTCCGAATAAATTTGACAAAGAAAATAACATTATAGGGTTGGAAATGGCAACAACAATCAGTGTGTTTAAGAAAAATCCATAGAGGATGAATGATGTAAAACGGTTAGACTGGTAGATTGATAAAGTACTGGAAACCTTTGAATGTGTTCGGCTGTTGAACTGAAAAGAGAATATCTAAAAAGATAAAAAGACTGTAGCAGGGAATTGGAGCTAATCTAGGACAAAAGACTAAACAACTGGTGAATTAGCTGGAAAGTGACAAGATACCTCAAAATTTGAAATCACTCAAGCCTGCATTGAAGGAAGGGGAAACATGAGAGAAGGTAAATCCTTCATGAGTATCAGGAACTTGAGTGGTTAACTGAGGTCTAAAAAGGTATTACAGTAGAGTCTCGCTTATCCAACCTTCACTCATCCAATGTTCTGTGGTATCCAACACAGTCTACCTTTTAGTAATCAATGTTTTTGTAGTCAATGTTTTCAATACATTGTGATGTTTTGGTTCTAAATTCGTAAATACAGTAATGAGTACATAATATTACCATGTATTGAACTGCTTTTTCTGTCAATTTGTTGTAAAACATGCTGTTTTGGTACTTAATTTGTAAAACCATAACATAATTTGACGCTTAATAGGCTTTTCTTTAATTCCTCCTTATTATCTAACATTTTCGCTTATCCAATGTTCTGTCGGCCCGTTTATGTTGGATAAGTGAGACTCTACTGTACTAAACCAGAAGTATGACGTCGATGGAAAATGAAAGATTTCTGCATTAGACAGTCTTCAGGTCCCTGTGGGAGCAAAAGGCCAACCTAGGAAGCCATGAAATGGAAGGGAATTAAACTTTAGTTGGCAAACAGACCTTGGTTTTGTGGAGGGCAACAAGATGTAGTTGCCTAGAGAATTTTTTTTCCGTGTCAAGAGCAAATTGAGAAACGGCAAGTCACTTCTGGTGTGAGAGAATTGGCCATCTGAGAGAAGCCTCCCACAAGGATGGTAAAACGTCAAACACCCAGGCATCCCCTGGGCAACGTCCTTGCCTAGAGAATGAGATGCAGCAAAACACAGATATGCCTATAAAGCTTTTTCAAGACATGAAACAATAGGCCAATATGGGAAGATATAAAGTTTGTTACTCCATGGTAATTGTTACCTTATGAGCTTGTGATGTTCCTTGAACACAGATAGGTCCTAGAGTTACATTAAATCTCGAAAACAATGTAAAATTGTCTGCATAAGGGACATGGATAGTTTGTGTCTTCTTTTATTTTTAGGCTGAAAGTAACCTCCTCACTCTGAGCTCATCTCTTGGACTATTAAGTTAAGTCTAGTCGTGTCCAACTCTGTGGGTTGGTGCTCATCTCCATTTCCTAGTCGAAGAGCCAGCGTTGTCTGTAGACACCTCCAAGGTCATGTGGCCAGCATGACTGCATGAAGTGCTGTTATCTTCCCGCTGAAGCGGTACTTATTGATTTACTCACATTTGCATGAAATTGGGCTAACTGCGGGAGCTCACCCTGCTCCCCAGATTCAAACCACCGACCTTTCAGTCAGCAAGTTCAGCAGCTCAGCAGTTTAACCCACTGTGCCACTGGGAGCATTAGGTACAGTAGAGTCTCACTTATCCAACATAAACGGGCCGGCAGAACGTTGGATAAGCGAATATGTTCGATAATAAGGAGAGATTAAGAAAAAGCCTATTAAATATCAAAATAGGTTATGATTTTACAAATTAAGCACCAAAACATCATGTTATACAACAAATTTGACAGAAAAAGTAGTTCATTACACTTTAATGCTATATAGTAATTACTGTATTTACAAATTTAGCACCCAAAATATCAAAATGCATTGAAAACATTGAGTACAAAAATGCGTTGGATAATCCAGAATGTTGGATAAGCGAGTGTTGGATAAGTGAGACTCTACTGTAATTGCAAACTACTCCCAAGGGAGCAAATATGTTGGGAAGTTACAGTATTTATTGCTGTAGTTATTGGATTTTTTTAAAGGATAATGAAATAGTATCAAAGTGTTTTTCCCCAGTCTATATTCTGTCAATTTCAAGCACCAGCTACATTTTATTCCCAAATTCAAGTGAGCTTCTTTTTAATTCTGAAACATATCAAAACAAAAATTATAATAATTATTCTTCCTTACTACTCATTTCTCCCCTTTTAAAAATAGTATGACAGTGTATCAGTGAAATGACATTTTGCAGTTCAACTCTGCACTTCCAAGAAGAAAAAAATTGTAATTCAGAGAAGAGAACGTTTGTTGTTTTTTTTAACAAATGGATAAGAACGACTAAGTAGTGGATGCAAAGGTGATGATAGCAACCAAAATCACTCAAGAAGCTGTATCTTGACAACTCACTGTTCCAAGCAGTTTGTGGGAGTGAAATATAGCAAAGGTACAGGATAGATATTATGACAGGTTGTGACACTGAGGAATAACACAAGAGTATTTTTATTTGCAGATGATCTAGTACAATGGGAGGAATTGGAAAGAGAAGTCCTTTGCATTTTTCAGCGCACATAGCTTCACAGTAAACATAAACCTTAATTTGCCAAAAAAATGACCCTCAGCCATATGTTAAACAGAGGGTGAAAGTCATATAGTGCTGATGCTACACTGCTCTCTACTGGTTGCAAAGAATAATAATAATGATGATGAGCCTGTCAGAAAAGTGCCAGTAAACCACCCCATTAGATGTTAAAATATTGTTACATAGCAAATATCAACAAGCAAACCGATGGCTATGCTCTAGTAACTACAATGTCCTATACAAATTTGGGTGCCTTAAATGTTAGACCTGTTTCTTGATATATCTGACCTGCTGATTCCAAAAATGGCACCAGTTTTCCCTTTTGAGCTCTAGTTTTTGTAATGCAGAATGTATGATTTATACACCAGTCACCATCTTCTTGCCCACAGAAAATCATGATAACAATAGTCTTAGGCCTCTTCCACACAACTGAATGAAATTCCACATTTTCTGCTTTAAACTAGACTATATGGCAGTGTGGATTCAGATAACCCAGTTCCTTGATATTCTGGGTTATATGGCTGTGTGGAAGGGCCCTAAGAAACTAGAGCTGATGCAGTCTATCCAATGTAATTTTCTGAACAATGCAAACAGCAACAATACACTATAATTGCTTCCTGGAGAGCAAAATAATTTGTTAATCAAAATGAGCTCTTTATGTCAATTTTAACTTGTGAATTTTCATCTGCATTGTGTTTATCTGGTTTATGTATTTTAATAACTTTGTGTTTAATCTCTCTGTTGTAGCCATGTTGTACAACTGTTGTACACCGTCTCAAGCCGCAAAAAGAGGCAAGCATTATTATATTAAAAACTGATAATCTCATTTTTGTCCAGTCACTATGACACACCATACAAACACAATGAACTAGTTTCATACATAATGAAATAGCCTATCCATTGGGGAGATCATAATGAGGCGGGAGGTTAAAGAACCCCAGGAAATACCATATATGGGCAGAGATGGCGACAGCTAGCGACCCGGGTGCATAAACTCACAGAAACATGTGACTTCTGGGAAATCATGTGTTTCTGAAGAAATGAAAGCTAAAGATAAACAAACAGCGCATGCGTACGCAGGCGCTCTGAATGATTTGTGAGCACGGCACTGAAAGAGTGCAGCCGGCCTGCTGGTCAGCACTGATTGGGCAGCGTCACAACTCTAAGCCAATGAATTTGCTTGTGGGCGGGCATAACCCGAACCCTGTAGTGTGTATAAATATTTTCTCAGCCCGTCACTGGGGGTTCCCCTGGAGAAGCACTTACTTTGTGCTAGGGGGAACCCTAGTGGCCATTAGCGGAATAAAACTGCTTTCTTGGAATTCCTTCAGTTGTCCGTCTCCATTCCTCCACTGCGCTCAAACAAGGACCGGAGCACAAAGGTTCCGCTACATTTTCTGGTGACCCCGACGTGATTTCCTATAAGACGGGCCAGGAGATTGGAGACGGATCCCGTTGGCGGGACGGCCTCAACTCAGCGGTGGGGGCCTGAGGCAACTACCGTGAGACGAGAAGGGGCCCCTGAATATTACAAGACCGGCTACGGTGCTTGCCTCTGATGCCAACGCCGACTGACGGTGAGAGCTGCAACATCAGCGAGGTTCCACAGAAACCGGCTAGGAGGAAAAGGATCCAGGGAAAAAAGCCCAGGGGCGAAGGTTGGTCCGACGTCTACAGAAATCTGGCAAGTATAGGGGTTTGCATGAGATATTAAGGGAACGCCAGCGCTGGGAGGGACAAAAAAAAAAAAAAAGTTCCCAGGGAGGTAGAAAGGGGTTCTGTCTTGTGTTTCCTGACGCATGCCATTGAGTGGCCGGGTGCCCAGGCCAGGACAGTCCCCTCTATTAGGCAGGATGGGAGGGAAAAATTCAAAGAGCTCCACTCCCTTACAATGCATCTTAGATAATTTTGGCTCTTTTGCTAGCAGAGCCGTAGCAGGGAATCCAAGGGACCTGAGAGATTATAGACTGAGGAATTTGTGTCAGGGAGAATGGCCAGAGTTTGGTTTAGGTTGGCAAGTAGAAGGAACGTGGGATCTGAAACTGATCCGAACAGTGGAAGAATATTGTGCTGTGAATCATCCGAACCAGTGGGTCTATATTGCTACGTGGGAACGGGTAGTTAGAGAAGATCCAGGTTGGGTTCGACAGTGCAGGAATGGCAAATGTATGGTGGTGAAGAAGGAGGGGAAAAAGAAGGAAGTTTTCCAATCCAATGAGGAGGACTACCCAGATTTACAGTTGAGTGTACAGGCTAGACAACAGGAATTATTGCCGCCACCCTTGCCACCGCCCCCCCCCCACCCCAGGGAACAGCCCCCGGTGCACCTACACTAGGAACGAGACCCCCACCCTACTCTTCGGAGTCAACCGAAGCGGCCAAGAAACACTATCCTAGCCTAGAAAAATATCAGGAGGAAACAAAGGAAAAGAAGAAGTCACAACGGATGCCCAGTGATGCTTCTCCGGCACAAACTCGGAGACATGGAGCTCCGGTGTGGCCTGGTGATTCACCGACCGGACCGGCCCTCCAGATGCCCTTGAGAACGGTGCCTGTGATAAACAACAGGAATGAGATAGTTCAAGCATACCAGGTAGTGCCTTTCAGTAGTAGTGACATTTTGAATTGGAAAAATAATACTCCACCTTATAGTGAAGAACCCCAAGCTATGGCTAGGCTATTGGAAGGGATTATGGCAACCCATAATCCCACCTGGCAAGATTGCAGACAATTGTTGAATATGTTGTTCACATCAGAGGAGAGAAGAGCAGTGTTGAATAATGGGGTAGCCATAGCCCAGGTTGGTGCCCCACAAGATGGTGATGCAGCCGAGTGGGGAGCACAGAGGTTTCCTGTGGAAATAGATCCCCAATGGGACACCGCAGAAGAAGGACATTTGCAGAGACTGAGAGGATTCCAGCGTATATTGGTAGAAGCGGTAAAGAGGGGCCCGCCGCGACCCGTCAACATTGTAAAAATTCAGGGAGTGGTACAGGAAAAATCTGAGTCACCAACAGCCTTTTTGGAAAGGCTGGAGGCAGCATATAGAAAGTATAGCCCATATAATTTGGAGGATGAAAACGGTAGGAGGGCGATTCAACAGTCTTTTATCAGTCAAGCGGCTCCTGACATCCGGAGAAAGATTCAAAAGCAACCAGGATTTCTAGGAAAGACTATGAATGAATTGTTGGCACTCGCAGATCAAGTTTATATGGCGAGGGACCAGGTAGAAGAAGAGAAGAAGGACAGGAAGAAGAAGCAGGAATACCAAGCATTAGTTACCATGATGGAACAAAGTGCAAGTGGACAGAGAGGAAGAGGAGGATATGCCAGAGGGGGACAAGGAGGAAGAAGAGGGCCCCCTCGGAGGTTAGGTCGAGACCAATGTGCTAAATGTAAGAAGTTTGGACACTGGAAAGGTGAATGCCCAGAAGGAAGAGAAGGAAGTCAGGAAGGACCGAGAGAAAGAGGAAGGCCTGAGAGAGGAAGAAACCCAGGAAGGGGAAGAGGGCGTGGGAACTACGTACCTTTTCCTGCAAGAGAGGTGATAGCTGCAGCAGCTGTGATGGAAGAAGAATGGGAAGATATGGATGGAGGAGAGGAATGAGGAAGCCAGGCTCTTGTTTTGTTGGACCCCGGGGAGCCGATGGTCACACTTGAAATCGGGGACCAACAATTGGACTTTTTAGTGGACACAGGTGCCGAAAAATCAGTAGTAAATACAAAAATTAGTCCACCAACTCGGGAAACTACGAAAGTAATAGGGGTGTCTGGGAAGACCCAGAAGTGCCCCTTCCTTAAGGAACGCACCTGCAATCTGGCCGGACATCAGGTCAAGCATAAGATGTTATATCTCCCAGACTGCCCAGTCCCTTTATTGGGAAGGGACATTTTATCAAAATTACAAGCACAACTCCAGTTCATGAAGAATGGACAAATGGAGCTATCATTTCCCATGGAAGAGGAATGGAGACTGTTTCAAGTTAGGATTTTTACTGAAGAAATACAATGGCCATGGCATGAGACTCCTTTAGTGTGGGCAGAAGATAATCCTCCAGGATTAGCTAAATATGTTCCGCCGGTGGTGGTGGAAGTGAAAAGAGGAATGGGACCCATATGTAAGCCACAGTATCCCGTCAGTCGAGAGGCAGTGCAGGGGATCAGAAAGCATCTAGAGCGACTTCTGCAGCATGGGATATTGGTACCATGCAGTTCCCCATGGAACACGCCCCTGCTCCCAGTCAAGAAACCAGGAGGACAAGGAGAATATCGCCCAGTTCAAGATTTGCGGGCTGTAAATCAAGTCACCGTTCCCCTAACCCCGGTAGTGCCAAATCCATACATCATGATGAGTCTAGTACCAGTATTTGCCAAATGGTTTACTGTGTTGGATTTAAAGGATGCATTCTTTTGCATTCGATTGGCCCCTGTATCCCAACCGATCTTTGCTTTCCAGTGGGAATCTCAGCAGTCAGGGCAAAGGACCCAGTATGTTTGGACACGCCTTCCTCAGGGGTTCCGGGACAGCCCGACCATTTTTGGTCAAGCCCTGGCCAAAGACTTACAGGATTTTGTAATACCTAAGGAAGAGGGAATTTGGCTTCAATATGCAGATGACCTGCTTATCGCTTGCCGGACACTAGGGGGCTGTAAAGAGCATACTTTGAGATTACTCAAGACATTGGAAGAAAAGGGTTACAAAGTGTCAAAGAAAAAGGCCCAGTTGTGCTGTCCCACGGTGAAATATTTGGGGTTCCATCTGACCGAAGGAAAGAAGATGTTAGGAGCTGAAAGAAAGGAAGTTGTTTGTGCCATCCCCACTCCCAGCACCCGGCGACAGGTGCGGGAATTTTTGGGATCAGCAGGATATTGTAGACAGTGGATCCCCAACTACGCCGTGTTGGCTAAGCCACTGTACCAGGCTACGAGAGGTGGAAGAGAAGATCCATTTGAGTGGACAGAAGAATGTCAACAGGCATTTAAGGCATTAAAAGAAGCATTGATGTCATCTCCAGCATTAGGACTGCCCGATTTGGAAAAACCATTCACTCTGTTCGCTGCAGAGCGGGAAGGAACAGCGGTTGGAGTATTGACCCAACCACTAGGTTCATGGCAAAGGCCGATTGCCTACTTGTCAAAGCAATTGGACACAGTGGCTCGTGGATTGCCACCTTGCCTGAGGGCTGTGGCAGCATCAGTAGATTTAATCAAAGAAGCGAATAAATTGACCCTAGGACAGCCACTGACAGTTAAGGTGCCCCATAGCGTTAAGGCACTGTTAGACATTAAGGGACCGCGCTGGCTCACAAGTGAGAGGTTAATGAAATATGAGGGATTGTTGTGTGACAACCCACTGGTGACCCTGGAGACTTGCTCCACTCTGAATCCGGCCACCTTGCTCCCGACTCCAGGAGACACCACGATCCATCAGTGTGCCCAGGTGATGGATGAGGTATTCTCCAGTCGACCGGATTTGAAGGATGTGCCACTAACTAAGGTGGATGACACTCTGTTCACAGATGGAAGCTCCTTTATGGAAAATAATCAAAGACACTCAGGTTATGCGGTTGTTCGGTGGGGGGGAGAGACGCTGGAAGCAGAGTCACTGCCCCCGGGGACTTCTGCCCAGAAGGCCGAATTGATTGCCCTGACCCGAGCGTTGGAATTGTCAAGCGGAAAGCGGGTTAACGTCTACACAGACTCAAAATATGCCTTCACGACCCTCCACGCACATGGAGCACTGTACAAGGAGCGCGGGCTCCTCACGTCTGGAGGAAAGTGCGTGAAACATGCTGGAGAGATTGTGGATCTCCTGGAGGCGGTTTGGAAGCCAAGGCAGGTGGCTGTGATGCATTGTAAAGGGCACCAACGTGGAGACGATCCCGTAGTGCAAGGAAATAGGCAGGCTGATCTGGCAGCCAAAGAGGCCGCTAGGCTGCCCTATATTGAACATCAGGTAATGGCCCTACAGGTAGAATTAACTGAACATAACATTACATATACACCAGAGGAAGAAGAATGGGCCTTAAAGGAGAAGGGTCAGTGGTCAGGAGAACTCATAGTGATGCCAGACGCCCGTGTCTACGTCCCTAAGGACTTGGCATGGCACTTAGTCCAACACATGCACCAAAACACACATTTAGGAAAAATGGCATTGGCAAATCTGCTAGGACGACAGTTGTATATCGATGGATTACATAGCCTAACGGCAGCAGCAGCCCGAAGATGCTGGACATGTATCAAAAATAACCCCAGAGAAGGACCCCTCAAGCCACCAGGAGTCCAACATGTGGGTGGGGTACCCTTTGAAGCTTTAGTCACTGACTTTACAGAAATGCCCCCATACAAAGGATACAAATATTTACTGGTGTTCGTGGACACATACACAGGATGGGTGGAGGCTTACCCTACAAGGACTGAGAAGGCTGTGGAGGTGTCAAGAGCTCTAATGAAAGATGTTATTCCCAGATTTGGCGTACCCTTAGAAATTGGGTCAGATAATGGCCCCGCATATATTCAACAGGCTGTGCAAGGATTATGTAGGATTTTGGGCATAAAATGGAAGTTACATTGTGCATATAGACCCCAATCTTCTGGAAAAGTGGAAAGAATGAATAGGACATTAAAGGCTCAGCTTGGGAAACTTTGCCAAGAGACAGGATTGCCGTGGACGGTGGTTTTGCCCATGGCATTATTAGGAATCAGATGTACACCACACAAACGGACAGGACTCTCCCCTTTTGAAAGACTCTATGGACGACCCCCTTTGAACTTGAAGGGAGCCTTAGAGACAGGAGCTGAGCAACACCTCATAGGAGAGAAACAGACATTGGCCCAGGTTCAGGCTTTGGGCAGACAAATGCAGCAGTTAGAAAAATACATTTCTGAATTGAACCCACCATTCCCTACCACACCTCTACATTGTTTTTCACCAGGTGACGAGGTTCTGGTCAAGGATTGGAAGATTGAGCCATTGGGACCCAAGTGGCGAGGACCCTATGTTGTGCTCCTGTCTACCCCCACTGCAGTGAAGGTGAAGGAGATTAAGCCGTGGATACATTACACCCGTGTAAAACTAGCACCTGAGGAGTGGCGGACGGAGCGAGTTCCTGGTGAGGACCTGAGACTCAGGATCATCCGGCAACTCCCTAAGGGGTCAACAAGGCCATGAAGCTGATCCCTTCGGGTGCAACGGAGCGTCGGTGGTCAAGTATGTCGCAGCATGGCCCAACAAAGGCGCTCTCCGGGAGATGGTGGCTAGACATTTTGAGAGGAAAAAGTGGGAGACAAGTTATGAGGAGGGGAGGAAAGCGCACTGTGTTTGGTATATTATTTGTGCTGAGTTTTATTCTCTCTTTTGGAAAAAGAGCACATGGGAATTGGATAAAAGAACATGCCAATTATATGTTTGAGCAGCACGGGAAAGAGGTAGCATTAATATATGAACACCCCCTCACCGTAGGAGATTTTTCATTTCTTCCCGATTTAATTGATGAACCACAGATTGTGTTGGAGGGATTGTCCAAGGCTCAGGAGGGTCCACCTACCGTGTTTTCTAGCATACCGCAAAAGATAAATAAAACTCGGTTTCGACGGTTTAGATACCATACCTCCACCAGGGGTTTGTGCTTCTGTTGTGGAGGATCGGGAATATGGAATTCTGAGTGGAAACACTGGGGAACTAGGCAGGCGTTCTTTTCCCGATTAGGCAATTATTCCCATTGTCGAGACCGGTTCTATCTACATGGACGATTTAATACATCTTATGTCTCACGATTAAATCTAACCGCAACCGAGTGGGCTAGCATGTATCCAGATTATCCCACATTTAGTGTGAATGATTCTATTGAGGGCCTAAAATCTTATATGAACATACTGCAACAATTAACCCAACTGAGCCTAGGTAAAAGCCTCTGTCCGTTATGGCAAATTAGGGATCCAAATCTATGGTTTTTCTTTGATAAATGGGCCACAAATTATCACCCCGGCAACTACCAGTGTGTCGGTGTGGGTTATTTGACATTCCCAGTTCAGGTCTTACACAAAAGGCATCAGCGCCTGAAACGGGACATTGTGCAAACAGGCCCTCTAGGACCAGAATGCTCGGATGAGGTCATTATTAACAAGGCCCTGTCAGGTTCAGAAGCCTCCCGTGTAGGAGGAGGCCTGATCACAGGCTTGTTGACCCTGGGTGCTTACCCAGGGATTGTAGCTCAAGCAAATCGTAGAAGTGTTCTAGGCCTGACTTGCCGCCTTGAAAAGTCCATAAATGCCACTGGTAAAATTTTCCGGGAAATCCAGTCTGAAGTAGAAGAAATCAGCCAGATGGCCCTACAGCATAAGTTGGCCCTTGACTACCTACTGGCGGCCAGGGGGGGGTTATGCGCCATGGTTAGAGGGCGTTGTGTAGTGAAATTTCATAACTTGAATAGTACTATTGAAGATGACATCGAGTCATTACAAAAGTTAATTTACAATAATGTCCAGGAGATAGAAGGTTGGTCTCCCTTCTCCTGGGTGACTAGCTGGTTACCCTCAATAGAATGGTTGAAGAACATATTGTTGGTAGGGATTTTAGGATTGTTCATTGTTCTCATAGTTATGTGCTGCACTCCAATAATGATGCAAATGTGTACTAGGTGTGTCACACAATCCTTACCTGAAAAAAAAGATAGCCATACTCCAAGCCAAGCGGGATTGGATGGAACCATAAATGCTTTGCTTCAGCTTTTGTACATGCGCTTCGCAAAAAGAAAATGGGGGAGTGAGGCGGGAGGTTAAAGAACCCCAGGAAATACCATATATGGGCAGAGATGGCGACAGCTAGCGACCCGGGTGCATAAACTCACAGAAACATGTGACTTCTGGGAAATCATGTGTTTCTGAAGAAATGAAAGCTAAAGATAAACAAACAGCGCATGCGTACGCAGGCGCTCTGAATGATTTGTGAGCACGGCACTGAAAGAGTGCAGCCGGCCTGCTGGTCAGCACTGATTGGGCAGCGTCACAACTCTAAGCCAATGAATTTGCTTGTGGGCGGGCATAACCCGAACCCTGTAGTGTGTATAAATATTTTCTCAGCCCGTCACTGGGGGTTCCCCTGGAGAAGCACTTACTTTGTGCTAGGGGGAACCCTAGTGGCCATTAGCGGAATAAAACTGCTTTCTTGGAATTCCTTCAGTTGTCCGTCTCCATTCCTCCACTGCGCTCAAACAAGGACCGGAGCACAAAGGTTCCGCTACATTTTATTATCAAATCTTCCATTGGGAAGATTTGTTCAGCAGCAGAAATCATGGTTTTAATGCCAAAGGTTGCAGATTTGATACCTGGCACTTTACAGCAGGACTTGGGAAAGACTAATTCCTACAGTCTTGCCAAGCTATTTCTGTCCCACGGGTGGACACTTTTGGAGGCTCCAAAGCCCATTTTGAACCTTCTCAGACTTGATGTTCCATCTACCAACACTTCCAGATTCATGTTTGCCCCCAGGTGGTTCCCCCAAATTTCCTCCATTTAAACATAACTGTTCCCTAGACTGGCTACACACTTTCAATTTGAAAAAAAAAACAAACAAAAAAACAGCTAAATTCTAAACAGACTTTGAAATATGTGTGAAAGTATGTTTAAATGTAAATATATGTCCAATTTGATGTAGACCTTGGGTGCCTTTGATGCCCCACTCTTGATGCCCGTGATGGAACTGTATAGTTCCCAGCTCATTTTGTTAGGCTGTCTCACCCACATTTTGAGAATAACAATTTTTCTGTTAGTTTTATGAGGGTGGAGCTTAAGGAAACCCTTTCTGGTTTGGAACAATAAGTTTGCCGGCCCATTTGCCCAGGGAAAGGGAGCGAATTTTAGTTTAAGGTTATTACCACTAGGGAATCTTGGAAGCAATAGTTGGTTCCAGTGAGATACAGGCTTGAAGAAGCCATTTCAAGTCAATACTAACTACTGTTCTGGGAACTCATTCGACTATACTGATCTATTATTATTATTATTATTATTATTATTATTATTATTATTATTATTATTTCTCACATTTATATCCCACCCTTCTCACCCGAAGGGACTCAGGGTGGCTTACAACAGTGGCAACAATTAGATGCCCATACCACAGCCGGTGGAGTTTCCAGCGCCTTCAGCAAGGTGCCAGGTCTTAATAGGAGGGACCTGCTCTCTCAGCCTCAGACCTGATCACCTTGGGGATTGGGCGTCCCAGAGGTCCCTTTCCCAGAGAAAATGAGCAAGGGAAGCTTTCATCTGTCCTTCATCTCCAGAATCATCCATGAGAAGTAACTTCAAGAACAACCAGTTATCTTCAAACTAAGTATGGACTTTATTGTGGGGAAATCAAGATAGTGCCTGGGTGGAGATAGTCCCAAGACCAATTAATAAATCGTTACCGTTTCTCTAAAGCAATAGCGTGGACATTAATTCTGTAGGGTCCCTTGCTCAAACAGGAAGGCAAACCAGCATCCCCCAAGCTGTTAGAAAGTTAAGATACATTAATACTAAAGATTTTTAAAGCAGCTTGGGTGCGATAGCATAATACTGTCAGTACTGAACTAGACAGCTAGGCTTGACTCATGATATGAACCTCCAAATTCTACTTTACAAGGTGATATTATGTAGAATTCATTCCACATTAATCCTAGTTAATCCAGTGTTGTGACTAATGATCTAAACCTCTCAAGCCCACACATGCCCAATATCAATACAAATCAACCATGATTTGGTGGATTAAGCCCTTCCTGGATTTGCATATTCATTTGGTAGGATATTCAGGTTTTATTCAGAAATTCCATTGAGTTTAACAGAACTCATTTCCTGGAAAAGGAAGTGAAGAGTTACATCCTAAATGTGAGATATGTGTCATTGGTTTATGAAAGCAAATAAAAATCACATATATACATGTCTTGGACTTTTGGTCAAACGGATTAATTAACAGGGTTGTTGTATGTCTTTCGGGCTGTGTGGCCATGTTCCAGAAGTATTCTCTCCTGACGTTTCGCCCACATCTCTGGCAGGCATCCTCAGAGGTTGTGAGGTTAATTAACTCTGCTGTCACCACTCAAATCCTTCCTTGGACATAGGCTTACTGGGTGATCCTAAGCTTAGTAAGGGTAAATGGGAATATAAATTACTGGGCTTTGACATACTGTTACGGTTTTGCAAGGCCTTTACCCTTCTCCGTCAAAGAGTGATGGTGCCCCACCAAACTACAATTCTCAGGATTCCATAGCATCGAGCCATGGCAGTTACGCTGGTGTCAAACTGCATTGATTTTCAATGTGTTGTCAAAGGCTTTCATAGCCAGAATCACTGGATTGCTTTGAGTTTTCCGGGCTGTATTTATTTATTGGTTTGTTTGTTTATTCCTCCCTTCTCATTCAAAAGGGGACTCAAGGCAGATCACAATGTACACATACATGGCAGCCAATCAATGCCATTAGACATACAGACAGAGACACAGAGTATGGCCATGTTCCAGAAGCATTCTCTCTTGTTGTTTCGCCAACATCTATGGCAGGCATCTTCAGAGAATGTGAGGTCTGTTGGAAAACAAGGCAAGTGGGGTTTATATATCTGTGGAAAGACTATTATCTGTGGGAGAAAGAACTCTTGTCTGCCTGAGGCGCAATTGGCCACCTTGATTAGCATTGAATGGCCTTGCAGATGACAGCAAATTGGGAGGGATAGCTAATACTCCAGACGACAGAAGCAGAATTCAAAATTATCTTAACAGATTAGAGAGATGGGCCAAAACTAACAAAATGAAGTTCAACAGGGACAAATGGAAGATACTCCACTTAGGCAGAAAAAATGAAATGCAAAGATACAGAATGGGGGATGCCTGGCTTGCCAGCAGTACGTGTGAAAAAGATCTTGGCGTCCTCGTGGACAACAAGTTAAACTTGAGCCAACAATGTGATATGGCAGCTAAAAAAGCCAATGTGATTTTGGCCTGCATAAATAGGAGTATAGTGTCTAGATCCAGGGAAATCATGTTACCCCTCTATTCTGCCTTGGTCAGGCCCCACCCGGATTCACACTGTGTCCAATTCTGGGCACTGCAATTTAAGGGAGATGTTGACAAGCTGGAATGTGTCCAGAAGAGGGAAACTGAAATGATTAAGGGTCTGCAGAACAAGCCCTATGAGGAGCGGTTTAAAGAACCGGGCATGTTCAGCCTGCAGGAGAGAAGGCTGAGAGGAGATATGATGGCTATGTGAGGGGAAGTTATAGGGAGGGAGAAAACTTGTTTTCTGCTTCCCTGGAGACTAGGACGAGGAACAACGGCTTCAAACTACAGGAAGGGAAGATTCCACCTGAACATTTGGAAGAACTTCCTCACTGTGAGAGCTGTTCAGCAGTGGAACTCTCTGCCTCGGAGTGTGGTGGAGGCTACTTCTTTGGAGGCTTTAAGGCAGCGGTTGGATGGCCATCTGTTGGGGTTGCTTTGAATACGATTTACTGTTTCTTGGCAGGGATGTGGACTGGATGGCCCATGAGGTATTTTCCAATAATAGAATAGGATTCTATTATTCTATGCAGCTTCAAAGCCTGGCTTCTTCCTGCCTGAGGGAATCCTTTGTTGGGAGGTGCCAGCTGGCCCTGATTGTTTCATGTCTAGAATTCCCGTGTTATCTGAGTGTTGTTCTTTATTTACTGTTCTGATTTTAGAGATTTTTAAAAAACTGGTTGCCAGATTTTGTTCATTTTTATGGCTTCCTTCTTTATGTTAAAATTGTCCACATGCTTGTGGATTTCATTGGCATCTCTGTGTAGTCTGACATGGTGGTTATGGTTTTGCAAGGTCTTTAGCCTTCTCCGTCAAAGAGTGCTGGTGCCGCACCAAACTGCAAATCTCAGGATTCCATGTCTGTCATCCAGCCATGGCAATTAAGCTGGTGTCAAACTGCATTGATTTTCCAATATACTGTAGACGCAGGTATGGTTTTTGCGCCTCTTCCCCTTTAAGACATTCACCCGAGTCACGCCTACTGGGCTTCTTAAGTGTTTCCAATCAAAACTCCTTCCTCTTTTCTTCTCACCAGCAGCCCCGCCCTCCCCGCCACAGAAGCAACTTTGCCGTAACAACCATTTCCCCTTACAGTCCCCACCAACCACGTGACTACAGAGCCCAAGGAGGGGGCGGGCCGAATGCTTTTGTTTTCTCGGGGTGGATGGTGTGGTACGCATACGAAACAAGATCGGCAGCGCCGTCGACCAATTAAAGACGCCTTTCCGTGTTCAGAATGGAGGAGGCGGTTGCTTACTGCGGGCACCAATGGGAGAGGCGGAAAGGAGGAAGGAAGTTGGGGTTGGAGGAGTGGGTGAAGAATTCAGTGGGAAAAGGGGTTTCTTCCTCTGTGAACTGCTGCGAGCTGGGAGCGTTGCTTAGCAACAGTTAGGTAGGTGCCTTTCGCGCGCGTGTTTACGTCTCTGTGGGGAAAGGCCTGGCAGAAAGAAAGTCTCCCTTACTGTCGCCTCGAAAGATGGAGGCTTTGAAGGGAAAGGAAGGAGGTGGTGTCCAGCACGTGGGTGGCAAGCTGCCGAGGTGTGGAGAAGAAAGCGTGACATAATAATAATAATAATAATAATAATAATAATAATAATAATAAGTGTCATTACTAGCTGAAATGCTTGGGACCAGAAGTGTTTTGGGGTTAGTGTGGTTTTTTGGGGGTGGGGTAGACTATATATGTGTACTGTGCATAATGAGAGATCTTGAAGATGGATATCTATAATGTAGAACGGTGGGTCCCCAGGTGTTTTTGGCCTTCAATTCCCAGAAATCCCAGCCAGTTTACCAGCTGTTAGGATTTCTGGGAGTAGAAGGCCGAAACATCTGGGGACCCACAGGTAGAGAAACACTGCTGTAGAATCAATGCCGTCAGACACTGCTTTAACTGCCGTGGCTCAATGCTATGGAATCATGGGAGTTGTAGTTTCACAAGGTCTTTAGCCATCTCTGCTAAAGAGGGACTGGTATCATGAAGACTGCAAATTTGTTGTCGAAGGCTTTCATGGCTGGAATCACAGGGGGAATCTTTTGTTTGGAGGTGTTAGCTGCCCCTGATTGAGTCATGTCTGGAATTCCTCTGTTTTCAGAGTGTTGTTCCTTATTTACTGTTCTGAATGTAGAGTTTTAGAGAAGACTCCAAATGTTTCACACTGTCATTCTGCTCAGTTGGTGACAAGCCTTTTTGTATTTAGCTATACTGGTTCTGGAAGGGCAGAAAAGCACTGCACAATTATACCTGTATTCAAGGCCTTAACAGGTTTGTAGAACCTGCCAGATCTAAACTCAGCAACCCTAGCAATTGAGAACCAGGGTCACCTCTGCACCACAATGAAGCAGCCAGTTGGGGCTTTGTAGGGGAGATGGTATGGAGCTGCGATGGTGCAGTGGGTTAAGCCCTTGTGCCAGCTGGACTGCTGACTTGAAGATTGCCGGTTCAAATCCTCGAGACGGGGTGTGCTCCCATCTGTCAGTTCTAGCTTATGGAGACATGAGAGAAGCCTCTGAGCAGGATGGTAACACATCCGGGTGTAGACAGCCAATTCTGTCACAGCAGAAGCAACTGGAAGTCTCTTCTGACACGTTTAAAAAAGGGTGGTGGTGGTAAGATAACCACTGTCAAATGGTAGGAGTGGAGAACCTCAGGTCCCAGTGCAAATTTTAGTCCTGGAGTCTTGGTCTGGCCCTTGGGTCTCCTAGGTTGCATCTACACTGTTGAATTAATGCAGTTTGACACCACGTTAACTGCCATTGTACAATGCTATAGAATCATGGAAACTGTAGTTTTGCAAGGTGTTTAAGCTTATCTGGCAATGAGACAACTGTCACATTACAACTCCCATGATTCCATATGGCAATAAAAGTGGTGTCAAGTTGCATTAATTCTACAGTGTAGATGCACCCCAAGATTGCTTCCCCATCATTTTGTGGTCTCACAGCTTCAGTATGGAGTTTTTCCCACTCTGAAGATTTGAAATGCCTCTCCTAAGGCTTCCTTACTAGCAGTAAGAACTGTAAGGAAAATGGGTGTGCATTTTTGCTCCTATCCTTGTTTCTGATTTTCTCTTCCATTGGAATGTGGGCCCCAACTTCAGAATTTACTGAAGTCAAATTTGATAATTCAATAGAAATGTTCCCAACCTCTTATTTTGAGGCCATGTCATAAAGAGCCTGATGTTGTAATCTTGCTGAGTCTAAGCAGATCTGGATCTCAGCAATGCAAGTGCCCTTCTGTGATGGAAGATAGGCAGATATAGCAGTAATATATGGCTATAAAAATAACTCCCTTATTTGTTATAATGAGTTCTAATGTGCAATTTTCCATGTAGTTCATAAAACATCATAAAAACATGCTTTTTTAAACTGAATTTGGATTACTTCAGTCACTTCCATTTTACAGGGAAAGATTTTCGATTTATACTGAACTCTTCACATCAGTCACCAGTCCTTCCAATTGCCTTAAAAATAATCTTTTCAAAGTATGATTTATGTATTTGCAATTTGAAAAAGGAAATCTCAGTTAAATGGACACTTATGTTCAGAAGAAATTTTAGACTGAGATGTTAATCTGCAAAAGTAATCAATTTTTCTCATAGTAATAAATAAACCGCCTAGTTCATTTAGAATAGATTAAAATTCTGCCTCTGTTTTACAACCTAGTATTTCACAGAAACACAATTTCTTTTAGATACATTCTCACTTCTCTTAATCTGAATGCAGAATTTTACTTTGCATACATTACCTGATGTTTGAGGACTGTCTGTCTCTTAAATTGTTAACTTCTGCCACATTTGCAATTTCTATAATACATTAGTTGTTATTTGTTGGATTGAAAAGCAATTCTGTCTCTCCTTCTAACCAAATTCTCAAATTAATCCTAATATGTTAATTTAGTTGTATATTTCTGTCCTGCTTTTCCATAATCTGTCCTGTGTCAAAACAAACATAATTTCCACTATGGCAGGCATAATATAATTGTGACGTAAACTGAATGACAATGAAACAGTTCACAAGAAATAATTAGATTCTGAGCTTTCAAATTAGTTCTTAAATAATCCTGCAAAAGGTAACAGTTTTGCTGTCTTAAACCATTAATAACAGGTTTAGGTGAATATTACCATGTAGTGACTATTTTAGATCAATTCAGTTGAGATTCTTGACCTTATTTTTCAACCAATTAATATGTGCTGAATCAAAAACATAGTGTGTGTATAGTATACTGTTCAAGAAATCAAAATCAGAAGCAGGATTAAATACTTTAGAAGGCTTTCTGGTAAGCCTTTCAAAATAATTGTGCTTCTTATTTGCAGTAATGAAGAGAAACAACTGGGGAGGCAGAGAAAACCAGATCTGGAGCAATCGCAGGCAAACCTACAATACCCAACCATACAGGGCACGCAACCACTGGCATCACACAGGAAGGCAAGAGTATGTTACAGTTCTGTTCATGTTTTGAAAATGTAGATTAATGGAGCCCTTCTCTTAGCAACCCTCATTGTCATTTGCCTCAGTAATTTATGGAATAAATGGAAGAATACTGTAGGAGGGCCCTAATGTGTTCTGGATCCAGTTTAGAGATTGAGTTGTTCTGCCAAATAGCCTCTTTGACAAAATAACCTTCTAAAAATATGATTACTATATTTGTCTAGTTTTAACCAGAGACTATTTTTGCCAAATATTCTATGATCCTTGAATGTCCCATAAGGCAGTTTGCTACTTTCGATAATAATCCCAAAGGAGAAATTTATATTTTCCTACTTCACAGATAGCACAGAAATTGGTGTACATTTGGTTTGAAGGACATTTTTATGTCACTTGGAGTAGTGTCACTTTTGATGTTCTTTTCCTCTTCCACATTTACACTTAACCTTCCTGGTAGTATTCATTTTCTATTTTGGGTATGTTTTGTAAGTTAATCTCTCAACAATACTGTTACTATTTTCTTCAAGCATTCTTTTTTTTATAGATATGAACGAGCAGAAAGGCAAACTTCACAGAACCCAGATACAAACCAAGCTGAATCCCCCTCTACATCTTCTAGTGTGTGCCAGAACTCTCCAGTGCCTGGTAAGAAATATTAAGAAAGGTTCCATTTTATAAAAACCGAGATGTGCGCTGCTGTGTGTGTTGATATGAGGATTGTTAGAAAAAATTCTGCCTGACAAAATACCTGTTCTGTTTCTTTTTAGAATTACCAGGCTTTTATTATGATCCTGAAAAGAACCGTTATTTCCGTTTACTTCCTGGGGATAACAACTGCAATCCTCTCACCAGGGAAAGCATTCAGCACAGAGAAATGGAATGTCAGAGGCTGAGACTTCTTGAAGAGGAGAAGAAATGTATAAAAGTATGGTGTTACATTTTATTTGTTTCTTAAATTTTGAACATAGGCCTCAATCCAGTATAAAGATACGTGCAGTGCAGCCATTAGATGTACTTTAAAATATCTAATTCCGTTTAGAATTGTAACTGGTTGCTGGTTGTTTAAGTGGTAACGAGCAAGAAAAAGTAATGAGTTTTATTTGCTTTTAAACACAAGAAGTATGATAAAATATTTTTCTATTCTAATTTTTAATAGAAAACATCCAGGTGTGGGTTGAATTCCTCAATGATCTTACGCAAGAGGCAGTTAGGTTTGTACAGTTCATTCAACTATTCCAGGTAAGATTATTTGACATCTCCTTTCTGTTGAAGAGATCTTGCACTGTAATGCTACCTATGAATTAGTGGACTGGTTCATATTTCATTCTGTAGCACATGAAGGATGTATTTGTGTGCTTTTGGTTTTTAGTCCAACTTTGTCAGGAAATTCTTTTGCATGACTTGATGGAAGAGAAAGTTTCTAAAACATTTCTTGATCTAATGTTGTCCTTTCTTCAACTTTTGTTTTTAAAAGGAATGTATGTTTAAAAGCTATTTAATAATTACTATTTTATTTCACTAATATTACTAGGCAATTTAGTGCAATGGATTCCCCTAATATTAATCTTCAGAAATCAACACATTTAGGAACATCTAAGGAGTGTACACATGTAATATAGCTAAAGTGTCAGCAAGCACTGTGTTTTGTCTATTTTGTCTCTATTGACATTAAAAAATAATATGGTTATTTTAATTTTCTCTTTTCCTCTCTTCTTTGTAGGTTGATTCATGAATTAAAGGTCAATTGTATGCAGAGAAGAAAATTAGAAATTAAGAGCCCAGATTCTACAGTTTCTGGAAACAACTATTTTAAACGTATAGCGGTATGTTGAAAGATCTTCTTTTATGCTAGAACACAGACATTTGTGTTTACATTGAGATACCAATATGATCTTATACAGGCAGCCACAGAAGGTCTGAGGGCAACAAATGCCCCATGTTCCATTACCAATTGACTTCTGTAGTCCACCTCTGCTGCTCGATGTGAGCGCTGAGAGCTGCACACTTTCATTTCCTTTTGTAAGTCACATACAATCGTCCCTTCATACTTGTGAATTTGACTTTTTCAGATTTCACTGTTCACAAATTTGAATACCAACATACTCTGTAGACATATCTAAATCCTCCAATATGACTATATTATCAAGTTTCTCCAGTCATGCTGGGGGACTTAGATACTTCTAGGGAGAACACCTCTCTTAGATTCTCTCAGAGGTCCTCTAATGCGAGTCTGTGTTCAGTTTCCAGCAGAAGTTGACCATAAAGTAATGATGGGATACTTAGGCGTTCCTAGAAAGATGTTATCCAGGTTTTAAAAAACCCAAATTCTTTATTTGCGTTTTTTTCACTTTCTTGGGAGTCCTGTGCCCTTAACCACAGTGGATGTGGAGAGCTAACTGTTTGTTAGAACCTTTATAGGAAGCTTGGTTCCATATACTTGGGGGACCCTCTAGCTGGATCTGTGATATGGGATGGGAAGAATACTTAGTAAGGATTAATCTGTGGCATGTGGGGACACCACCTTGCATTTTGATATGAGTACAAATATTTACTGCTAGTACTGAACCCTCACACAAAAATACTTTACAGCAACTCAGAACAGGATACTTTGGTTTTTTTCAGGCAGACACTGCTTATGAAAGAATATTTACTGTGAATGATGTAGAGCATGGAGGATGTAAATATGGTATTATCAATCTTAGTGGCCTAGGGAAGGATTCTCTTACTGTGGAGATGTATGACAACCTCTACTTCACAAACCGCAAGGTATTGTTCTGTCTTGATTGTTTGCTTACAATGCTGTACATAGTAGCCTTTTTGATAAAATCTTGGCATAATTTCTCATGATTTTAGTTACAATAATAAATCTTGTTATTTAAGATTGTTTTGAAATGTGGGATTTTTTATTTAATTTTTCTAAACCTGTGTATATTTTTCCTGTTTTATACTTTTTTAACTGCTTTTAGCTGTTTTTAAAGGACGTGGAGCTCAGTTGAAGAAGGAAGCACATGGAGGAATTTAGAAATAAAATACTATATCTAGACAACCTATAGTTAATTCTTTCAGTTCTGTTTGTGATTGGAAATTCCTGTCTTTAGGAAGCAAAGATATTCAGCAACTATTTCTTCTTGAATGGCTTCTGAAATTAGTGTTGACATACAGCTCTTCTGATATATAACCTTCTGGTTGCAGCTATTCTGAATTGGGATTAGATTTCCACTGAAGGAATAAATATGTAGTTTGTACCTCTGGTATATATATAAAAACCAGCATGTTTTCTACCCCTTGGGGATGGTGCATCTCAGTTTTGTCTGATATTTCGACTTTGAAGTAGGGCTGTTGTGAAGTTTATTTGTGGGACTGCCTTTGAATTAAATTCAGAAACTGTAGTTGATTTGGAATACCATTGTATGGCTGCTGATTGGATATTGAGAATGTATATCCGCTCTTCTGAAGCAACTACATCAGCCTGCAGTTTGTTCCAAGGCTTAATTCAAGGAAGTGGTGGAGGTTACCTTTAAAACCATTCATAAGTTTAGGGGCTATTGTATTGGAGAGATTGCTTCTTTTCATAAGATGCAGCTGAGAGTGTTGTTACACACCTTTATTTGGCTGCCCCCAAATTTACTATGCATGATCAGACATATTCAGTGGTGACATCACAGTTCAAGCATCCTTTCTCATATAAGGTTTGTTGCTGAGTAGAGAAAAATCTAGGCGTTTCAATGTATTTATTTAATTTTTTGGTATTGTGTTTTCACAGTTTTATAGAGGTTTTAGACTTTTGTTCACTCATGTAGGAGAGATGGTACGATGTAATGGATTAAGCACTGGGCTATGACTCTAGAGAACAGGATTCCAGTCCCCACTCAGCCAAGGAAACCTATGGTGTGATGCTGGGCAAATCTCAGTCCCAGAAAGGCAAACACAACTCTTCCCTGAACAAATCTTGCCAAGAGAAGGCTGTGATAGGTTTGGCTTAGGGTCACCATAAGTCAGAAACAACTTAAACACAACATCAACAAATGCTTACATATATTTCATTATATTATGGTATATGCAATGCTTCAGAACTGTCCTGGGAATGTTTTTTAAGGGATAGAACACATATTTTTAAATATATAAGGAATTTATTCTTATTGTCAACTGTCAGCTTGTTTGGACCTTATTTAGACAGAATAGCTACAGAATAACTGTTATCGTACCAAGCCTGAAAAGTCATCAGAACACTGCTGAGACTGGGATCTCTTCTCTTATAAGGCAGTACAACCCTTGTATCCATGATAGATATATTCACAGACTTCGTTTGGAACACAAAACTGCACATAATAGTGAATCCTTTTGAAACTAAAGACTTCTGACCCCAGAGTTATACTGCAGAATCTAACAAATGTCTAGAGATGACATATTTTGTTGGATATGGAAAACAAAACTGCTGGTATAGGCGTTGTGGATACAGGGATCATGCTGTCTTGCCTGCTTGCCTTTTAGATCAGCTACAGCACCACAAAGCGGTCAGTTCTGTTTGTCTTATGGGGTGAGGGGTGGTCGCCCTTTTAATCAGGCCAGACAGATACTATGTATCACTTATTTTTGCTTCCATTAGATTTTTTTTGACATGCAGTAAACACTGAGTATCTTCTGGGATATAGTTGTTTCTGTTACTTTACAAGTTATTGCTTCCAAAATGAATGCTTAGTGTGATATTTTTCCTTGTAAACAAATCAGTTAAAGGAAACTGAGACAATTCTGTTTAAAATAAAAAAAATATTTTGAAAGTTTAACTGGGATCTGCCCATCTTATTTTTCTTTCTGATTATGTTCTGCCTCAAATATTCATACCTTCTCAGACTTTTTCATATAATCAGAGAGATAGAAAAGCTGTCTAGTCAGGTCCTGTTCAAAAACCTCCAGTAAAGGAAACTCCATCACATTCCAAGGCAGGTTATTTTACTGTCAAACAACTCTTACTATTAGGAAATTCTTCCTAATGTTGTGGTGGCTGTTTTTTTTTTTAAATTCTGTTCTTGTTCCAGTGTGCTTTACCTGTTGTTCCTTTGTTTTTCTGTATTTATAAGGTGAATTCTGTTTGTTGGGCCTCGTTGAGTCATCCAGATTCCCATGTTTTATATCCTTTTGGTTAAAATGAAGAAACAACAGCTAATTAACATGTGTTTCAAAATCATCCCTATTCAGGAATGAGTGTATACAATTTTCCACAGAAAAATGATACCCTTGCCAGCATAAAGCTATAGCAGGAAAAGGAGGAAGATACTTAATGAGCATCACTTTGCAGACAATGTGACCTAAACTAATAGACAACAAAAGTTTGTAAAATTCTAATCTGGGAGTGAATTGAAAGTGAGATGTAGTGGTTGCCCTAATTTGGGCAGATTGAGTACAGTGGGTTCTTTGTGTCTCCTCAGGTTTGGTTCCAGGACACACACACACCAGGTGGATGCCAAAATCCATGGATACTCGAATCTCTTTACATACAGTGATGTAGTAAAATGGTGTCCCTGATATAAAATGTCAAAATCAAGGTTTTCCCTTTGTTTTTGTTTTTTAAAATATTTCCAAGCCATGGATCGTGGAATCTGTGGATGCAGAATTAATGGATATGGAGGGCCGGCTGTGTTGCCCGGTCTCTTCCAATACCCTTCCAAACCAGAAAGGGAATGCAAACTGCTTACAAGGAAAGAGGTTGGGTTGCAAAGAACATGTACTTGGTGGTACCTTTGCGTATCCCTCCCTCTTTCCTACCAACCTCAGTGGGCATCAGCAACCATTCATTAATGACAGCAGCACTTAAATGGAAGATTTAAAACAACATAATTGGGAAGCAAAAGTGATTAATCATGTCCAAGTTGTGACTTTGCCACAAATGTCAGACATTTCTCTAAAATCTTCCACATTATTAAAGAGTTAAATATGGAAATGGTTTTGTACAGCTCTAAAAAATAGTATTGCTGTTTAAATAAATACATAATAATTTAATAATGCTGAATATTAAATGGTTAATAATTACCATTCTTCTCTGTGCTTTCCTTCCTTTATGATGTAAAGAGAGGAAATGCCTTTTGCTCCTCAACAACATTTTTGGAGGCACTAGAAAAAAGAGAAATAACCACTTTAAAGTAATCCCAAGAATCTTGCTTTCTAGTGTGTGTTATACATCCTGAAACTGTCTGAAAGTGACTGTTTTCTAGTGAAATATTTATAAGTGCTGCTGTAGCAGAGGTAGATCTGCTTCTCAAGTTGATATTAAGTGACACATTTTGCTCCTGTGGGAGTTGTTTGTATTGCCTCTTTAATATCCTTAACTGCCTCCATCAAGCTGTGCCTCATGGGTGTTGCAGAAACACTAGGCTGTGCCAGTTTGCTCCCTGCATCCTTATTCAGCAACTCTAATACAGGTATTGCATATATTTTGGGGGTAGGTTTGTGTATATAGCTATTGTAATGGAGGGTTGATCTTTCAGTTTTTTCAGTGCTGTTTCTGTAGACGTTAATATCAACCTTGAATTATATCCATAAAATTATGAAAAAATAGAATTACTTGGTTTTGTGCAAAGTTCAGAATTTAGAGAAATTTCTGCTTTAATTTTCTTTTATTAGGCTAACCAATATAGCCTCAGGAGTTTGTCTTGGGTCAACATGACTACTACTGCATTTGTATTCATTTAGTATATGTGCAGGTGTGGATGCTTTGGTGGTTGTTTACCCATATTTGAAAAAAAAAATGGTCTGCTGCTGCCAAAGGTTAATATTTATGATTCTATATCGAAAGGGTGCTTACACATCCTATATGAGATAGGAAAAATGAAAAATTTGGACAGTTTTGATAGAGAACATTTTACCTGTAAATTGGGACAAAAAGTATTCATTCAATAATATTGCCACTGCATTAACCAGCAGTCAGTTTCCCCATGCAGCTAAGTGCTCCCATGAGTAGTTTAGTTATACAACAAATGCTATGTATGCTATGTTTGAGTGAAACTCAAAATCATATTAGCATTCAGAACCGAGCGAGTCAAACCGAACATGGCTATGTTCCTATCTTAGGGCATACGCCGTGGCAATAGACGCTGCAAAGAATTCTTTCTTTGCAGCTAGTATTGCGTCCGCACAGAACGCAATATGAGGATGTGGACAAGGTGCTTGGAGAGGTGAGGGCTATCACATGCATCCTAGACCTCTGCCTATCCTGGCTGGTGAAAGAAGCCAGAGGGGGATTGGCCGAGTACAGGTGCAGTACTCATATTGACCCATGGATAAATTGGCCCATTTTTTAAAGTTGGTTCTTTACTATAATTTTTATACTTATACATGAGGCATGGACAAATTTGGACACCCCCCCCAGGTGTTTTGAACTGCAGTTTCCACAATTCCTACCAGCTGTTAGGAATTGTGAAAGTTGAAGTCCCAAACACCTGGAGGGCCCAAGTTTGCTCATGCCTGGTATAAAGAATAAACTTAATTCTGTCCCATACTTTGAAATGTAGAATCTGTCCTGGTTGAAAGGCTAGCCAGTTACACATGATCCAAACCTGTGACTGCCTCCTCTTTTGTGTTGTTTCATTATCTGAAGCATGTTTTTCAGATGAATTGCTGTTTTATGCCACTAGAAGAGGAAAGGTTGTGTTACAAAAACAGTTTCAAAATGAGTGATGTATTCATTTCCAAGGTGCTACTAAAGTGAATGAAACTGTTTTAGATGAACACACAGCCCAATGTGTCTTTGTTTATAGGCCTGTTCCTGAGATTATTTGGGGCACTGATACAGAAAATTGCATTGGATAGACTTCATCAGCTCTAGTTTCTTAGATATGGTTATTATGATTTTCTGTGGGTGAGCACATGGCGATTGGTAGATGGCATATGTTCTGTATCTCAAAAACTAGAGCCGATAGGGAGAAACTGTTGTGTTTTTGGAATCAGCAATTCAACTTTACCCAAAAGCAGGTCTAACATTTGAGGCACCAAAATGTGCATTGTCCAGTGATGAACTTGGTCTCCCATAGACCATAGATATCTTCCATGTGATGCCAAAAATTTCTTTTCCTATTTCTTTTAGGAGACCAACCAGGAATGTTGTGCAGCTTTAAGATCCCCACAGCCTGGTCCTGTGCCTGGTGTTTAAATCCTCAGGCTGACAACTGCTTTAGTACAGGTGATATGAGATAGTGTTCTACTTCTATCAAACACATCTAGGGATAGCTACTGTATGTTGAATATTGAGCAAAATGTGACAAGATCCAATATTCAGAATAGAGCAATGCCTTTTTTTACTAACCTTTGTTGTACATATGATTTGGCTAATAAAGATATCATTCTTAAATGGATTTGTTTCATCCTTCTTCCACTATGAACTTAATTGTCCAACTGGCACTTACTCTTTGTTTGCTGTAGGTTTAAGTCAAAAAGTACTTGTGACCAATACAGTAACTGGTCATCGGCAGACGTTTGATACCAGCAGTGATGTCCTAGCACAGCAGTTTGCTACCCAGGTATGTGAGACATTTTTGTGAGAGAAGCAACTTCTGACATCCTTCCACACTGATAGTTTTGAATCACAATGTCTAATATTGGCAATGAACAAAAGGAAGGAAACGAAAGAGCAGCTACATATGAATAGTTGTCAGAGCTTCAGGTGGACAACCATAACAGTGCTGTTCTACATATCTTTAATATTTGAGACTGCTCTAATTGTTTCAAAATTGTGTTTTAGGATTGTTTAAATATTGTTTTTAAAAAATTTTAAGGAATGTTTTAATATATTTTTATTTATTTCATTTTTGTGCTGTTTTTAATTGCTTTAATTTGTTCATTCCCTCAGAGTGAGGCAATGATTAAATTTAGTAAAATCTGTTTAAGTTCTTCCTTGGCCTTTTCAGACTCCAATGCTATATAATGGCTGCCGTTCAGGGGAGATTTTCAGCATTGACGTTCGTCAGCGTGCCCATAAAGGGCAGACATGGAAGGCCATTCGTCTTTTCCATCATTCAGCAGTCACATCCGTTAATGTTTTGAAAGATGAGCATTACCTTATGGTTGCAGACATGGAAGGCCAGGTAGAGATGGGTTTCTTTCGTAAAAGCTGCACATGTTTTACTCACATGTTTCATGATCTTTCCTTTTAATGAGAAAGATGTGTTTTCCTGTTACTCTGTCAACTTGCAGGTAAAACTCTGGGACCTGAGAAAACTAAAATGTGTGAAAGAATACAGAGGCCATCACAATGAACATGCCACTCTCCCTTTGCACATCAGTGAGGAAGAGGGGTTTCTTACAATAGGTATGGCACATTGTTACATGTACAATTGTGAAGCATTTTTTCAAAAGGCACCAAATCTATCTGAACAAATTTTACAGGAATTGAATAATAAGTGCTGAAGATATGCATTTTTTTGCTATAAAATGCTGTTTCCAAGTCCTATACTAAAGTGATCTGATACATTTTGATAGTTCTGATCTGTACATGATATTCTACTCCTAACCAACAATGTGCTGCCACCTATAACTCGTTTTTCAATTTTTTTTGAAATTTTGGAAATAAACTCCACAATTACATTGACTCAGTGATGGGTTTGCTCTGCTGGAAAACGGAAAAGAAAAAGTTCTTTTTATCCTCTTAAGTATAAGTAGAAAATAATGATGTACAGTAGTGACATATCTGAATTATGAAAAGATGTTAAGTAGTTTGTAGGACTCCATTGAACATACTGTTACCCTTTCTCTCCACATCCTTCTTTCTGGGTTGGTGTTTCCTCTGTTGGTGTTTCATACTGCTTCTTACTGTGTATTAGTCCCATATATCCACAGTGGCTTGGGCACTTTTGGCTCAGAAAACTGTCTGATACTATTTTGCTACCTAAAGTGAAGTGCAAAAGTCTCTCCCTCGCCATCATGTACAGTATTTAAAGAAAGCCAATCAAATTGGCACTTTAATTTTTGTATATTTAATGAAACAGGGTTTTCCACCAGATTGATGTATTGGACCTATGCAATTCATGTGGCATATATAAATCCTTCTAACATTTCTTAAACCCCAGCATCTGCTGCCTGAGGCCATCTCCTCTCTTTGCCCAATAATAGGGCTGTTGCTGAAATCTGCAGAGCGCAGGCTGACATGAGAAAGCAAATAGAAAGTGGCTGTGTTATGATAAAAATATTAGAATGGGTAGAAAAATGTAGGTCCTAGAATATTAATTTTTATTTTCTTTACCTTTGCCTCTCAGTGGGTCAGGACTGTTATACACGAATTTGGAGCCTCCAAGATACTCACTTGCTACGGACGATCCCTTCTCCATATCCATCTTCCACGGACTCCATCCCAAGTGTAGTGTTCTCATCGCGGCTCGGAGGCACCCGAGGAGTTCCTGGCCTGCTTATGGCAGTCAGGCAGGATCTGTACTATTTTTCATATAAGTCAGATGACCCTTATTGCCTATATACTCAAGACATGGACCATTCCATTCTCCTTAGTGACTGAAAAATAACAATATAACTGGAATCTAAATTATTAGGGTATGGACGTGGCTTGTTGTTCTTTTCATCCGTAACATTTTGGAGCTTCATAATAATGTCAAGAACATTTTTTTCTATATTTTTATGGAGTATCAAAAATAAATTTAAAATGATTATGTTTTGCTCTTTCCAAAAATGGCTGGCTTATTATTTAAGAATGTATGTGTCTTTGTATGTGTGTATATCAAGAATGTTGGCTAAGAGGCTGTGTTAGCTCACCAGGGAATGTTAGAAGACTGCACACTGTCCAGCAAAACAAAAGGGACTACTGTATAGGAGTCATTCTCACCATATTTTCAGGCCCAGGACAGGTTGTGAAAAGTTGTTGGGAAGCTACATCCATCCATCTAACCTGGTCAGTAGAGTGGTGTGGCTTCCCACCAGCCTTTTTGCAACCACAGCCACCTCTCCCTCCTCCATCCACAGCAGGGATCTTTTGCTTCCTACCAGTCTTTTTACTACTATCGCCAGCTTCTCACCAGGCCTGACAAAGGGGCACATTTCCCACCAGCTCTTTTGCATCTACCACCACCTAGCATAACATTTGACAGCTAATCCTTTTTTTTAATGCACACCTTCAAATTTAGTTGTGCATTACATTTGATGGCCCATTATACTTGAGTAAATGCAAGGTATAGTACTGTAGATCAGTAGTTCTCAACCTTTTTAATGCCGTGACCCCTTAATACAGTTCCTCATGTTGTGGTGACCCCCAACCATTAAATTATTTTTGTTGCTACAGTACTTCATAACTAATTTTGCTAGTGTTATGAATCATAATGTAAATATCTGATATGCAGGATGTATTTTCATTCACTGGAACAAATTTGGCACAAATACCCCATATGACCAAATTTGAATACTGGTGGGATTGGGAGGAGGATTGATTTTGGCATTTAGGAGTTGTAGTTGCTGGGATTTATAGTTCAACTACAAGAGAGCATTCTGAACTCCACCTACAGTGGAATTGAACCAACTTGGCACACAGAACTCCCATGACCAACAGAAAATACTGGTGGGCATTGATATTGAGTTTTGGAGTTGTAGTTCACCTACATCCAGCCTTCTCTGACAAAGGGGTTCCCAAGACCATCAGAAATATGTGTTTTCTGATACGTCTTTGGAGACCCCTCTGACACCCCCTTGTGACTCCCCTAGGGGTCCTGACCCCCAAGTTGAGAAACACTGCTGTAGATAGTCTATTTTTGCAAATATAGTTGACTTACATTATTTGCTGGAGTTTGGTTCCAGGACACTCGTAGATAGATACAAAACCCATGGATGTTAAAGTCCATTATATAGAATGGTATAGTAAAATGGTGCCTCTCGTATAAAACAGTCTGTGTTTTGGTTTTATTTTATTTTATTTTTTGGGCGGATGGGAATATTTTCAAGTTATGGATGGTTGAATCTGTGAATAAAGAATCTGAGGATATGGGGGGCCAACTGTACTGGGTGCTTGGATGACAACATTCGGGATATATATGCTGTTCTGGGAGGACTTCTCAATGAATTCACTTGATTTTCTGTATCAAACTACTTTTAACCAATTTGTTGAAAAATATGTAATAAAGATATATATCTTCAAATATTTGGGGTACAGCTATTTCATACTTTTAAAAGTATGCAAATACTGTTAAAAACTGCTGATAGGTTACCACCGTCTTAAGAGATATTCCCTCTTCCACACACATGCCTCTTTTAAGGAAATACACCACCTCATGTGCAGCTTGTTATAGATGGTTTCTACTGATACGCTGTTTAAAATGGTTCAATCACTTTTCATATAGTGAATAGATCAAAATTCCATTAATACATTTATAGCCCTGTTTCATTTGAGCAGGAACAATGTTTTCAATGTGTATAAAAATGGAGAAGCTCTATTATTATACAAAGTATAAAAGCTTTTTGAGCTGCTATTTGGCTGGTGATAGCACACAAATGAAAAAATTAACCCACTGGCATCTGAGTTAAATAGGGGCCTAAAAAGAGTGGAAACTATAGGTAAGCTGTCTCAATTACTATGAAATCAGCATAGTTGAGGGGGAAATTGTTGTAACATCAAAGATTATAGGGAAATGATAGATAAGTTAAAGTAATTTATAAGGAGAACTTTGGATTTGGAGAAGTATAAAACAAGTCCATAATATAAAACAGAATGCATATATTCTATCTGTTTTGGGTTTTTTAGAATAATAGATTCATAGAGTTGGAAGAGACTGCATGGACCATCTAGTCCAACCCCCTGCCATGCAGGAAAAGCACAATCAATCACCCCTGAAAGATGGCCATCCAGCCTGTTTAAAAGCCTCCAAAGAAGGAGCTTCCATCACACTCTGAGGCAGAGTTTTCCATTGCTGAACAGCTCTTACGGTCAGGAGGCCTTGCAGACAATTTTATGGTCCAGAAGGTAGAAGAGGCAACAAGGGGATCGGCAACTCTTGATCTAATCTTAACAAATGTGGAAGACCTGATCAATACAGTCGAAGTGGTCGGATCCTTAGGGGCAAGTGACCATGTGCTCCTGCAGTTTGTGATACAAAGAAAGGCTGAAACTAAGACAAGTCAAACCCGCATTCTGGACTTTAAGAGAGCTGACTTCCAAAAAATGAAGGAACTACTGAGCAGCATTCCATGGACGCCAGTATTAAAAGACAAGGGAGTTAAGGATGGATGGGAGTTTTTTAAAAATGAAATACTCAAGGCGCAAATGCAAACAGTGCCAACAAAGAAAAAAAATATGACAAGTGCGAAGAAGCCAGAATGGATGTCCAAAGAACTTCTAACCGGGCTAAGATTCAAAAGAGACATGCACAAGAAGTGGAAAAGGGGAGAAATCACCAAAGAAGAATTCAAACGTATAGCCAACTCCTGTAGGGAATAGGTTCGCAAGGCTAAAGCGCAAAATGAGCTCAGGCTTGCCAGGGACATTAAAAACAACAAAAAGGCTTCTTTGCTTACATTGGTAGAAAAAGGAAGAAAAAGGAGGCGATAGGGCCTCTGCGAGGAGAAGATGGGGTGATGGCGACAGGTGTGATGACTCATGGGCCATGTAGTCCCGTTCCTAGTACTGTTGTGAATGATGAAGAGGAAAACTTGGGTTTTCCACCATTTCAGCCAGAAAAGGAACTATCCCAGCCAGAAATTGAGCCTTTGCACCTGCAAGAGATTTGTCTTCCAGAAGTCTGTCAAACAAGCCCCGAGCCAAAATCTCCCCCGTTTTCTCGCCATGATTTTTGTAAACAACAGAGGGGAGTTCAACAGGCGTCTCGCAGGAGTGCTAGGATAGCTGCTAAGCATTCAGCTGATTAAGCCTGCTTTCCATGGGAAACTTTAAGGAGTCATGCATCTGGACTCAGAGAATAGCTTTCGTTTCTGGTTCTCCAGAGAACTGCTCTTTGGCGGGAAAACTAGACCCTATTTAGGTGTTTTGCCCACGAAGGGATCTTGCGGAGTCAATTCGTCAGCTACCGGAGCAGCGTGTGTGGACAGCTACTCCTGCTTTCAAGCCTTTGTTCCTGTTCCAAGCCTTCGTTCTCAGCCTTGTTTTCTCCCCGGATCTTGCCTTGTTTCCCGGACCTCGCCAAGTAATTACCACGGATCTTGTTCTTGCTCCTCGTTTCCTTGTTGCCTTGAATCAAGCTTTGTGTGCCAAGAATCAAGTTATTTCCTAGCCTTGCTCAAGTTCATGGACTAAAGGACCTTGTCATCTCCCCTCACTTGCTTGGCAAGTGAGTGTTTCGGTTATTGGATTACAACTTTGGACCTTAATATTTCATATTGGACATTGCTTTTTTGGACTAATTTTGACCTTTCCTGAAAGGTCTACTTCTGGACTATTTCCTATACTTGTTTTTATTAACTTTATATATTTCCTTAATAAAGATATTAGATAGAATCTGGCCTCTGTGTATGGTTATTGGTGCTCTGCAGCCTGGGTCGTGACAACAGGGGATAGGGAAAAGGCAGAACTGCTTAATGCCTTCTTTGCCTCGGTCTTCTCACAAAAAGAAAGCCATCTTCAACCTCAGCAACATGAAATGGACGAAGGATTTGGGGAAATCCAACCCCAAATAGGGAAACAAGTTGTCCAGGAACACCTGGCCACTCTAAACGAATTCAAGTCGCCAGGGCCAGATCAACTACATCCAAGAGTACTGAAGGAACTAGCTGAAGTTATTTCAGAACCTCTGGCAATCATATTTGAGAGTTCTTGGAGAACGGGAGAAGTCCCAGAAGATTGGAGGAGGGCGAATGTGGTCCCTATCTTCAAGAAGGGAAAAAAGAACGACCCAAACAATTACCGTCCGGTCAGCCTCATAGCGATACCAGGCAAAATTCTGGAAAAGATCATTAAGGAAGTGGTCTGCAAACACTTAGAAACAAATGCAATCATTGCTAATAGTGAACACGGATTTACTAAAAACACGATCATCAAGTTTGCAGATGACACCAAACTGGGAGGGATAGCCAACACTCCAGAAGAAAGGAGCAGAATTCAAAACAATCTTAACAGACTAGATAGATGGTCCGAAACTAACAAAATGAAGTTCAACAGGGATAAATGCAAGATCCTTCACTTCGGCAGAAAAAATGGAATGCAAAGATATAGAATGGGGGACCCCTGGCTATAGACAGCAGTACATGTGAAAAAGATCTTGGAGTCCTTGTGGACAACAAGTTAAACATGAGCCAACAATGTGATGCGGCTGCTAAGAAAGCCAATGGGATTTTGGCCTGTATCAATAGGGGAATAGCGTCTAGATCCAGGGAAGTCATGCTCCCCCTCTATTCTGCCTTGGTCAGACCACACCTGGAATACTGTGTCCAATTCTGGGCACCACAGTTGAAGGGAGATGTTGACAAGCTGCAATGTGTCCAGAGGAGGGCAACTAAAATGATCAAAGGTCTGGAGAACAAGCCCTATGAGGAGAGGCTTAAAGAACTGGGCATGTTTAGCCTGCAGAAGAGAAGGCTGAGAGGAGACATGATAGCCATGTACAAATATGTGAGGGGAAGTCATAGGGAGGAGGGGGCAAGCTTGTTTTCTGCTGCCCTGCAGACTAGGACGTGGAACAATGGCTTCAAACTACAGGAAAGGAGATTCCACCTGAACATCAAGAAGAACTTCCTCACAGTGAGGGCTGTTTGGCAGTGGAACTCTCTGCCCCGGGGCCGTGGTGGAGGCTCCTTCTTTGGAGGCTTTTAAACAGAGGATGGATGGCCATCTGTCGGGGGTGCTTTGAATGTGATATTCCTGCTTCTTGGCAGGGGGTTGGACTGGATGGCCCATGAGGTCTCTTTCAACTCTACTATTCTATGATTCTAGGTTCCTCCTAATGTTAATGTGGAATCTCTTTTCCTGTAATTTGAACCCATTGCTCCAAGTCCTAGTTTCCAAGGCAGCAGAAAACAAGCCCTCTCCTTCCTCTTTATGATATCATTTCTCATATTTATACATGGCCGTTGTGTCTCCTCTTAACCTTCTCTTCTGCAGGTTAAACATATCCAGTTTTTTTAGCTGCTCCTCATAGGGCATGTTCTCCAGACCTTTAATCATTTTAGTTGCCCTCCTCTGGACACTTTCCAGCTTGTCAATATTTCTTCTAAATTGTGGTGCCCAGAATGAGCAGGAAAGTTTAAAAAATCCCTAATGTTGGAAGAGTTAAAGCAGTGACTTCGATTGTTTCACTGTATTTTTTCTTCTACATATGGCAACTTTTTGGAAACAACATGTAAGTATATTTTTCAGCTTGCCAGCTGAAACATTAGAAACAAAGGATAACCGTGTCTCTGAATAGCTGAATTTTCAAAGTTTACTTATCTACTTTTCTTATGTTCTGCTGTAATTGTTACTTCATCCAAAGCACTAACTCAAAAATATTTTAGTATGTTATACAAAGCATGTATCAGGAGTTGTATAATAGGTACAGTAGGGGAATGCAGAAGGGTGGGGGAAGACCAACAGTTTTGGGGCTGTTAATGATTTAGTGTTGAGCATATTTATGTAATTTCCTGTAAACCAGAACATTTTGAAATGAAGCTTTATCCTTCATTTTTGGATGAACAACACTTTTTCCACATTTACTTTATAGTGAGTTATAACTGTGTCTGCAACCAGTGGTTTCTAGTCTTTGAGCAAGTGCTCCTTTATGTCTGTTCTTATTGGCTTAATTTTTCAGGCTTTGTTCTTTTGGTAGTTACAGTATTCTATATCCACTGGTAGTTCTCATCTGGCATCAAATATAGTTGTCCTGATTTTTGGAAAACAAATGATGAAAGGGTGCAACTAAGGTCATGGCAGATTGTATTGAAAGGTCAATCCAGGACAAAGATGCCTTTTCATATTCATGACATAGCAAAGCTGACATCATGTTCTGTTGGGAAATGAATGCTGTGTGTGCAACCCAGAGGCCCAATAAAAAAACACCTAGTACTTCCTTTTTGCCCTACAGAATGAGCGATCCTTGCACTTAGAAAATACAGCCGATAGACCCAGTGCTGTTAGGTTGTGTTACTACAAAATTTATCATCTAAAGTTGCCTAACCTTTATTTTCCAGGTACCTTGGGTTGTAGCCACATCTGAAAAATAATTCATCCTTAGCTCGATCCTGGTACTGTTGGAACCTACAACATGCTCCCGAGGTCCTCAGAGCGCATTTAGGAGTTAGAATTATGTGGCAATTAAAGCATTAGTCTAAGATTGAGTTTCAAATCCCTACTCAGCTGGGAGTCACCTTGGGCTAGTCACCATCTCAGAATGAATTACCTCACAACACTGTGAGGATCAAAATGGGGACAATAACCACCTAGGCCACATTAAGCTGTGTCCAGAGGAGGATGACTAAAATGATCACGGGTCTGCAGAACAAGCCCTATGAGGAACAGCTTAAAGAGCTGGGTATGTTTAGCCCGGAGTAGAGAAGGCTGAGAGGAGACATAATAGTCATGTATAAATATGTGGGGGGAAGTCATAGGGAGAAGGGAGCAAGCTTTTTTCCTGCTGCCCTGGAGACTAGGACGTGGAACAATGGCTTCAAACTACAGGAAAGGAGATTCCACCTGAACATCAGGAAGAACGTCCTCACTGTGAGAGCTGTTCAGCAGTGGAACTCTCTGCCCCAGAGTGTGATGGAGGCTCCTTTGGAGGCTTTTAAACAGAGGCTGGATAGCCATCTGTCGGGGATGCTTTGAGTGCGATTTCCCTGCTTCTTGGCAGGGGGTTGGACTGGATGGCCCATGAGGCCTCTTCCAACTCTGTGATTCTATGATTCTATAAGTTCTTGTGACAAAAATAGGAAAGTACAAGAGGGACTGACACAGCTCACTTCCATTTCCTTTAGTGATATGCCTTTGCTGGTTAGTAAGCTCATTGGATGATAAGAGCCTTTCTGTTAATGAGAAACTTCAGATGGATCAGACCCTTTGTATAACAGTTGAGGTATGCTTTGTTGCATGAATACTTAATCCTTTTTCCCCACACTTTAACCGACAGTGGCTTCTTGAGGATCCACAGAATGAAGTCATATTTCTAAAAATAAGAGTGACCAGCTCCTCCCAAGAAATTAAAGTGACCCTTCTGTTCACCTTTCTGCATTAAAAGCAAAAGGAGGCACTCTTCTTCCCAGACAACCAATTGCATCACTTGAAAACAATCTGTATTGCAACCCACAGCCCAAGGCTCGAATGGTACCTTGCTGAAAGTGTGCTAAACCTTTTATAAAAAATTTAAAACACACATACAAACATTTTCCAGCAAGGAGTGATCTTGTATGCAGACTACAGATACACTGGGAACCTCAAAATGTAATTGTAAAAAAGCCAAGAATATTGAAAGGTCCCTCTAGTAGGCTATAAACCAGTATGACTAACAAACCTGACAGAGACATGATAGAATTAAAATTTATTTGCCAGGGTTGCTAGGCTCTTTCTAAGGAGAAAGAACATTAAACTAACTGCTTTGTGCACTAGACAAATCTCCTAGGTCACAACCTTTTTCCATGCTGGACTCAGAACTCATGAGTCAAAACCAATGTGAAGCAGTAGCAATAATAAAATGCCACTCCCAAATCAAAAATAAATAGATTAAGACTCCAACAATTAAACACTTCAAATTTAGTGGGGAAAGCAAAGATATATACTCTCAAATTTATTAAATTGCTAAAAATATGAAGGAAGCTGGAAATGCAGGAAAATCCCTCCAGCTGCGGAAATTAATTTTATAGCTAGTATCTTTTGCCCTCTGAAAATGTAAACTTTTCACATTTGTATGCTATGATGCAGAATTCAAGTAGTAGTTACCCATTTATTTTGGAAAACAAGGAAGGGTCAGTACTGCTATACCTTAGAAAGCCAAGGGGTTGAGATTCTGTCTATCTGTGTTCTTCCCCTTTTGACACTCTGCACAACTCCAGCTGATGGAGAAGGGAGATCCAGAACACATTTCCTTCCTTGGCTACAAAGCTAGCCAAAGTGTGCATGGGATTGCCTCTTGACACGCATTGAGCCACTGAACTCTGCTCAGTACCAACTCTGGGGATCACTCCTAAAGCTGGCCCTGAGCATTATGGTCTTCTAGTGTTTCCATTGTGATATTCAGTATTATAAAGTTGCAGAAACTATAAGTTTAACTCCCTGCTTGTTATAATGATGCATTGCCAAAATTAATTGGTTTTCAATTACAGCACTACTGCTATTTTTCTCCTTTCCGAGGAAACACATGATTTTAGACAAGAGACTGGCAAGTGTTCATGCTTTTAAAGATGTCAAGCTTTATATTACACCTAGCTATCATAACTTATTATTGCAAAAAAACTGTATCAGGCATTAGGGACATGTATTATATAAAATGTGTTTCTGGTGTTCAGAGAATGAGGTAGTCCCATGGTTGTTTTAGAAAAATACACAGAGAGACAGACCACTCAGTGAAACAAAGCTTACACATGAAGATTTTATACAAGGAATGTCAGGGAACGTTTCTGTATGTGCAGTAACATGACAAGAGTAGCTACATGCATGGGAGAACACACAGGGCATGGACTACAAACAATTCCATTTGTATTTTCCACCACAGAGTCAGAAATAAAAACACTTCAAAGTGCAGTACCTAGGCTGAAAAATCTCTACAAGAGGACTTTTATCCCACCTCTATCCCATGAAAAAATTGTCAGCTTCTAATTACAAAATATATCTTAATTCACATGGAATTCAGATAGCAGGAATTTAGTATTACATAATCCAGTTCATCTTTTGGCATGCAAGCCAGAACTTGTCTCTTCCTTCCAGTGGCAGGGCATGATCAGGAAGGTACACAGAAGAAATCAGCACTCTTGTTCAGGAGCAATAGTCCTTTATAGCACTTAATAATACAGTCCAAAAAGGGTTTCAATCATCAAGGTATACAAGGATATATAGTTCATAGTTGGAAGAAACAACAGCGCCCAGATAACATGCCATACTTGTAAGACCTGAAAGGAGGAAGGGATTTGTTCTCCAATCCACTTCAGCTTGTGACAGCTTCTCGTTTGTTATCATAGAAGCCAAGAGCTACAGAAAAGCCTAATGCTACAATTTCTTTTAGTAGTTTGATCTATGCTTCAAAGTGGTTCAGTGCAGGGCTTTTTGAAAAGAATAATGCCTCAGTGTAATATGTTTTCCAGTTTCGTTTATTTGAGTGCTTGAAGGGTGGTTCACACAGACACCTCTAAGAATTACTTAACTAAGTCAATTTACAATGACTAAGATGCTAAGCAAAGACTACACTACATAGTGTGGGAGCTTGCCTGATCCCTTCTGCTGCTCTTTGACTGAAGGTTTCCAGTGGAGAAATGTAAGTCTACCACGAGAAAATCAAGCAAGGGAATATGGACATGTAGAATAAGGCCTCATAAGACCAAAATGAAGCTTCAATTGTTGTTAGCAGACCAGCGTTGGGTATTTTCCCTTGATTTTCACTAAACGTCCTGGGTGGTTAGGTCAGCATCATTTTAAGATCTCAAAACTAGCACCTTTTCCCACAGTGGTACTAGCTGTATCAGGACCTATACAGAGCAACTGTGAGTAAAGACAAGACATTCTTACTAACTTTCCTGGCTGGTTTTAGCCCTGTGAAAGCTCATTCACTCTGCATTAAGTCATGCAAATCAAACAAAACAAATTGGGAAAAATAAATATTGTTATTGGTGTCTCAAAGGGCCAGACGAAGAGACCCGGGATTCCCCATCCAAACTAGAGACCACAAACAATGGTTATTTCAAACCGTAGACTCCGGGATCGAAACCTTTCCAAACCTATGATGCTGCAAGCTGTCAAATGCTCCACACTAAGGAATTCCAAGGCACTCAGGAGGTGGTGTGATTGACCCATTTCCCTTCAAAAACAGTTCCACTCACCTTTGCTTTGCTTTAATGTTAAACTGTAAATCATCAAATTATAGAGATATAGAGATAACATACTTTTAACTGGTATATAATACACTGTATTTTGGATTCCTCATCTTTCTCAAGCTTCTCTATGCATGTCAACTGTTAGGATCTGTTTGAAATTAGGCCTTGCCTTGGCCCTTTGCCATTCAGCAATCTTACTGAAATCCACACTTGGAAAAAGAGGCCAGAGATCAAGAGCATGCATTCTGACTAGGAAAGGTTAAAAGCAGTGAAGTTTTGTTTTGTTTTGTTGTCTAACCCTGAGAAGCTAAGCTGTTATGGAGGATCCAGAAAAAGTCCATGGGGTTAAAGATCACCAGGCTTTTTATTGCAATTAAAGCAGACTCTGACAGGATGATCCCAGCCACGAGAAGGGACTGTTCTGCGCTCATGGGAACACTCATCACAGAAACCCTGGCCACAGGCACGACAGTGGTGCTTTGATAGCTTGATGTTGAATTCCTTCCGGCAGTTGTGGCAGTTTAGGATTTCATGGTCAGGAACCCAGTAGGCAGGTCTAGCAGCATCCTTCACAAGACCTGGAAAGTATCAGAAACACCTGCAATGCACTCTCGGTTTGATATCACAGTCTCTTCAAAAACCTCTCTATTTTTTCCTCAAGGACTGTAACCGATCTACAGAATAGTGCTAGAAATATGGAGGCTGTGGGCAAGGTGGTCTTCCCATTTCCAATTGCACTGTCCCCTGGAACATCACTGAATTTGCAGGGGGTGACTGCAACAAAATACTCATTTCCCTTTAAAACAAGGTGTGCTCTGCTTGTGTACTTTGGGTCCACTTGTAACAGACGTTCCTCATAGCATATGCACTGATTTTAGACTTTTTCAATGCTTTGGCAGCAGTGGGGTGTGTCTTTGAGGCCTCCCGATTCCTGGTAGTTGCCCTCTTGTAGTAAGGTTAATCAAGGATGCCTTATAAATGATTAATTAAAAGATAATAATTTATAAGGCATCGTTTATTAACCTTTCTCTTTTCACTGTTTGTGCTTTAAAACAAGGATTATTAAACAATGGGTCAGGACCCCAAATGGGGTTGCTGTAACTGAATATTAGGGTTGCTTTTCCTTCTCTCCCCCGTGTGCATGCGCCTCTCTGCCTTTCCTTCTCTCTCCTTCCTCTATACTTGATATACTGGAGTCATGTAAAAATGTCTAGGATGAAAACAGGTCGCAAGTCAAAAGAGTTAAGAAGCTCTGCTTTAGAAAATAATGGTGAAACCAGTCCCAGGGATAAGAGGTATTGCAAGTGATTTTATGCTAGTGCTGTACCTGTGGGAATTTTTCATATCTACCATCTCAAAAGCCAGGATCTTCAACTTCCACCCCACTAGTGACCCCATGAAATCTCCATACAGAAGCTCAAAAGAGATCTACATCCTCTGTCCTCTCCCACCAAAAGTAGTGAATATGGGAGTTGTACATCCCAGTCTTTGAGCTAGAGATCAACTAGAGTCCCCACGGGTGATAGGGCGGGTTACAAATAAAGTTATTATTATTATTAGAATACCTTCAGGTTTTCTTTTTCAAAAATCATAAAGCATGCAGTGTGGGTGGGATGACCTATTACCTCTCTGTTTCTCTGATCTGCTTCATAATGGAGTAAGGACAAGAGTGAGTATTGACAGGAAAACTGTAAAATTCCTTTGGGAAGGACCAAATATTAGGAAAGCCGTTGTCTTATCTTGAGGTTTTGAACAATTTTTTCCTTCACACAGAACTGCAGGTTCACAAAAGAAAGCTGCATGCCCATGATGCTTTCTAGGTTCCCAGGTTTCTCAGGCTTTTTGTTGTGGTAAAAATACTATTTTGAGGATTTGATGCTGTACAACAGTGGTTCTCAACCTGTGGGTCCCCAGATGTTTAGCCTTCAACTCCCAGAAATCCTAACAGCTGGTAAACTGACTGGGATTTCTGGGAGTTGTAGGCCAAAACACCTGGGGATCCACAGGTTGAGAACTACTGCTGTACAATCTCATAGGTCTACAATAGTTGTGTAGATCACAAGCCTGGTCACAAACAGGCTTGACAATAAGGGGTTCTAGGGTAAAAAGGGGTTGATCCAGCTGGCATCATTTCAGGGTGATTTGGTGGGAAAGATTCCTACAATCGTTCTTGCCTGCATGGCTGCTGTATTCACATTCAACAACACCCCCCATAACTGCAAACCCACACCTATGATTTCATTTACCCAGAGAGAAAAGGTCGCTCTATGAATTTGCTAGGTAGTTACCACAGAGTTATCTTGGAGGAACTAGCAAAATCCAAGATATTAATATCTAGGTCCTCCAGGGCCACTCTATGGTTTGCTGGGACCAAATACCAGGTAATTTAATGTGTTTTGATCATATCTGCGGTTTCAGGTAACCACAGTCCAGCCAGGAATGTATTCCCTGTGGGTATGGGGAGGTCTTACTGTACATATTACCGTCGCATAGAACATAAACAGGGGGAAATGGTTCCTATAAACCCACAGCTGTGTGCAAAGCAGAATCAAAATCTCAGTGTTTTGTTCAGTTGATTCATCAGTCGCAACTAGCAAGAAATACCAAATGTTCTCCAAAATACCAGGATCCTTTTATTTTCTCATTATGCTACTTCCTAAAAACCCACCTCTATAGCCTTTTAGCTAAAAAAACCAAAATATTTTCTAAATCAACTCAACAACACTTACCCAGTGGGATGTCAATGGCAGTTACAACAGCCCCCAGGGTGTTCTGTACAGCTTCACCAACCTTCCTGGCTATCACTGTTCCCCCTTCTTCGTCTGTTGGAGCCTCAGGCACATCTGCAAGACAGGCATTGGAGCTCAGGATCAAAGGCAAAATTTCATCCTAGTTCATAGTTATGCCCCACAGTAAAATCTTCACTAAACCCTGAGAGATTTTTACCTTTCCAACACAACTTACTGGCTGCCTTTGTAAACAAAATCCTTTAATCAGTAGTCAAATAACTGACTGCCCATCTTTCTTGTTTGTCTTTAGGAAATGTCCATGACTTTCAAATGACACCAAGTAGGGATGATATAATCTAAGAGGACTGCTAGTAAGAGAAACTTGTGGGGCTTTTCATCCTATGAGTGACATCTGTAATGTGACTATGCAAGTTTTTCAAGCCAGGAATAGACAAAGAGAGATTAACTGAGAGACAAGAAAGAGCCAAAATTCTCACTTTTGGGCAATTTGTAACAAAAATTGGATGTTTTCATATATGACAGATTATTCACTCTGCAGTGTAGTCATATGATCCATCTTCTAAAGTTACATTAGAGGCTTACTCATCCCAAGCTAAGGTACTATAAGTTGCATTCAGGTTTTTTTCTTAATTCATTGAAGTATTTATTTATTGTTTTTCTGTCTGTTTGAGCTTCCAAAGAGTGTACAATGAAATAAAATCATTCTTGTTAAAAACAACCCTGTATGCTTAGGGAAGATTGGTTAAAAATCAATTCTACATAAATAGTATATAATAATAACTAAACTGAATATTTAGATCCAGATCTTTTTATAATAGTAGGCTCACCATGCTAAGAATAAAGGGATGATTGGAGTTCTAGAATCACTTTAAGGTCACAGCAACTTTTAAGCAGGGGCAAGAACCTTTGGTTCCTATATTGGGAATATGTGGGGATCTTGGCTGTTCAAGCGCGTCTAGTCCATGTGATTGTTTTGTAAGGCTTTTTTCATGCATTACATGCAATTTTGAGAACAGATGCTTTCTCCTTTGAGACAAAGGCTAGCCATGATGTTCATGAAGAGCACACATTGAACACAAGGTGTGTGTGTGATTTTATGAGTCAAACAGAAGAAAGCCAATCAGCTCTGTGCAAACTAATCACATGCGGGGACCCCCCCCCAAAAAAAAAAAAAAAACAAACACCAAACACTTCTCTCAAATGAAGCCTGGCAGAGAAAAGGTTTATGCTCTCAACATGCAATAAGTACAGTTTCACATTTCTATACTAAAGTTTTAGTTAAATGCAACCTGATATTTGCTGCAGACCATAGAAGTTGATTCGACACTCAATTACTCCCAGATGAATAAACAATTTCTATTATCCCTTCTGTGATCTTGAATTATATACAAGGTTAGCTACAACATTGCATTCACCCCACCACCACATCCACATAGGAGCAGCAGCTGAATTAGGTCTGCTCAACATTTCTGTTGTGGGTGACCGGCTGTGTCCCACCCAGTTCTCCCCATGCCTGGCCATGGCCTCTTCCTCATCTCACAAACATATCAGGGAGGCAACAGCATTTAATGGAAAAGCACCAAGTGAACACTGGGATAGAAGCATTTATGGTCAGTAAGGGTAGAGGCTGCTTCAATTCTCTCAGCACTTAACAGAAAAGAATCACGATTCAAAAGTTTGAATATGGGGTCAAGGGAGGAAGAAAACTGACTCCTTAATTCCTGATGGGCCTTGGCATTTGTTTTGCTCACACTAGGCCTACATGTTATGTAACTATAACAGCCATGGTAAGGGTATCTTCTATCAACTGAGATATAGTAGACTTCCTCTTCTGTGGCTGGCGTTCTATTCATGACATATACAGCTGCCTTTCATGGTCTTGGTGAAGGAAGGAATACCATCCTTCAAGACTTTGAGGACCTTTGTCCTCTGGGATTTCATTAACTTCCTCATGCATTGACCAAAAATGTGCTCAGGATTCCCCTTCCTCTTGTGGCACCTCCATGGCTATTTAGTGGCCCATAAAGAGTTGAAGGGGCACTTGAGAAGAATCTGGATATGCCCTGATAGTCAGATGCAGAACAACCAAGGCACACTTCAAGGTCTCCTGTGTCCTTCAGAGGTCCTGAAGGATGACATCACTTTTATGTATCTGGTTGTAAGCACACAGCCAGATGCTCTCTGATGTTGTCTGCTCTTAATCAGCCACTAAATAGCCATGGAGTGGGTGGGGGGAGTCGCTATAGGAGTCAACAGAATTCTTCCAGAAGGGAAAGTGGAAAACATATAGTACATCTCCCCTGCACATGTACCCTCCAAATGCTACTGTTCTTAAAGCCCTTGAGCACTGACAGTGTTGGTTGTGGGACTATTGGGCCTGTAGCCCAAAACCTCTGGGGGGCATCAGAATAGGGAAGGCTACACTAAAGTAGAGACAAGGAATCTTCCAGGTGTGTTGGTCTATAATTCCCATTGGTTCTGCATAACATGGCCGATGGTAAAAGGCTGACCAGATGGTAACCAAAATATCTGAAATGTTCCCCATCCCCTAAATAAAACAAGATTACAAGACATTTACATAAGGCTGCTCTATTACCATGTTTGATTAAAACCTTTTCTTAGAGCTTTGAATGCATTCATTTATTTTACATTAAAATGGAGGAAGAATTCAATCTGAATATTTATTACTTAATTTATATGCCCAACTGTTCTTTTTTTCCTGGAAGATGTGTATTCTAAATGTGTGAAAAAGTCTAGAAACTAACTTAGTAATAAACTTTTCTTGAACTCCATGGTGTTGTAATTGTGTTATTTCACTGCATTGTATTTTCCCCCAACACCTGATTGTAGTTTGAGGACCACACCCAGAGGCGAAGGTGAATGTCTAGGCCAAACAAGATTAGATGTTGTCAGGTGGCCAAATCTTTCTTTTAAAAGTAGTCATGGGACCCCAAGTGGATCCTTTACCCTTGGGATAAACAATGTGAGAATCCATTTAGATGAAGTAAAAAACATGGATAGTGATGATTTTCAGTGAGGCACTCACATGGATGCTTTAAAAAACAAGGTGAGAGATCTGATCCAGAGCTTACCATGTGCTAGCTGGCGTTTTCCAGGGAGTTGTAGTTTAAAAAAAATATCCCCCTAAGCTCTGATGAACACAGGATTCAAACATTTCATTTAATATTACACATTTCTCAAACAGCACTGACCCAGATGTAAAACTACAACATCTTACTTTAAAAAAACGGATAAGTAAGTTTCCGCTCCTTGAATCACACACCTAGTACAGTCAGGTCAGGATTACCTAACTGAAAGCCCCTGCTGTCATAGCAGCTGTCGCACACTCGCACAGGTGTGGGCCCCCAGCCACGCTCCGGGACAGGACGGGTCTTGGACGAACAACCATCACAAAAACCTTCTCCACACGCCCGGCAATGGTGTTTGGTATCATTATCCTTAAAGGATATGCCACACTTCCTGCAATTCTGAACAAGAGAAGGGGGGGGGGGGAACAAAATCCCGAACTCACTTTCTGTTTAGTTTAGAGGGAAGAACAAAATAGAATGGAGAGCAATTTGAAGACAACAGCAGTATTCAATTCCCTAAACAAAAATTGTATACTTCCCATAATTCCAAAAACCTGCATCCCATTCATAGTACACAATCATATTGTTATATTTCACTTTAACTGCTGTGAGACAATCCTATGGAACCCTGAACCTTTCAGTTTTAGGTAGGAGTTCTCAGAAATCTCAAGTCAAAGTGCTTGAGGGCTCCACCGAACTAAAATCCCCATGACTCCATAGGATATAGCCATTGCAGTTAAAGTGAAGTCATAGTGGTATAATAGTGTAGTATGAAAGGGACCACAAACTCCTGGATCAGACCTATGATAGATATCTTTCTGTCAAACACAGAAAAGAAAATTCCATCTGGTGCCATAAAAGATCCGTCAGGTTATTCTGACATCTGCAGCTGGTAGGTAGTATATATCTACACAGGTTGATATCACAAACATTTTTACTCTAACATTAAAAATAACAATGATAACAAACTAACAATATAGTGCTCTTTCAGGAAATGCCAAATCATCTGCCTGAGGCAAATGCCTGACTCTCAGCCTACCAGTAAGGTTGGTCTTGCTACCTACCAGGAGCATCCAGGCAGTTGCCAAGGGGTGATTAGCATTTGCAACAACTCTAGAGCTGAACATTATGGATGCCTGAGTTGTCCTTGCTACACTTAATCACATCAGCAGCAGTATCTGAGGCATCTGCAGTCCAGCTGTTGACTCTGAGAGGCAGCAAATACAGACAATCACCAATGCCTGCCAGAGAAAAGCAATAGCTGCCAGGAATCCTGTTCTTCTTGCACAGATTTCTTCAGAGGCTTGCCACAGCCTTCCTCTAAATCTCAGATAGTGTGATTTACCAAAGGTAACCAAGTGCAATGCCATGGCTGAGTGGGGGGGGGGGGGGTTCAAACTTTGATTTCCAAGAGTCCTAATTGAAACCACTACACCAAGCTGGCTTCTCACAGCTCTGTCATGGAGACTATATTCCCCCCAGTCCTTTCCAGAAAGGAGGTGAGAAACAATCCAGTATGTAGAAAAGTAGAGAATATGCCAAATAGCATAGCCTGTCATGAGCAGAAAGAGTGTGGACAAACTCTCATTTTTGAAGTAAAATGAAATAAGAGTTCATTTATGGAAGCTGCTCCCCCTGCCTGGTCTTTCTTTTTGTGTGCAATTAGGGAGAAAGGGAGTGAAAGCCTCCATGCAGAAGACAATATTCAGTCTCCCATCTGAGGTGTCTCCTGATTGTGCTACCTGGAAGTCACTCATTTGCAGAAGTGGTGTGCTTAAATGCACTAAAATGTGAAATTCTTTGTTTTATTCTAAAATAAAGAAGATTTACTTTGTCAAACAATGAATCACCACTACATCTCTTTGGAGAAGAAGAACAAGGGGAAGGAACAAGGATTTCCCATCACCATGCAAGTATGGTTCCCATTAGTTACCAGAATCATAGAGTTGGGTTTCCAGTAAGCTGGAGCGATCTGATCAGTCAGCCAAGAGGTCACAGCTTTTGTGGGTCCCAAACTCAATTCAGATACTGACTGTGCCATGAAATTCATTCCATCTATAAGGCGCTGAGCAGCATTGTTGTTGTCCTTCAGACTACAATCCGTCTGCAACAAAAGAAGAAAATGAAATGATGTTTCAAGTTTGCCTGGTTAATGACATGTTTAACTCAATCAAATATAACCATGGAATTAACCCTTTATTCAGATAGGAGAATTCACTAGTGCAACTGTAGTGGACTACCATTATTGATCACCATTCAAATTTTTCTTGCTACCTCCTGAGGAGCAGTTCTAACCAGAACTTAGAAAAGTTACTTTTTTAGATCACAGCCTCCAGAATCCATCAGCCCTTCTTGGATGGGGGAATTCCAGGAGTTGCAGCCCAAGCATGTAACTGTTCTAAGTTCTGTGTGAGTTCTTAGAAGAGATGTGGGAGAATCCTTTCTATCAATGTTTGCCCTGGTCTCACATACCTAAGCACAGGGACTGGCTCTCAAGATATACAGAGAACATTACAATAAATATCACAATGCAGCTTGGCAGAAAAGATTTGCTTCTCATTAAGAAAGAAAGTAGAGAAAGTGTGACCTGTGGCCTGCACAACACCCTTGGTGGCCCACTTTGCAGAATTCAAAGCTCCAGAGGACTTAATTTTTAAAATGTTAAAAAATAGCCCCAAAACATTATGACCAGTCAAACTGTCACAAAAACGTTCCAAAGCAAAAGAATTCCACAAACGTGTTATATCTGACATCAAGAAATGATGCTGCATTGTTTTCAGTCACCCCTAAAGAGGCTGGGAATAATAATAATAATAATAATCATCATCATCATCATCACCACCACCATCGTAGAGTCTCACTTATCCAACATAAGCGGGCCAGCAGAACATTGGATAAGCAAATATGTTGGATAATAAGGAAGGATTAAGGAAAAGCCTATTAAATGTCAAATTATGTTATGATTTTACAAATTAAGCACCAAAACATGTTTTACAACAAATGGACAGAAAAAGCAATTCAATACACTGTAACGTAATGTAGTAATTACTGTATTTACGAATTTAGCACCAAAACATCGCAATGTATTGAAAACATTGACTACAAAAACATTGGCTACTAACAAATTGACTACAAATAAAGATAGAAATGCATAAAAGAAACTTACAGTAACAACATTGTCGGAAATTAAATGCATAAAAAGTTCAGTCCTTGCTGCCTAGAGAAACAGTTGTGGATCTGGGCAGAAGGCAGACTGCATTGGATAATCCAGAACATTGGATAAGCAAATGTTGGATAAGCAAGACTCTATATTTATACTCCACTTTTTCTCTCCACAAGGAGACTCAAAGTGGCTCCTTAGGGAAGCTCCTGAGGAGGCACTGGAGAGGTAATGGCCTTTCTCTTATACAATTGTATACCCCTATCTTGAAGCACAACAGCAAATTTGGCACCATCCTTAGATAAATATCCAGACATGTATAAATGTCTCTCTTGCTGACTCTCTCTGGAAGATCCTGGGATGGGGTTATATGCCAGAAGACTAGTCTAATGATGTTCTTTTCTCTTTAAAAGATGAAGAGACAACTCCATGCAGTAAACTTACACCTGGCCAGACATGCACTATTTCCGTCCTCACAACCGTGTCCACAGGATCTTGATTCCCAAACCAGTACTGCCGGCTACGGTACACAACTCCACAGTTGGGGCATTCAATCACATACCTATAAATCAGAGACGGAAAAGAGCCAGTCACTCCAGAATGTGACAGGTGACAAGAACAGAAACCAGGGAAGGGAGAAAAGGCTTGTGTACATACCCTGACCAGGCATACTTGGCAAGCCCCATCCAAGGGGAATCAGTAGAAGCAGATGTTTTGGGCACCACCCTGACTTCATTCCCACGTTCATAACATGCCTGGAACACAAGAGTTCAATTTGAAATATACCTTCTCCATGCCTAAAGTGTTAGCTTCACATGTTTGTGAAAAGTTATGTGTGTGTTTTTTTCTCACAAATGTGACCCATGGTGCCAAAGGAGACATTAAAACTAAGGCCTAAATCCAACTGCTAATCCCAGCTATAGTAGACTCATCAAATCAAATGTTGAATTCTAAGTCAGCACCTATGTAAATTGCACTGGGACAAAAACAACTCTTGCTGAGGTTAGCAACTGATTTAGGTTTAAGAATTTACATGGGTGTTTTCTTGGTACATTACAGTGGTTTAAGTACATCAGCTTGGCAGCGTCATCAGGTAGCAAAAAGTAACGGGTGTAGTGAAAGAAGCAAAGCAGTGGAGAAATAAAATGCTCAGAGCTGCCAGATTAATGCAATTAATGTTTCATTTGTTCCATTCACCTTGCATGTAAATACTCGGTTATCGTACTGATGGGTATATCTACACCGATTTTTAGCTTCATGAGGCACCCCTTCTTTTGCATGGTTCATGCTGTTTTTACATCCACACCTGGTGTTTCAAAATAAAGCAGAGAAATGTTTAGAGGCAGACAGGCTTCCAGCAAGATAACTTTCAATTACTTTACACAGAGTGAGTTTCTACTAGGGTTGCACTAAAACTGGAAAGTACTTTTTACACAAGCTTTCATTACATGAAATGTGACAACAAAGAGGCAAAAATAAATTTCATTAAATTCATCATATGGACAAATACCCTCTTTAAAATGCTGTCAAAATAAATTACGCCTATATAATTATCCTGCCATAGCACCAGGGGCCACACTTATTTTAAAAAAAGAATAATTCAATGAAAATACATAAAATGAGCTACACATTTGTAAAATAAAGATTAGTTGAAAATCAAAACATTATTATTCATTAAATAATGTTATATTCATTAAAATTATGCCTCTACTTCTTAAAAAATTAAAAACCCCATTCACACTTAGTAAATTTTTATTCATAACCTTAAGGTTGTAATTATATAATCTTAAATGCCCTCTAATTTACTTTAATTAATATATTGACTATGATATTGCACTAAAAGGGACTAAAATGCCTATAGAGTTTTAATAGTGCTCTAAAGCTGAACTGGAAGCAACAATGACAATCTTTTTTTTTAAAAGGAATTCTGGGGTGCATTTCTAGACTACAAAGAAGAGCTTGGGACACTACCACAAAGATAGTGCTTTGCAATATGTATTCTTGCACCACAGAGCATATTTAAAGGGAGGTCTTCCCATTTACCTACCCACAGCTGAGACAAACAGAAGAACAGGTAAAATACTCGTCTGGAAAAAAGGAGCTGTGTGCCATCTGATCATCTGGAATCTCCCCACAGAATCGATCACTCAATGCCTGCAGAACGGTGAGAGAGAAACTACTAGTGAACACTGTCCTGGAAGGACACAAAACCAACAAAAGCTTCACAGAAAGGTATACAGTAGAGCTTTCCAAACATTGCATATTGCTGGTACACATTTTTGACATGGATCATTTTGAGACACAATAATTCAGTTTTAGTAGCCAACTGGAGTTTAAATAGACACACACACACACACACACTGTAATAAAAAATGTATGGGATCTCTCATGAAAACCTTTCATTTATATTTTTTAAAATAAAAATAAATCATTTATTGCTTATGTACATAAACTCAAGAGGTTTTTTTCGTTACATTCACATGACACACCTACACACTGCAGCTGACATGCTAACACGTTAGGAATGCTCTGGTATGCAAGTTGAGATCTTTTATCCAAAATGCTTGAGGTGAGAAATATTTAATATTTTGAATTTTTTCCAGATTTTGAAATACCTGTATTTGTATATACATTGTGAATGAGGGTTAGCAGAGAAAAGAGGCTAGTCATACAGCACACACTGAGCTTTTCCTCAAGGAGCCCTGATACAAAGTAAAGGGGAGAGGAAGAGATGACTCCATCTATACAAAGCCCCCATAAAAAGTAGACATCCCAGATACTTCCATAGCTGTCGGCACACTTTTTGCCCTTTTAGCCAGATAGCTAGGAAAGAAGAGGGAAATCCCTCCCCTCCTATGAGTCTTTTTCATTCTCTCTGGGCTGTAAACAAGCAACAGTGGTTACAGTTATTCTGTATGTACCATTGTGATCATTTCTCGGGTACCCATCCCACCTCACCATTATTGACTGGGCAGAAGGTGAGTGAAAAGGAATCTGAGACAACTTGTATTTATAAGGGTCTTGTGTAAGCGAAATCCACCCCTCTTTCCCCTTTTTTCTTTTCCTCATCAGGATTCTTTAGAGAAAAAATTCAGCAGACACTGGATGTGTGACTAGCCCCCTTTCCCCAAAGACAAATGCCACCACCAAAATATTAAACTTGTACATAAACTGAATTGCTCTTAGAGACCCATTAGTTTCTTCCTTAATACTTTGTTTGATACCTTGCTCAAGAACAGCAGACAGTAATTATTCAGGTTTCCCTTTTTGCCACCTCCAATTGCTATCTCTCAGCTCAGAGCTTTTCCTTGTTTCCATACAGGTAGTACCTATCATTTCTCTAGCATCTCTAACCTATATTTTTTTAAAAGATGATTGGGTGCATGGAGGTTGGGTAATGCTTCTCTACAAGCAGAAACAAATTCAAAATGACAATTGTACTCCTGAAACAAATTTCTGAGCACCAGAATTTTAAGAAGTCACTATCAGGTTTGTAAACCGGGAACCGGGACTCAAAAAGATCTTGTCGTGGGTGTCTACTACAGACCTCCGAGTCAGGATGAAGGACTTGATGAAGCCTTCTGTCAACAGCTGACCAAACAGGCACAAAGAAGAGATATAGTAGTCATGGGCGATTTCAATTATCCCGATATCTGCTGGAAAACAAACTCAGCCAAGAGTACAAAGTCCAACAAATTCCTCACTTGCCTTGCAGATAATTTTATGGTCCAGAAGGTAGAAGAGGCAACAAGGGGATCAGCAACTCTTGATCTAATCTTAACAAATGTGGAAGACCTGATCAATACAGTTGAAGTGGTTGGATCCTTAGGGGCAAGTGACCATGTGCTCCTGCAGTTTGCAATACAAAGGAATGCTGAAACTAAGACAAGTCAAACACGCATTCTGGACTTTAAGAGAGCTGACTTCCAAAAAATGAAGGAATTACTGAGCGGCATTCCATGGACGCCGATATTAAAAAACAAGGGAGTTAAGGATGGATGGGAGTTTTTCAAAAGTGAAATACTCAAGGCGCAAATGCAAACAGTGCCAACAAAGAAGAAAAATAAGACAAGTGCAAAGAAGCCAGAATGGATGTCCAAAGAACTTCTAACTGAGCTAAAGCTCAAAAGTGACATGCACAAGAAGTTTAAAAGGGGAGAAATCACCAAAGAAGAATTCAAACGTATAGCCAACTCCTGTAGGGAATAGGTTCGCAAGGCTAAAGCGCAAAATGAGCTCAGGCTTGCCAGGGACATAAAAAACAACAAAAAAGGTTTTTTTGCTTACGTTGGTAGAAAAAGGAAGAAAAAGGAGGCGATAGGGCCACTGCAAGGAGAAGATGGGGTGATGGTGACAGGGGATAGGGAAAAGGCAGAACTGCTTAATGCCTTCTTTGCCTCGGTCTTCTCACAAAAAGAAAGCCATCTTCAACCTCAGCAACATGGAATGGACGAAGGATTGGGGGAAATCCAACCCCAAATAGGGAAACAAGTTGTCCAGGAACACCTGGCCACTCTAAACGAATTCAAGTCGCCAGGGCCAGATCAGCTACATCCAAGAGTATTGAAGGAACTAGCGGAAGTTATTTCAGAACCACTGGCAATCATCTTCGAGAGTTCTTGGAGAACAGGAGAAGTCCCAGCAGATTGGAGGAGGGCGAATGTGGTCCCTATCTTCAAGAAGGGAAAAAAGAACGACCCAAACAATTACCGTCCGGTCAGCCTCACATCAATACCAGGCAAGATTCTGGAAAAGATCATTAAGGAAGTGGTCTGCAAACACTTAGAAACAAATGCGGTCATTGCTAATAGTCAACACGGATTTACCAAAAACAAGTCATGCCAGACTAATCTGATCTCTTTTTTCGATAGAGTTACGAGTTGGGTCGATACAGGGAATGCCGTGGATGTAGCATATCTAGATTTCAGTAAGGCCTTCGACAAAGTCCCCCACGACCTTCTGGCAAACAAACTAGTAAAATGTGGGCTAGACAAAACTACGGTTAGGTGGATCTGTAATTGGCTAAGCGAACGAACCCAAAGGGTGCTCACCAATGCGTCATCTTCATCATGGAAAGAAGTGACAAGTGGAGTGCCGCAGGGCTCCGTCCTGGGCCCGGTTCTGTTCAACATCTTTATTAACGACTTAGACGAAGGGTTAGAAGGCACGATCATCAAGTTTGCAGATGACACCAAACTCGGAGGGATAGCTAACACTCCAGAAGACAGGAGCAGAATTCAAAACGATCTTGACAGACTAGAGAGATGGGCCGAAACTAACAAAATGAAGTTCAACAGGGACAAATGCAAGATACTTCACTTCGGCAGAAAAAATGGAAATCAAAGATACAGAATGGGGGACGCCTGGCTTGACAGCAGTGTGTGCGAAAAAGATCTTGGAGTCCTCGTGGACAACAAGTTAAACATGAGCCTACAATGTGATGCGGCAGCTAAAAAAGCCAATGGGATTTTGGCCTGCATCAATAGGGGAATAACGTCTAGATCCAGGGAAGTCATGCTCCCCCTCTATTCTGCCTTGGTCAGACCACACCTGGAATACTGTGTCCAGTTTTGGGCACCGCAGATGAAGGGAGATGCTGACAAGCTGGAAAGCGTCCAGAGGAGGGCGACTAAAATGATTAAGGGTCTGGAGAACAAGCCCTATGAGGAGAGGCTTAAAGAGCTGGGCATGTTTAGCCTGCAGAAGAGAAGGCTGAGAGGAGACATGATAGCCATGTACAAATATGTGAGGGGAAGTCATAGGGAGGAGGGAGCAAGCTTATTTTCTGCTGCCCTGCAGACTAGGACACGGAACAATGGCTTCAAACTACAGGAAAGGAGATTCCACCTGAACATCAGGAAGAACTTCCTCACTGTGAGGGCTGTTCGGCAGTGGAACTCTCTCCCCCGGAATGTGGTGGAGGCTCCTTCTTTGGAAGCTTTTAAGCAGAGGCTGGATGGCCATCTGTCGGGGGTGCTTTGAATGCGATTTCCTGCTTCTTAGCGGGGGGTTGGACTAGATGGCCCTTGAGGTCTCTTCCAACTCTACTATTCTATGATTCTATGATTCTAAAACCTAGTCCTTGACAAGGACAGACTAAAATTAACTGACCCTACTTGCCTAGCAATTTTTAGTCAACTGTCATTGCAGCTGATTTATTAGCTACATTTCTCTCCCAGTGTTCTCCCTTATTTTGATTTTAAAATGTTAATGTGTTTAAAAGATCTGGGTGAATAAAACTAACAAAATTTCATGTAGGATGAACACAGAATGCACAGATGTAAGGATAGAATACAGAGCCACTATGATTGAGCACTGGGCTACATCTCTGGGAGAGCAAGGTTCAAATCAACTGGGTAACCTTGGATAAGTCACATTCTCCCTGCCTCAAAGGAATGCAATGTCAAATTCCCTCTGAACTAAACTTGCCAAGAAAATCCCATGATGGGGTCACCATAAGTCAGAAATGACACACTACAAGAGGATAGAAACAACTCTGGAAACTTTGAATGCGTCAATGCTTGGCCAATAAAAAACAGCACTTCACAGACTTCTCTCTGCTATGTTGTTACAAAACCACATAATCTTTACTAGCATCAGAAAACAAAAACCCTAGATAAAGAAAAAGGAAATGCTTATAGTTACAGCGGGGACCACCAGCCTATCCTTGAAAAGTATCACTTATTGTATGATTAAAATGTGCATATTTTGCACTCCATCATCCATACATAATTTCATGAATAGGAAATGAATATTAATAGAATGAGTTAATGTAACATTGATATATTAAACTGATTTTGTAAAAAAAACCTTATTAAATATTTGCTGGAGGGGATTACAGGAAAGAATTCAATTGCAATCCCATGCATATTTACCTACACATAAGCCCCACTGAAACCAGTAGGACTTATTTCTGAGTAAACCCATCTGGTATTGTATTGTCTTCTATGGTTAATGCCACTTGGATTAAATATGAAAACAAAAAACCAGGGAAGAAGTTAAAAAAAGCCAAGCAATTTCCTACAAAAAACTTACACTTATTGTAAAATGCACAGAACTTTGTTCATACATCTTCCCCAGGGGCTAGTCATACTCATAACACAGTCCCCTGAAGAGCTGTGCTCTTGACTTTTAGATGTCACATATTTGCTGTTTACAGACAAAAAACCATCTTCCTGTTTAAGGAAACTCAGGGAAATCAAGGCAAGTCAGAGAATGGGCTGTTGCCCAGAGACCGTGTCCTGACATTCAGTTACCCTGGCAACAACATGGACCTTGCCATTGTACCACAAGACCTCAGAGTCTTGCTTATGCATGTATAGAGCATGAATACTCAGTACTTGCTCCTAGCCTCAGGGGCCAAGTATTGCCTTGCAAAAGCTATAAAACCTGATTTCCTGAGGCAGAGAGCAAAGAAAATGGTACCTATTGATCTACTCATATTTGCATGTTTTCGAATTGCAAGGCTGACAGGAGCTAGGGCTAACAGTGGAAGCTCACCCCGACCCACGGTTTCGAACTGCCAACCTTTAGATCAACAGATTCAACAGTTCAACAGTTTAACACATTGCACCACTGTAACCCCACAAACAAATACAACAAATAAAGAAATTGCTTTTTTTTAAAGAAAGATGAAAGAACACCTCTGTAGGAATTTTTGAGTCTTCTAGCATGATCCTATGGTTGAATACAGCTGGAAGATGATCACAGAATTGCACTAGAGGCTCTAGAAATCTTTAAGTCTTCAGGCACAATAAAAGGAAACTGCAGCAGAGAACCTAGATATTCCTAGAAAATACATTTCAATAAAATCAGCTAATAATTACATCTACAAAGTCAAAACTGCAAATGTGGAGAGACTGTACTCTCACCTGATGGCATCTGATGAAGAATTAAGCCTGCAAAAGCTTATGCTGCCAACATCTTCCACTCAGTCTGAAAGGTTCCACAAGATCCCCTTGCATACCGATATTCCAGACTAACACAGTTATGGCTTTGGATTAAACAAAGTAGCCCAACTCAAGATAGTAGTCAGGAAACCATCAACTTCCAGTCAAGAGCAAGCAGACAACGGAAGGCAACTGTGCCTATTTTTTCTGCAAGATACTTCACTTTGGCATAAAAAATGGAATGCAAAGATACAGAATGGGGGATGCCTGGCTCGACAGCAGTACATGTGAAAAAGACCTTGGAGTCCTCGTGGACAACAAGTTAAACATGAGCCAACAATGTGATGCGGCAGCTAAAAAAGCCAACGGGATTTTGACCTGTATCAATAGGAGTATAGTGTCTAAATTCAGGGAAGTCATGCTACCCCTCTATTCCGCCTTGGTCAGACCACACTTGGAATACTGTGTCCAATTCTGGGCACCGCAGCTGAAGGGAGATGTTGACAAGCTGGAATGTGTCCAGAAGAGGGCAACTAAAATGATCAAAGGTCTGGAGAACAAGCCCTATGAGGAGCGGCTTAAAGAACTAGGCATGTTTAGCCTGCAGAAGAGAAGGCTGAGAGGAGACATGATAGCCACATATACATGTGTGAGGAGAAGTCATAGGGAGGAGGGAGCAAGCTTGTTTTCTCCTGCCCTGGAGACTAGGACACGGAACAATGGTTTTAAACTACAGGAAAGGAGATTCCACCTGAACATCAGGAAGAACTTTCTCACTGTGAGAGCTGTTTGGCAGTGGAACTCTCTGCCCCAGACTGTGGTGGAGGCTCCTTCTTCGGAGGCTTTTAAGCAGAGGCTGGATGGCCATCTGTCAGGCTGCTTTGAATGTGATATTCCTGTTTCTTGGCAGGGGGTTGGACTGGATGGCCCATGAGGTCTCTTCTAACTATTATTCTATGATGGTATGATTGTATGATTCCATCTACATGTTTTTCGCCAGCAGTTCTCTGCAGCTTTAGCCAAGAATGGCCAATGGTGAAGAACTATAAGAATTGTAGTCCACAAAACATCTGAAGAATCACAGTTATCCACTCCAGACCTAGATTTTTTAAATTCAGTAATATAATCCAAGATCATTTTCTAGAATGATTCAGAACTTTGAACTTACTTTGAGCGCTTTGTAGATAACACCAGGAGGCCGAGGGGAGCGTGTGGTATTGTTTTCTAGCTGCTGCTCCACAGTGTGCCTGAGTCCAGCGAAATCGGTTGGGGGATTCTGTGTCCTTATTCCTTTGTAATGGATCGAGCTGAAGGCCTCAGGGAAGAGATTGAGTTTCCGAAATCGTTCCTGGATCAACTTCTCAGGAACCTCAGAAGGGTGATCTAAATATATGAAGCAGTTTGTTAAAACACGGCATTCTTCTTAGCTATGTAGAATTTCAATCAGGAGTGAAGAACTTTGGCAGACTGAGCCAGAGTCAGATTGTGAAAACTGCCTAAAACAGCAAGAAAATGTTCAAAGACATTTGGTTTTGAAAAGGGAATTTTAGAGGGTGTTAAAGTACATGAGGTTCCTGGGAACAATTTAATAGGTATAGTGTCACAATTGCGGGAGTCTAGTCAAGGCAATTTCTCTTTTTCTTACAGAGAAGACAGTTGGGGGCACAAAAACTGCTTTGGAGACAGTATGCAGTGCACCACTGATGCACTGAGATGGGGCATTCTAGTCCTCCCGAATCACATTTTCCTTCAGGGTCCACATAATACTAGATCTATGAATGACATCATCACTTGAAGAGCCATAAACAATTATCCCCAAGTTTCACTCACATGCCATGCAGAGATCTGACTTTCTTTTAAATAGATAAAAACAGATAGAACAAAATAATTCACCACCCAACAAACAGATAAACACACACGCGTATTTGCTACTGATGTATGGAACTTATTGAAACAAAAAAGGCCCATGTGATTTTGGAGCAAACTATATTAGAAATCCAGTGTGGTCAGAAAATATATCGCAGCATATTTAGAGCAACACGGGGGGAAAAGATCCTGGTGAATGAAAATTGATTGAGTTAGAAATGAAATAGTCAAAGGTATGCTGCAAATATCTAAAAACAGATCCTGAAGGACATTTCTTATATGAAATTTTGATGTCTATGCTCTAAAAATGAATTCATGGAAAATAGAAGAGCAGAGGCAAATGATTATGGGTTTTTTTTCTGATATACACCTACCTGAAAAAGATCCCATTAAACTCAGTAAGGCAGGGCTGGGGGTGAAATCTGCACCCCTTCAGATGTTAATAAACTAGTACCATCACCCTTACCATCCCTTTCCATTGGCCAAGCTACAGGCTTTCTAGTCCTGCTACAGTGCTTACTTCTGAGCAAACATGTAAAACAGAAACTTAAGAGTTGAAGGGGATTTCCAGGACCATCTGGTCCAACTCTTGCCTGTAGGAATATATAAATACACTTCTAAATGGTGCCCATCCAACTCCAGTTTAAAGACCTCTAAAGAAGGTGAGTTCAATACCCTTTGAGGAAGTTGAATCAATTGTTAAAGTGTTCTTACAGTACAGATTATCTTCCTAATTATCTCAGTCATCCATCTCTTATAACAAGTGATTCCCAAACTTTAGTCCTCCAGGTGTTTTGTTCTTCAGTTTCCAGAAGATCCAGTTAACTTGTTCAACAGGCTGGAATTGTGGAAACTGAAGTCCAAAACCAGTGTCTTATAACATGCACTGTTAACATATAAAAATACTGGAAAGATAATGGGATGCCATTTTTTCTTCTCAACTGACATTCATTCAGTCATTCTTTTTCACCTAGTACTGAGTACTCCAAGATCACAATATAATTGAAAATAGACACAACTAAAACACTGTGATTTAGAAACATAAGAGATTATCATATTAAAACAACAAATAAATGTTAAACAATTTAAAAGCATATTTTAAAACCAGCATGCACTCATTCAAAGCCCCTTCTGCATTAACAATTAAAATTGACAATAATCTACCTGGACAAAATAGTCTTTGCCTGACAGTTTAAGGACAACCTCAGTTTCATCAGTTTCTTGTTAAAAGGGAGTTTTATACCCAAGGAGCAGACACAGAGCAAGATCTCACCCACCACACATACCAATGAGGGCAGTGGGACAGAGAGAAGGACCTCCCCTGAAAATCCAACAACTCAGTGGGCTCATAACAGCATTCAGGATCATCTCCCATATAGTGGAAAGTAACTCAGGAATCAAACCCTAAATCTTTCCCACAGTGATACTGAAATTCAACTCCCATATAACTCAATCAGCATGACCAATTATCAGTTATGATTGAAGCTATAGTCCAACATAGTCTGATGGGCCACAAGTTCTCCATCCTGCACTTTCAGATGCAACCCAAAGTCATCCACGTTGCAGCTATATGTGTCCATTAGGTTTCCATCAACTCACCTGCACCCAATAACTGTGTGTACACTGTCTCATGGAAGATGATAACTCCTGGACCCAAAGTAGACAGTGGAACATCTAGACCACAACGGGCTGTGGTTGCCTTTAGCTCCTTGGTGAAGTGCTTTAGGTAGGCCTCTGATGCATCTCCAAGAAATTTGAAGAGATCATTGTGAAGTCTATCAGCATGAGTGCGGTAGATGATGAGGTCTGAAATAGCCAAGACCTTCAGAAGCAACCGGGTCCTCTGGCTTAAGTTCACGGTGGCCCCAAGGAGGCCCTCTGTGTCAATCACCACCATTCTGTGGACAGGATCATAGGCTGCCCAGACTCCTACTGTACAAGACTCCTGCGCTGGTGATGTTTTAAAGACCTCTCGGCCATAGAAAAAAGTGTGGTTAAGTGTGTGAGATTTTCCATCGCCTGTGTTCCCAAAAATAGACACCACCTTTACGTGTTGGTCAGGCTTGCAGTCCAATTTTCTTATAAATTCTTCTTCATTTTCCACCTTTCAACACAAGAAAAAGAAGACTGTATGAGAGTCTTGCAACAGCAAGAGCTAAACGACTGAAGCTTTGTCACTTCAGAGAACTGACTGGTAACCCCAAGAGACACTGAGTTTAGCTTGTAATGCTTAGAGCCTGACAAAACCCTAATGTAGAATCTTGCAAGAACACCTCTCTTTATGCAGCCTTGCTATTTGTACTCAAACATGCAATCATCAAGATATTATTCTCAACCTATCATAAAGGCAGAGGTGAAACAGCTAATCAGATACATAACATAATCAATGTATATAGATCCATGCTTTTATCTTGAGGTGTTCTTGAATATCAGTGATCTCACTACCTCAAGTACTCCATTGTGCATTTATGCCTGAGGCTCAAAGTGGTTCTCCATTAATGCATCTAAAGAAGAGAACTGTAATCCACAAAATACCATACTAAAATAAAAATTAATTTTCAAGGTACAACAAGACTTCCCTCTTGTTTTTATACTAAAGCAGATTAGCATGGGCTTCTTTTTGCAAACTATCCTAAACTGTACTTAATGTGTGATTTCAAAGTTCAGAGCATCCCTGGATACACTTGAAGTCTCTGATGAGCTTCCAACATCTTTAAGTTGAATATTCTACCCACATTCATGTGTACATGAATACTACTTAATGTAATTGTAGAATTGATGTCTCCTTGTATGTGGAGAGTTATCCTATGTTCAAGTGAGCATGTGAAGAATGTCCCTTCAGATCTACCCGCATAACCTGTCAAAGCATGTAGAAGGCACAGTTTGGGGGTTTTTTTTAACTATCCAGTAAAGTTACCGGTACTTTTAAAATTATTCCCAGACTCCCTCAATTAAAGTACCCCAAAAAGGAATTATCTCTAGCTCTCCTCCTATAGACATGACATCACCAACAATGAATACACACTGAATAATTTAACCAGCAGCATTGAATATCATATACATTTTAATCCTGTTGAGGAACTTCATTATTTGACAAGGTTTTAGCTGAGAAAAAATTAAAGACATTGAATATCCAGAGTAAAGGGTTCTCTACTTTTCAGAGTAGACTCACTCTTCAATTTTAGGCTGGTGGACTATTAAGTTCACCTTTGTTTTATGGACATGGCTCTTTTCTGGTACTCAAAAAAACTGCTACATGCCAAGATTATCCTGAAGCCAACAAAACTAACCCGCACAAGAATGTTAATATATTCTATCCTTTCCAAGGATGCCACACCTCAGCAACAGAGGAAAACACCTACCTGGATGGATGAATGGCTTTACTCTGTTTTAGCATCCCTAGCCATATGATTCAGTTACTAAAAGCGGTAACTACTATAAGTAGTAACACTGGTCCCATGGTTCCTATCATTAAAATGAACCAGACAACTTTCAGAGCAATTCTGCTTTCTATTTTGGTGTAAGAAAATGGAGATCAATTGATAGAGATATTGCTATTGCTTTCCCCTCGCCTTGACTACAACAGACAAGAGGAAATTAACGACAGTAGCATTAAGGCTGCACCATTCCTACTGACATCTCAGGAAAAGAAGGATATAGTTGTCCGCTGAACATATTATTGTCTCCAGATTTTTGGGGAGAACATATCTGGCCAAGCACCTATGCTAGCAAAACTTTCTGCCAAGCCATTTGATTCACTTCTGATGATGTGTTATCCACTATCACATTTCCACCTCTGTCAGAAGAGCAATATTTATGCAGCTGTCTATGGTCCATCAAGTAGCTTTTCACTTGACCTCAACAAAATCCTTCATGACAGAGTATTTCTTGGGGTGTATCTACACTGTAGAAATAATGCAATTTGACACAACTTTAACTGCCCAGGCTCGGTGCCATGGCATCCCAGGAGTTCAGGTCTTCAAGGTCTTTAACCCTCTCTGACAAAGAATGGAGGTTCCCCACCAAACTATAAATCCAATGATTCCATAGCATTGAGCCATAGCCATTAAAATAGTGTCAAACTGAATTCTTTCTACAGAGTAGATGCAACCTTAGTCATTTTTTGTAGTTTGACACTGAAGGGCATATAAGGTTTTCTCGAGAGTGAGCCTATGTCTCTAGGACTTTAAACCACATACTTCATTTCGGTGTGTTGTGGCAGGGAAAGGAGTATCATATAATTGGTGTTGTGCATTGTCTTTCCCATTTACAGTGTCAATTTGACTTTAACAATGAGATAAAGCATTATAGTTTTGACTTAAAGCTCATAATAAGTAAATCTCGCCAGCTAATTTTTGGAGCAGAGGCTCCTGCCTTGTAAACACAATTTAACAGGTGAAGCTGCCACTGATATACAGCAGAAGCAGCAAGAAATGTTTCACCTAATATGTTTCTATCTTGTGGCATTACAGGGGTGGGGAAAAAGTTTTCATGATTCACAAGATATTTTGAAAACAGCATTAGAGATGAAAAGTAGAATATTCAAACCAGGCAGGAGTATGGGGAAAACAGCTGCATCTGCATTTTCTTTGGCACTATGAGACACTCCAGCTTGCAAACTGGCAACCTTAATTGACTCAACTGCTAGGGATCCCCTTACGTGCCACAACTATATTTACTGGAAAATGGAATGAGCAACAGATGTGCTAAAGCCATGACAGACAGCTGGATGCTAATTTTAAAAAAGCAATGCTGGCAACTGAAGATAGTCTTAAAACCAAACCACTGGGTGGAGCTCTTGGTACTGACTGGTGTCAACATTGATATACTTAGCAGCACTAGTTGCATAAGAAAACATCTTGTTAATGAATGGTGCAACACAAAGCAACAAGGAAGTTATGAAAAGCAAAACAGAAAACTAAGGCTCCAATCCTGAAGGCATTCACCTCCAAATACATATGCATTGCTAAACACTCTTTCATCTCCAGTTGCATCATAAAGCACTCCTTTATTTATCCAGCTTTTTTCTCTTTTGAGTCAAAACAGCTTATAACTATGGAACGCCCTTCCAAATGATGTCAGGCAGGCAGACAATTAAAAAACAAAACATGAAAATAAATGTTTGTTACATCAGGAATGGAAAGTAAATCATTTTCATTTGAGGACTGTGAAAGTCCATTGTTCTTTTGCGATCTTATTTTGTCAACTGAACATTCTTGTGTAACATAAATATCAACATAAAATGCTATAACACTGTGAAATTATTAAATGTTAAAAACCAATGATTGCCAAGGCGCAGGAAAAGTGAAAAATGTGAATAGGAAACATTATTTAACCTGGAAAAACACTTCTCTAGCAATGTCTAGTTTTTCCAGAGTTCTACAATCAGCTTCGGCTGGACACTAACTATGGAATCATGCTGGAGGGCCTACAAATGTTCAGAGAAGAGTTCTCACTAAAAAATTCTGGGTCTTCCGATGTGACTCATAGACTTACTCTTGAGGAGCAAAGATTCCTAGAGAGAGTTTATTAATCAGCTTCACAATTAAGCAAATCCACAAAATTTAAACCCGCAAATGTGAAGGGCAGACTGCAGTTATTTTTCTCTTTCAGGGCGCGAGGGTTTTGGCAGCTAGACTAGATGATCTCACAAGTTACCATTCCTAACTGATACCAGGAACAAAAACCCGCCTAGGGCTAATTATCAAAAGTGTTTACTTGCCCGATTTCTTCCCCTTCCTCATGCCAAATAGGTCAGTTATCTCCTGCTGCAGAACGCAGACTAAAGGCATAATGATGTGTAAAGCTTAACTGCCAAGATCTTGTAAGGTTCAGAAAATACTACATTCAGTCTGAAGCAGTACAGAACAGCAGTACAGAACAGATAAAAAGATAATTATTTCACCATAAGCGAAATAATTGGACCAGAGGCTCAAATTCAGCGAAGGGTGTAACAGGGTATAAAATGAGGGTATTGCCATTCCAAAAAAGGATTCTGCTTCCCAAATGTTGTTTTTTTTATCTCCAAATTTGTAGCATTACTCAAAGTAAGACACTGAAAATCCTTTACATCTAGAACTCTTTCACATCTAGAACTCTTATATTCTGTGTCCTCATTCTGTCAGTAGCTTTGCCTGCCCACTTTTCTTTGGACACCTAAACTGTGTTTTAAGGTACAAGGCTAGCAATTTGAGAACAAAAGAAAATTCCATTTGAAAGGGACAGAATTCTTCTGATTCTCCCAGATCAAGCCAGACAGCAAACCATCTGTCAGTTTTCATTTAGAGGCTCCACATATCTTGGCACAGTTTAATTTAACAGAAATGACTCACAAAACTTGCAATTCAAATACATTATGGCCCCTGTATCTACAAGACAAGTATTCATGTTTCACACATTTTCTAGGTCCTCCAACATGACTTTATGGAATTTTGGGCCAAGAGTCACTTGTTATAATTCAGTTTTGTGTAACTACAAGAAGTCCAATAACATTTACCCTTGTATCCGTGGGAGATATGTTACCAAACTTCGCATAGGTACACAAAACTGTGGATAATAGTGAACTCCATTATACTGTAACTAGAGTTCAGATATCCTAGTAGCCAGACCCATAGTTTGCTCTGGTTAAACCAACCAGAGCTAGAGCAGCCAAAGGTGCCACTACTTCCTGAGATATCAGATCAAGCCAAACACATTTCCCTGCCTGCATAGAGTAACTATATCCCAAAATCTATGGCTTTTGTAATGTAAATTCAAAATGGAAACATGTAGGGGGGAAAACATTTCCGTGCAATCTATGAAAGAGCCTGTATGTTTGCACGCCATTTACTGTGTCAGACTAAGAGTTTGGTCTCTTATCTTACAAGTCTGGACACTGTGCAAAGAACTGCAAAAGAAGTGTAATGATAGGACATATTTCCCGCAAAACTAGAGATGGGCAACTGGTGGCCCTTCAGATGTTTTGGTCTGCAGCTCCCATAACACCTCTGCCTTAGCTATACTGACTCAGACTTGGGAGCTACAGTCCACTGACATCGAGAAGACTACAAATTGCTCATTTATGCTCAATACCATGTTGCCTTGATCCAAGCAATACCATGTTGTCTTGCTCAATACCATGTTGTCTTGATTTCCCATTAGCCCATCTACCCTGTACTTTTCAAAACCCACTATTTTCTGTGTTTTTCACACCTACACAGTCATTTTTACCTGGATCTCTTCTGTTTCATCCACCAACAGGAAGCTTACAACCTTTTCAGTCATCTTCTTCCTCTTGGTCTCTTCATCCATCCCTTCCTCTGCCTCCTGCTCCTGAGCTTTGCCACAGTGGTATACAGTAATGGGGTGTTTCCTCTTGTTTCCACCGGCATGAGTCCTCTTCTGGCACTCTAGACACAGGTTAATTTTGCACGCTTGGCACCTTACAGCGGCTCTCTGCCTGGAATTTGCAATATTGTTCTGCATGATATTCCCACTGGCAACCTTGCAGGCATCACAGTACGGGACATGGCCAGCTTTAATTCGGGTCCGTTCGTGGTTCCGTAGCCTTTCCTGCCTATGAAGCTCTTCTTCACACCGCTGGCACTGCAGGCTTCCACACTCATCGCATTCGAAGCTGGCTTCATCAGTGCCACTGCAAGCATAACTTTCCTGGCACAATAGAGCTGTATTCAGTCCCTTATCTGCTGTTGGAGGCTGGGCACTCATATTTTGAAACTTATATAATTTTATAAAACTATGTATTTTTTTAAAAAAAAATCAAAACAAGATATGTATATTAGTTCCCCAAATTAAAATTAGTATTTTGAAATGAGTGCCTTTCCTAATGCATGATCCGTCTTGATTCTCCCTCCTGTAATGTTAGAATGAGTTCATGATATGAAAGTGCAATTGTGTGTGTATGCTTCCGAAATGTAAACGCTGCAAGTTTTCAAAATGAACGATAGGCCTAAGTAAATCCCAAACTGAATGTCACAATGAAATTAGGTACACGTACAAAATACAGTATGATGTGTTTCTAAAATGTAAACCAGACCTTTTCCCTCAAGTACCTGCAAAAGAAAGAGAAAGTGGAAAGAGAGAGATAAAATAGTCAGTACATAAAGTTCAATCCGTTGCTTCCTCACATAGTTTGGCTCCTCCCTCAGAATATAAAGCAATTGTAAGCACTCCTCATATCTAAAATAAATTATTTCTTTGTCAAATTTTAGAAATGCAGCCTCTTCAAAATCTCTATTTTAGCTGTTACTATACCTGAAAAAAATTACTTCGAGGTCAAGAATAAAGTAGCCAGTGGGGCTTTGCAACTTTAATCATACACACTTCACTCCAGCTGAATTATGTTAAATATTTATAAGCCTCATATCTGGACCATGTTCAGTGACACAATTAAGCAAATGAACATAGGATCGCAACCTTCTAAGCAATTTTGTAAACAAATATCAGAGTGAACCACATCAAAGCTTAATGGGGTTTTGAAACTCTACCAATGGCTAGGAGCTTGTTTTACAGCGGCAATAACCTTCATTTTTACCTGTCAGTAAGGATCATGTTGTTATATTATTATTATAATCATCATAATCATCATCATCATCATTTCATTGTTTTTAGAACTGTTCACTGCTATGGGTCTTGTTATGAGAGAAAACTAGCATATAAATAAATACAATAATAATAATAATAATTTAAGAAATTGGTTGCTGTGAGTTTTCCAGGCTGTATGGCCATATTCCAGAAGCATTCTCTCCTGATGGTTTGCCCACATCTATGGCATCCTCACAGGTTGTGAGGTGTGTTGGAAACTAGGCAACTGAGGTTTAGATATCTGCAGAATGTCCAGAGTGGGAGAAAGAACTCATGTCTACTTGAGGCAAATGTGAATGTTGCAAATTGGTCACCTTGGCTTTTCAGCTTCTTTATTTACTGTCCTTTATTTACAAGTCAGACTACATAGAGAAGCCATTGAAATCCACAAGCATGTGGACAATTTCAACACAAAGGAGGAAACCATGAAAACGAACAAAATCTGGCTACCAGTACAAAAAAGCTCTAAAATCAGGACAGTAAATAAAGGATACCACTCAGAAAACAAAAATTTCAGACATGAATCAAGGAGGGTCAGCTAATGCCTCCCAACAAAGGATTCCTCCAGGCAGGAAGCAGCCAAGCTTTGAAGCTGAAAGGTTATTCAATGCTGATCAAGCTGGCCAATTGCAAGAGTTCTTTCTCCCAGCCTGAACATTCCAGATATATAAACCTCACTTGCCTAGTTTCCAATATACCTCACAACCTCTGGGGATGCCTGCCATAAAAGTGGTTGTAAGAGTGGTCCAGTATTTCTGTGTTCTCAAATAATATGTTGTGTCCAGGTTGATTCCTCTGAGGATGCCTGCCATAAATGTGGGCGAAACACCAGGAGAGAATGCTTCTGGAACATGGCCATACAGCCTGGGAAACGCACAGCAACCCAGTGATTCCGGCCATGAAAGCCTTCGACAACACTTATTTTATTGTTGTTTTTAGGACTGTTCACTGCTGAGTCTTGTTATGAAGGAAAAAGCAACATATAAACACAACAAAAACAACAAGAAATGTTTAATCCAGCAAGACTGGGTGCAAAAAGGTGCCCAGGACATACTTACACTTGTGGCTCACTTCAAACCCAGTAAATAGTTCCCATATCAGTATAATCGAAATAAATACGAATGAGCAAATCCATATCTAACAGATGGCTCACTGAAGTTACTTTAAGCACAAGAGATTACAAAAATGACTAAGTGTTATTGTGCGTGGAGTAGCAGGTCTTCCTATAAACAAGACTATTTGGGGGATGGAAGAGGTAAAAGAATAAAGAGAGATGACAAACCATGCCTGGGAAGGAAACAGGCCGATCTATTGTTTACAAAACAGCAGGCTCCTTTCTTTCTTCCTTGCTTGCTTCCTTCTCCTCCTCTTCCTCCCTGCAAGTCTGAGTGACTAAGTCATCCGCGCACAGTCTCCTCCTCTCGGCAGCAAAGGAGGGGAGAGGCGAGTCCTTCTTTCCCCGCAGAGGACCCGGGAGCGCCTGGAGCCCCCAGGAGAGGGATCGGGATCCGGACCAGTCCCAAGCCCTTCTCCCCCTTCCTCCCTTGTTGTCACTGAGGATCAGCTGATGGCAGGAAACTTCAGGGTTATTTTTCCCCCCTCAGACAGGAAGGTGAGCCGTCGAGGAGGGGAAGAAGAAGAAAGACCCGCTGCATTGTGGGAACTGTAGTCTTCGGGGCCTGTTATGCTGGCGCACTCAGAAGGGGGAGAGAACTGCCAACCCGCATAGGAGCGGCCGGAAGAAGAGGAGGCAAGCCGCAAGGCATGTCGGGAAGTGTAGTTTCGAAACTGACCTCAGGGCGGGGGATGTTTTTGCATGAGTGTGTCGTGTAACGGGATAGAGCCGCGCTGGGGAACTTGCAGCATTCAAGGAATCATAGCGATCTATCTATGATACTGACCTATTTATAAGAGTGATGTATTTATGGAATAAATTATGAGTGCTAAATTATAGATTTTAAAAGTATTTTAAAATTACTAAAATCCTACGTTTTGTATAAATTTCAGATATACAGTAGAGTCTCGCTTATCCAAGCCACTGGATTATCCAAGCCATTTTTGTAGTCAATGTTTTCAATATATCATGATATTTTGGTGCTAAATTCGTAAATACAGTAATTACAACATAACATTACTGAGTATTGAACTACCCTTTCTGTCAAATTTGTTGTATAACATGATGTTTTGGTATTGAATTTGTAAAATCATAACCTAATTTGATGTTTAATAGGCTTTTTCTGAATCCCTCCTTATTATCCAAGATATTCGCTTATCCAAGCTTCTGCCGGCCCGTTTAGCTTGGATAAGTGAGACTCTACTGTATGTGCTGGTTGTTTTAGTATGTATTGATTGTATGTGTTGATGTTTCCCCTGGGTTGTGTGTAAAATGTAATATACTAGCTGTGCCCAGCCACGCGTTGCTGTGGCGAAGTATGGTGGTGTGGGAAATAAAGTGGTAGTTAAGGTAAAGGGTAAAGGTTTTACCTTACATTAAGTCCTTTATAAATGGGTTATATAGCTGTGTGGAAGGGCCTTGAGTCTACACTGCCATATAATCCAGTTAAAATCAGATAATCTGTATTTTATAGGCAGTGTGGAAGAGGCCTAAGTGAGGCCTAATTCTGCCTGTCCCCTGGGCTGAGTGGGTTGCTGGGAGATCAAGTGGGCGGAGCTTAGCCTTCTAACTGGCAGCAATTGGATAAAAACAATTCTTCCTCTCCCTCTAATTAGAACTTTATTTTTCTTTTCTTTTTCTTATATGAACGTAGAGGCATGGATGAGGGGTTGTGCTGCCAAATTTAGTGTTTTTGGGATGTGTAGTTTTGTTGTTTTGTCCTAGGCCAAAAATTTCATTACTATATATATATATATATATATATATATATATATATATATATATATTGTTCTTCCTCATCTATGGATGCCTCCACACCAGGCCTGGGCAAACTTGGGCCCTCCAGGTGTTTTGGACTTCAACTCTTCCCGTTCCTCAGCCTCAGGCCCCTCAGGAAAGGGCCTGAGGTTGTGAGGAATGGCGGGAGTTGTAGTCCAAAACACCTGGAGGGCCCAAGTTTGCCCAGGCCTGATCTACACTGTAGAATTAATGCAGTTTGACACCACTTTAACTGCCATGGCTCAATGCTATGAGGTCTTGGGAATTGTAGTTTTCCAAGGCTTTATCTGTCATAGAGTGCTGTTGCCCTATAGAACTTCAACTTCCAGAGCTATGGTAGTTAAAGTGGTATCAAACTGCATTAAATCCACAGTGTAGATGCACCTCATGCTGGAAGTGTGTGTGTCACCTGTTGATTTATAGTAACACTAGCTGTGCCCGGCCACGCGTTGCTGGGGCGAAGTATGGTGGTATGGAAATAAAGTATTGAGGAATTGGTGGTAGTTAAGGTAAAGGGTATTCCCCCGACATTAAGTCTAGTCGTGTCCGACTCTGGGGGTTGGTGCTCATCTCCATTTCTAAGCTGAAGAGCCAGTGTTGTCTGTAGACACCTCCAAGGTCATGTGGCCACTGCATGGAGCACCGTTACCTTCCTGCCGGAGCAGTACCTATTGATCTACTCACATTTGCATGTTTCCGAACTTCTGGGTTGGCAGAAGCTGGGGCTAACAGTGGGGGCTCAGACCACTCCCACCATTCCAATCTGCGACCTTTCGGTCCGCAAGTTCAGCAGCTCAGCGCTTTAACACGCTGCGCCACCAGGGGATATTATTTCCTAAAGCTTGTTAATATACAATATTTCTGATTGTTCCTCTTTTGTCTGTTGGAGGCTGCAATTAGCCAAAATGATTAGCATGTAATGGCCTTTCAGCTTGAAAGCCTGGCTGCTTCCTCCCTGGGGGAATTTTTTGTTGGGAGGTGTTAGCTGGCCCTGATTGTTTCCTGTCTGGAATTCCCTTGTTTTCATAGTGTTGTCCTTTGCGATATTTTATGTGCTTCTACTGTCTATGTAGATGAAGAAGTACCAATATGCAGTGCTTGAGCACACACACTCAAAAAAAAAAAAAGGCAGTGGCCGTCAGAAAACAGGATTTGCCAGACTTTGGTGATGGGAATACTTTGTTGGGAGGTGTTAGCTGGCTCTGACTGTTTTCTATCTGGAATTCCCCTGTTTTCTGAGTGTTGTTCTTTATTTAGTGTTCTGATTTTAGAGATTGTATTGTTCTGTTTTATTATAACACAGTAATTTTTATATATTTTGATTTTAGTGTTTTTGAAAACTTGGAGCAAGATTGTGTTCAATTTCATGGTTCACAGCAACACAATAATAATATTAATAATGATAGTAATAATAATGACTTTGGTAATACACATTGCTTCTCTCCCTTCTCGGCTTCCTTTCTGGAAGACTCCTTTCTTGGGAGGTGTTAGCTGGCCCTGATTGTTTCCTTTCTGGAATTCCCAATTTCCCTGCGTTCAGAGTGCTGCTCTTTATTTACTGTCCTGGTTTTAGAGATTATATTTTTCTGTATTATTATACCACAGTAATTATTACACATTATATTTATAATCTTATATTATCTGCTTAGAACTGGATTATATGAGGTCCCTTCTACACGGCTACTGGATGGCATCTGTCTGTATCAGAAACTAGACCTGATGTGTTCTAGCCTGCGCAATTTTCTAAATCAGCGCCCCAAATAACCAAACCAAATCTAAAGTTGACCAAAAATCAATTTGTAACCCTTTTGGTACTAATATTGGAGAGTGGTCCCTGGTCAAACAAAGGTTGAGAACCACTGCTTTAGCGAATTTAGGCATTCCTCCAGAATTCAGAGTTTGAGAGATAGTATATGGTCAATGGAATTTTATAACTATAGCACCTCAACTGCGAAATGCCTTCAGTTCGGGGGTCTCACTAGCACCAATTTATTTATTTCCATCATTTATATGCCGCCCTTCTCACCCGAAGGGACTCAGAGCGGCTCACAATACAGTAGAAAAATAAAACATAGCAATATAAAACAATCAATTTAAAACAATCTCATAAATACATTTAAAACAGTATAATAAAATACTTAATCCATTCGTCCACATAAACCTTGCACGTAAACCTTAGTCCGGACCGAGTTAAAGCCATCATAATTCATTCATTAAACGCTTGTTCGCAAAGCCAGGTCTTTACCTTTTTTCTGAAACTCAGAAGGGATGGAGCCTGCCGGATGTCACTGGGGAGGGAGTTCCACAGCCGAGGAGCCACCACCAAGAAGGCCCTGTCCCTCGTTCCCACCAGCCGCACTTGTGAGGCAGGTGGGACCGAGAGCAGGGCCTCTCCAGACGATCTTAAAGTTCTCATGGGCTCATAAGAGGAGATACGTTCGGATAGGTAAGTTGGACCGGAACCGTTTAGGGCTTTGTAGGCCAAAACCAGCACTTTGAATTGGGCTCGGTAGCATATTGGCAGCCAGTGGAGCTGACGCAACAGAGGAGTGGTGTGCTCCCTGTACGCCGCTCCAGTTATAAGCCTGGCTGCCGCTCGTTGTACTAATTGAAGCTTCCGGGCCGTCTTCAGAGGCAGCCCCACGTAGAGTGCGTTGCAGTAGTCCAAATGAGCTGTAACCAGAGCGTGGACCACCGTGGCCAAGTCAGACCTCCCAAGGAACGGGCGCAGCTGGCGCACAAGTCTGAGTTGTGCAAAGGCTCCCCTGGCCACCGCCGAGACCTGGGGTTCCAGGCTTAGCGATGAGTCCAGGAGAACCCCCAGACTGCGAACCTGTGTCTTCAGGGGGAGTGCGACCCCGTCCAACACAGGCTGTAACCCTATTCCCTGTTCAGCCTTACGACTGACCAGGAGGACCTCTGTCTTGTCTAGATTCAATTTCAATTTGTTAGCCCTCATCCAGTCCGACACAGCGGCCAGACACCGGTTCAGGACCTGGACAGCCTCCTTAGTGACAGGTGGGAAGGAGTGACAGAGCTGGACATCATCTGCGTACAGATGACACCGCACCCCGAAACTCCGGATGATCTCTCCCAGCGGCTTCATGTATATGTTGAACAACATGGGGGACAGTACTGACCCCTGCGGGACCCCACAAGTCAATGGTTGTGGGGCCGAGCAGGTGTCCCCCAAGGACACCATCTGGGACCGACCCTCCAGGAAGGACCGGAGCCACTGCAAAACAGTACCTCCAAGCCCCATCCCGGCAAGGCGCCCCAGAAGGATACCATGATCGACGGTATCGAAGGCCGCTGAGAGGTCCAGCAGAACCAGCAGGGACACACTCCCCCTGTCCAGTTCCCGGCGTAGATCATCGACTAAGGCGACCAAGGCTGTCTCGGTACCATGCCCCGGCCTGAAGCCAGACTGCGCCGGATCCAGAAAATCAGTATCAACCAAGAATGCCTGGAGTTGTGCGGCCACTACACGTTCCATGACCTTGCCCAAAAAGGGGAGATTGGAAATGCCAATGCCACCTTTATTTAGATATCAAGTATTAACATAGCTATACATCTCTGTGACTTAAATTATTCACTCCAAAATATTGTTGCACATGGTTTTAAAATGCTTAATCTTCTTAAACTGTTCCCATTTTGTCAATTTGTTCAATATCATATGTTTTAGCTCCCTTGAGCTATTTTCATTGTTTTAAATTGTTTCAGTCTGCTGATATATATTTTCTTTGAGTAATGCCCTGAAATATTGTGCTATAGCATATGATATAAAAATTGTAATAAATAGACTAACCAACTCAGGGACATCCAGTGAAATTGAATAGCAAGAGATTCAGAGCAAACAAAAGGCACTACTTGTCACACTGCATAAATTGTAGAATTAACTAGCAACTGATACCTAGTTAGGTGGCTTAACAAAGAGATGGCTCCAAAGGGACCAAATATAGGTGAATTAAGAAACGAGGACCAAGAATTGTAGCGTGCAAGTAATTTATTTATCCATTGATACCTGACATATTCAAAGACTGATGCTCCTTCTTTGTCAACTATGAATATAAACATAAAAACAAAGAATGCCACAATAGGAAGTAGCGGGGTAGGCAAATCTAAAGAGATGCTGGTGAAGTCCTGCAGCCAAAAAATAAAATAAGAAAATCCTCTGAAATTAATGGGATGTCATAAGTCAACGGGTAAGTTGAAGGCACATGCAACATAGGCACATACATGCAAACATTATATTTCCTTTTTTGCCCTTTTTAAAAACCCCAACACCCCCAAACTGTAAACTTTTGCTACACCTTTTATATAAAGAAAATATAACATTCACACTTTTGTTTTTGATTCTTTTTCTGATTACAAGAACAAAAAGGATAGAGGGGGGTTAAGGAATCTTGTGACATCTTCACATTTCATATATGTTAGCATGAGTTGTAATTGACGTCACTTGCTCAAATGTACTTGTGGAATAAAAATGAAATTATAAAGGTATATAAGCAGTTACATCAGAGCATAATAGAGATATAGAATGATGCTTGCCTTCCAATATGATGTGTGTTATTCTGTTAGCTTGAACCATCTGAACCCTACATCAACTCTGCACAAGAGGATAAATGGATACAGATCTGACTGCTATTAGAAATGGCAATTATCAAAAACCATGCCAGAGCATTTTAATTTCCATGGACATATAATGAATGACCTCCAGGCCCTTTAAAACAAAAACAAAAAATCAAAGAAATAAAAAAAAAACAACTAAATTGGAATACAGTCATTAAAGTCTATCCATTAGCAGAGGAATGGCCAGATACTAAGATTTTTTGAACACTACATATATTATTGCACAGCTCAATACACATTGAAGGAATTCTCAGAAAAAATTTCCCACCTCAAGAAAATGGAGCTTTGGGTAAACAGAATGTTTTCACACTTTGAGTCACTTACATAACCTTCAAAGAAATAACTATGTCAGTCTTTTGCAGCATAATGGAGGATGGGAGAGAGAGAGAGAGAATTAGGCAGCAGACCTTTAAAACAAATTGGATTGTTATTGTAGCTTTCATGCATAGAAACCCACTTCTTCAGATGAAGTAGAAGAGAGCTTTCCAAACATGTCATGTTGATGACACACTTTTTAGATTTGTGTTATTTTGTGACACAATAATTCAATTTTACTAGCAAACCAGAGGTTAAACCAATCCCTTATAAGAGGTACGGACACATATACAAATTGTGGTAATAAAATGTATAGGGACAAAACAACATGAAAAAATTTCCTTTATATTTTTAAATATATGATTTACTGCTCATTTCACATAGATTCAGAGGTTTTTCGTTATGTTTCCATCACATACCTACACACTGCAGCTGACACAGTAAAGTGTCTCAATGCACAGTTTGGAAACAAAGTTATGCAGTTTTGAGAGTGGTATAGAATGTAATTGGATCTAGAAAGATGGAAATCACATCCCTTTGCCCTAAATTAGCAAAGGACCGAAAGAGACAAAACAAGTATTTCAGACCTTTATAGTAGCAAGTCAGTATGGCTGCATGGAAGCAATAAACCTGCTCCCCAAAAGTCAGTTTCCCCAGGTTCAAAACTCTGAAAAGATCCCTTTTGTTATATCTGTGGTAGCAAGGACTCCTGCATTATGTATGTAGTGTGTCATGAGGCCATTGTCTTTGTTCATATCTCTCCTAATGGACTGCAAGCTGTTAATATACTTTGATTCTAAGACATATGCTTTTCTTGTACAAATATTTCTAAAAATGAGGTATGTTTTAGTTATGGGTGCTTTCATATATACAGATAGTCCCCAAGTTATGAACAAGAGAGGTTCAAGACACACACACACACACACACACAGAGTCTTGTTTATCCAACCTTCGCTTATCCAACATTCTGGATTATCCAATGCAATCTGCCTCTTAGTAGTCAATGTTTTTGTAGTCAATGTTTTCAATACATTCTGATGTTTTGGTGCTAAATTCGTAAATACAGTAATTGCTACATAACATTACAGTGTATTGAACTGCCTTTTCTGTCGATTTGTTGTAAAACATGTTTTGTTGCTTAATTTGTAAAATCATAACGTAATTTGATGTTTAATAGGCTTTTCCTTAATCCCTCCTTATTAGCCAACATTTTCGCTTATCCAACATTTTGCCGGCCTGTTTATGTTGGGTAAGTGAGACTCTACTGTATATATAATTTCCACTTGCCTCATTTCCAACAGACCTCTGAACAAACCTCTAAGGATGTCTGCCACCGATGCAGGCAAAATATCAGGAAAGAATGCTACTGGAAAACGGCCATACAGCCCGAAAAGCTCACAGCAACCCAGTGATTCCGATCATTACAGCCTTCAACAACACAAGATAGGTTCTATATGTTTGTTCTTAAGTTGAATTTGTGTGTAAGTAGGAACAGGTACATTTTTAAGTGTAACTGCAGCCCCACACACACACACAGCTTTGGTTCTCATAGGAATGTTTCAGCGGAGATACCTTTCCCCATGAAAACTCTTTCAGGAGTGAATTTCCCTTCTGAGAGGTAAATTTATCTCACTTCCTTTTGTTTCACCTCCATTCTTAACTATGTCATTTGCAAGTCTGATGTTTGTAACTCAGGAATTGCTTGTGTGCAAGTGTTTTTTTCTGTAAGTGTGCGTCTTACTATCGATGTAGTCTCAGAACTAAATAAATACAGGTAATTAAATCCAGTTATCTCTCTCTAAACTCAATTTTCTTATTTGGACTTTGGCCTATATAACCTTATACAGGATTTCAGAATTTTTTATGGACATTATCAATTTACATTACTGTGTAAATTGGGACCAGTTTTTTTCCCCCAGATTCTTATGACAATTTTCATCAAATTCTTCTTAATTAAAAAAATTATTTATATTTTTATCGTGTCAGAAGCAACTTGAGAACATACTGCAAGTTGCTTCTGGTGTAAGAGAATTGGTCGTCTACAGAGACGTTGCCCAGGGGATGCCTGGATGTGTTACTATCCTGCTGGGAGGCTTCTCCCATGTCCCTGCAAGCTAGAGCTGACAGATGGGAGCTCACCCCATCATGCGGATTTGAACTGGCAACCTTCAGGGCAGCAACCTAATCTTCAGGTCAGCAATTCAACTGGCACAAAGGTTTAACCCAGGAGACCCCAAACTAAGGCCCAGATGCGGCCCTCCAAAATAATTTACCTGGCCCCTGTCCTAAACTTTAGACTAAGGGTTGACCTAAGTCTGAAATGACTTGAAGGCACACAACAATAACAATCCTAATTTTGGACTATTTCTTCATAGTCCGGCTCCCCAACAGTCTGAGGGATCGTGAACCGGCCCTTCACTTAAAAAGTTTGAGGACCCCTGGTTTAACCCATTGCGCCACCACGGCTCCAATTCTTCTTACAATGTTGGTGGATAAAATCAGTGGCATAAAGGTGTAAAATCTGTGTTCACACTACATTTTTATTCTAGCCAGCAACACCATAAAAAATGTTGGGTGGAAATCCTCTGAAGAGTCTTGGGGGGGGGGGGGGGGGCTTGGACTGAGACCCACAGCAGATGAATCACAAACTGACCTTCAAAGGTGCTTCAAATAGATTACTTCTTTTCCATTCCTCTTTCTTTTCTTATTGAAAAAGACTTGAAGGGCTCATCAGTTTTGTTATTCCTTCTAATGCTGGCATGCTGTTTGCGAAAGAATGAGGGCGAACAAAAACGAAGACATTTCCTCGCGAGTTTCCACAGCTGAGCCTCCAAACAGACCCAAGAATGACCTCAAGATGGCGTCTCTCTGCAAACCGTCACGTGTCTGAGTGCCCACAGCAAACATGGCGGAGGGGCCCTCACGACATTTCCCTTCTCTCCGTCTTTCTATATGTATTTCTACCCCTGGGTTGCTGTGAGTTTTCCGGGATGTATGGCCATGTTACAGAAGCATTATCTCCTGACCCACCTCTATGGCAGGCATCTTCAGAGGTTGTGAGGTTTGTTGGAAACTTGGCAAGTGGGGTTTCTATATCTGTGGAAGGTCCAGGATGGGAGAAAGAACTCGTCTGCCCGAGACAAGTGTGAATTGCAGCTTCAAAGCCTAGCTGCTTTTTGCCTAAGGGAAACCTTTGTTAGGAGGTGTTAGCTGGCCCTGATAGTTTCCTATCTGGAATTCCTGTTTTCAGAGTGTTGTTCTTTATTTACTGTCCTGACTTTAGGTTTTTTTTTAACACTGGTAGCCAGATTTTGTTCATTTTCATGGTTTCCTCCTTTCTGTTGAAATTGTCCACATATTTGTGGATTTCGATGGCTTCTCTGTGTAGTCTCACATGGTGGTTGTTAGAGTGGTCCAGCAATACTGTGTTCTCAAATAATATGCTGTGTCCAGGTTGGTTCCCCTGAGGATGCCTGTCATAGAAATGGGTGAAACATCAGGAGAGAATGCTTCTGGAACATGTCCATGCAGCCCGGAACACAACATGAAATACAGTAGTCTAATCTAGACTGGAAGTGCATTCCTAGTCCTGCCTCCTATGGCTGGGGGGGGGGGCGGGGGGGCGGGGGAGAATCGACCAGCAACAGGCATGCGCAGACACTACGCTCTGAGAAACGACACTCTCACCGTGACGTCGCGCCGCAGGCCTACGGCGAGCCAATGGCGTGGCGCGCTGGCGCCGGCGCCGTCTGATCACATGACCAGGAGCGTCACGCGTCGTCGTCGTTTGGGGAGGCTCTGCGCGGTGCGCTCGCGGCCTACTCGCCTTTGCCGGGTTCAGGGGCGTCGAGAGGGACGGGCCTCGCTTCCTCCGGCGGCCCTTGCGGTGAGGAGTGGGGAGGCCTGGGCAGGGGCAGCCGGGGCGCCGCTGCTGGGGTGGGGGGCGGGAATGGTCTGGGAATGGCTTCCTTCGGTGCTTCAGGCCTGGATGGAAGGGAGAGGATTCTCACCGCTTTCAGGGATTGGAGGACTGGGCGACGCCGGGAACCCCTTTTCATTTAAATAACAAACAGTTGCTGCTAAAGGGGACGGGCTGTGTATAAAGCGGCCCCACTCCCCATCCAGGCGTAGGCCCCATCCGCACTGCCATATAATGCATTTACAATAGAGTTCAAATGACATTATGTGAGTCTACAACAGGCCTGGACAAACGTGGGCGCGCCAGGTGTTTTGGACTACAACTCCCACCATCCCTTACAGCATCAGGGCCTTTCCTTTTCACCCTCAGCAGCATTGGAAGGCCAAAGTTTGCCCATACCTGCTCTACACTGTAGCATCAATGCACTTTGGCACCACATTAATATAGAAACAAAATGATAAGAGGAGTTGTTTTTCAAAATCTTGAGCCTTCTCGGCCCAAAAGTGCTGGTTCCTCGCCAAACTACAACTCCCAAGATTCCATAGCACTGTTCCATGTCAGTTAAAAGTGGCATCCGACTTCATTAATTTTGCAGTGTAGGTGTACCTACAGATTATGCACTAGGCGTGGAGAATCAATGGGAAATGCAACTACCACAAATGTTGCAGGGATGTTAGGTATCCTCATGTGAACAATAAGACATTTGAAGACATAGCCGTATATGAGTGGTTTTCAAGCTGTGGGTCCCCAAGTGTTTTGGCCTGCAACTCCCAGAAACCCCAGCCAGTTTACCAGCTGTTAGGATTTCTGGGAGTTGAGAGCCAAAACATCTGGGGACCCATAGGTTGAGAATGACTGCCGTATATTCATTTGCAAAGGCTGGAACCTCAGTGGCATAATGGATTAAACCCTTGTGCTGGCTGAACTGCTGACCTGAAGATGTGAACGTTGGCGGTTCGAATCTGCAAGATGGAGTGAGCTCCCATCTGTCAGTCCCAGCATGAGAGAAGCCTCCCACAGGATGATAATACATTCGGCGTCCCCTGGGCAACTTCTCTGTAGATCGCCAATTCTCTCACACCAGAAGCGACCTGCACTTTATTCTCAATTTGCCTCTGACAGGATAAAAATATATATGCAAAGGGATCTATAGAAACGTAACTGAGAGAAAGAAGTTGATAGCATCAGCTTCTGTAGACAAAGGATGCATTTGCACTGTAGAATTAGTACAGTTTGACACCACTTTAATTGCCATGGCGCAATGGTTTGGGAATTGGCTTGTAATTTTTCTAGGTCTTTAGTCTTTTCTACAAAATAATGCTGGTGCCTCATCAAACTGCAACTCCCAGCATTTCAGAGCATTGAGTCATAGCAGCTGAAGTGGTGGCAAACTACATTAATTCTACAGGATAGATATACTACTTCCTCAGATGCATAGAATGAAATGCCTAGGAACAGAGCTTTATAGGAAGACTGTATATGAATCCCCATAGAAATGCAAAACTTGTGCTTATGGTGGTAAGGTAGCAAGTTCAGTATTAATGATGGGAAACAAAGGCAGGAGGGAAGATATTGCCTAAGGACACGGTGCATGGATAATCATGAATGGTGGAGGTAGTTACTGGAATGTAGTTTAATGCCAGAAAGGAGATATGATAAACTAAGGGCCCCTCATGAATATGGCTTATTAACTAATGTTAATATTAGTGTGCCAAAGGACCACTGTCTGTTTTGCCTGCTAGGAGTGAGTTCCAATTTCTCTTTGCAAACTTCCTTTGTGTTTTTTTTTTTGTTTTTTTTTTTGTTCATTTAAGGGCAGATGTTTTGCGCAAGAGAAAGATTGAAGACTGAAATTTTCAGCAACTTTTTTTTCTGTATTCCCATTCCTAATGTCACACAGCCATATAACCCAGAATATCAAGGCAGAAAATTCCACAGTATCTGCTTTGAACTGGGTTACCTGAGTCCATACTGTCATATATTCCAGTTCAGAGCAGAAAATGTGAGATTTTATTCAGCTGTGTGGAAAGGGTCTAAAATGTCAATTTTTACCCTGGTCTACTTATACTATGAGACAGTATAAGCATACTGGCTTTTACTTATTGTCTTTGATCTCCCACATGTCTGAGAATCACAGACTTTAAAAGAAAATAATTAGCTATTTAGGATTTGTACCATTTTTACTGATATTATGGACTGGAGCCATTGGAATTGCTTTAAGATAGTAATTTTCTTCTTAGTGGAGGTTATTCATTGTGATGTTTTGTTGACGGAGTGGAAGACTTCCATAAAGTATATTGAAAACACTTTAAGCATTAAAAGTATTTGCTTAAAATTGAATTTCCATGGAACTGTGCTTGAATTAGACTGAAAGTCCAGTTCAGTGCTGGGAGATCCTGTGTAAATCATAAAGCATATTTAGAGAAATCTTATAAAATCACATTATAAATATTTCAGCTACCTCGTTCAACATCATTGTGTGATGGCTAGATTAAAATCAGCAATTGTTTACAGTTTCTACCCATTTTAGCTTGTCGGTTTGAGTTTTAGACCACATTGTGACAAGTTGGTAAGACCTAAAAAGTCTTATGTTGTATCTACACTTACCCTGTGTTTACTCGAGTCTAATGCACCATTGAATCTAATGTGCACCTCTATTTTCAAAACCCTGAAATCAAATAAATAAATAAAACTGCTGCTGAATGTAATGTGCAGCAACAAAAAGTGAATTCTTTGTGATTTTGGGGGAGGGGGGATGTGTATTACTGTTGCTGGAAACACCCAACGTTTCCAGCAGTGGAAAAGAAATCCTTGGGGTGCATCTGTACTGTAGAACAGGGGTCCCCAAACATTTTAAACAGGGGGCCAGTTCACAGTCCCTCAGACCATTGGAGGGCCGGACTATAGTTTAAAAAAAAAAACTATGACCAAATTCCCATGCACACTGCCCATATCCTATTTTGAAGTAAAAAAACAAAACGGAAACAAATACAGCCTCAATGTTAATAATAATCATGATAAAAATACTAAAGAGGGTTGAAAGAGACCTCTTGGGCCATTTAGTCCAACCCCCCTTTTACCTTTGTGCACCAAAAGCACTAGCAAATCACCACTGACAGATGGCCACCCAGTCTCAATGTTGCTAATAATAATAATAATAATAATAATAATAATAATAATAATAATAATAAATCACACAGTCCTAAATGCTTGGGAAGTGTTCGACTTGTGATTCGAAATCCAGCATATATATCTTGTTTGCTGTGCTATACTGTTTCCTTCTGTTAATAATAATAATAGTAAAGAGGGTTGGAAGAGACCCCTTGGGCCATTTAGTCCAACCCCCTTCTGCCTTTGTGCACCAAAAGCACTAGCAAAGCACCCCCTTAATAATTAATTAAATAATAATTAAAATACTATTATAAACAAGCAAAGCTTTGGAAGGCGCGCACCAGGCGAGGGAGGAGGTGGGAAAGGTGTGCGCCTTTCCCTCCTCCCTCGTGCTGCACACGCCTTCCTCGGTGGAGGAGGAGGGAGCCGGCACCACGGGGGCCGGATAAATGGCTTCGATGGGCCGCATGTGGCCCCCAGGCCTTAGTTTGGGGACCCCTGCTGTAGAATGAATCCACTTTAATTGCCTTGGTTCAATGCTATGGAATCCTGGGGTTGTAGGACAAGGTTTTAAGCCTTTTCTGCCTAAGAATGCTGGTGCCTCACCAAACTACAAATCCCAGGATTCCATAGCATTGAGCCCTGTTAATTTAATTAGAGATGACGTCCCTTGAAGAGGAGCTCCAGGTGCAGCTCCCCCTTTTGCTTTGTCTCAGCACTAGGATTACCATATGATGCAAATCTAATGCTCACCTCAATTATGGTAAGGTAATTTAGCCAAAAATTGTGAGGATTAGATTTGAGTAAATATGGTAATAGTTTTTGTCTTATTAGTCCAACTCGAATGACATCTGATAAACCTGATGTGTATTCTAGTGCAAGCTGATTACATTACAGTAGGGTTTACTACACCTTGTGTCACACTGGCTTGTTGTAACTAACATTGTTGGATTAAAATGAATGAATGAATAATTTATTATGATCAACAGATCAGGCAAGCATTGAAATGGGATTTGTAGGCTCTTAGGATGTCTGGAGGCCACCAGATTACAAAAGTATGATTAAACTAGAGAAAATCCCATGCGGGTACGGTATATACATACATTTTTGTAAGTTTTTATATTGTTCTGTGTTAATAAAACTATAACAAATTTGTGTGTAACCTATGTTTATTATTACAGATTTGTTTCTAGGAATGTGTTGTTGCTGTACGGCTATGGCCTTCTGAATCTCAATTTAGGTAGATATCTTAAAACTTACCATTTAAGCAAGTTGGAGATAGAACATACTCTGGGAACATCTAACCTATCCAGAGCTAGTTTCCATATTCTTTGAATATGGTCATAACATTTAGATTTTCTAAATGTTTTAGTCAAATTTATAGTGCATATCTCTTCAGAAATAAGTTTTGCTGTGTTCAGTGCTTCTTACTCTTACATGTGTGTGTGGGATTGCTGCAAGAAAATAGCATAAGCTTGTGAATAAAGCTTTTTTCAACAAGCTGAAACTAACTAAAGCATGGATTCAGTGATAGTGTTCAGAAGAAGGGGCACTATTACATAAAAGGCCAGTTCCATAATAGTTATTAGCCTACCCCCACCTGTTGGTAGAAGAAGAGCCTTGTCCAATAACCTCAGGCCCTGAACAGCTGAAGGTAATACGGTGGGCCCTTGGTCTGTTGGACCATCCGTCACCCCCCCCCCCCCCCAGAACATCAAACTTTATGGATGCTTATATATAGCCCATTATATATAATCATATAGTAAAATTGTAAAATGACAAAATTGAGGCTTGTTTTCTGGATTTGAGAGGGGGGTATTTTGAAGCTGTGGATAGTTTAATCCATAGATGCAGAACCCACAGATATGGAGGATGGACTCTCTTGATAGTTTCATATATTAATACCAATGTTTGAATTGTGGGAGTCATACAGGTCTGTTTCAGAATTGGTGTGATATAGTCCATATAATCTATGAATCAGCAACCTAGCTGCTGAATCTTTAACCAGATGAATTTTAAAAGAGTTTAAGCACAGTCCCACATAGAACATAGCCCAGTAATAGTGTGTAGATATTATCAGACAATGGATAAAAATAGTCTGCTTTTGTTTTGGAGAAATTATCCTTAGTATGCATCATAACCTAGAAAGTGTATTTAGTTTAAAGGAGGAACTGTAACAGTGCATAGTAGTCCTTCATTCTTCTATATCTCTTAATTGGATTTAGCTATATTATTAACAGTATTTTGGAGTAATGTGTTCTTGAAGATGTGTGGGCAGGTTTCGATTTTACATGATGTGCTTTGTTTTTTATTAGAACCTGAAATTCTGTCTGCCAGAGCCCATTACAAAAACACTCACTTAGAATTAAAGAATACTTGATCTAGGAACTGATTGTGAGTACCAGAAATTATCAAAGCTAATAGTCCATCTACTCTTGATTAACTCCAGTTTTTCTTAATTCAGATACCATTTAAACTAAGAGGAAGTAATTTTGTTGCTCTCCTTAGTAAATATTTGGGAATTAGAAGTCCTAACTTTCTGAATCACAGTTGGCAAGAGATTTACTGGAGGCTTCATATTCCTTTAGATGAATGACAGAATATTGTCAGCTTAGAAGAAGAATCCAACTAGAGACAATAATTCAGAATTTATTGGTTTAATAAATGTTTGGAATGTCTATTCTAAGGCTTTACAATGTTTTTGTATAATGTATGAGCCAGCATGATGTAGTAATTTGAGCATTTGGACTATGACTGTGGAGACCAGGATTTGCACCCCTGTTCAGCCATGGAAATCCATTGGGTAAACTTTGGCAAATCACACTCAACCTCAGAAGTCGGCCATGGCCAACCCTCCTGAACAAATCTTGCCAAGAAATAACCCTTAAGGTTACCATAAGTCAGACATGATTTTAAATACAAATGTGGAAAATACATATAGATAGAAATATACTCATAAAATGCACCTATTGCATCTGCCACAGCAGATGCAATGATTCTATCTAATTTGCCAAATCCCATGGGATTTATTATTACAAACATACATCATCAAATGATACCATATTATATAATTTCTGAAGTGATATAAATCCATAATCTACCTATTTGGGGGCGTTATTCATGTTTTAATCCTAGCTTTGCATTTGTAGGGTGCAATATTCCAGTATAATTTTCATTGAATTCTGTCTGGCTTTTTTGGAGGTCTAACTGACTGGTCCCTGCATATCCAGATATTTGCTTTTTAATCTAGTTTCATTAAAAGCTAATGTTTGTGAGAAAAAGAGCTTTCTGAATTCTAATTGTGACATTCATCCACATCTTAAGAACAAATGCACAAAAACAGTTGTCCTGTCTATCATGATATGACCGTGTTTGTTTTTTTCTGGCATATTAACAATTTGATTGGTCTGAGGGGATAATGGAAACCACTTTTTAAGAATGTACCATATTAGGTACATCTGAGAAGATTCACTAGATTGTATAAGTCCTGTTTTGGGTGCAAATCATTTGAGTTATAATTTTTACTTGGCTTAATGCATGCTATTTATTTGGGAGAAGCATGGATACAGATTCGAAACAACAATACAGCAGAATACATTTTAAGCTGATCACTTTGTTTTTTCCCCCCAGGTTACTGCTAAACATGTCTTTTCCACCTCACTTGAATCGCCCTCCTATGGGTATCCCAACTCTTCCACCTGGAATGCCACCTCCACAGTTCCCAGGTTTTCCTCCACCTGTACCTCCTGGTAAGTTATATCAGAGGCCTGTGAAAACATCCATGTTTTCAATGCATTCATAAAAAATGCATGTAGATCAGAATGAAACATACTTTTGTTGTGCTTTGTGTCAACAGGGGAAAAATTGGTTTTAGAGTATTCATTGTTTTTCTGATGTACATCTTTGCACAAAAGAGATTTATGGTTTATCCTTGCTCTAAAAGCATTGACATCTTTTTTTCATAGGGACACCAATGATTCCTGTGCCCATGGGTATTATGGCTCCTGCACCAACTGTAAGTATAATGTATGGCATTCCATTCCATCCCACCCACTACTTTCTTTATATCTCATCATTTTCCCAGGCTGGAAATCCAGACATATAATGTATTTAAGAACATACAAAATTAAGATTTAAAAAGCAACATAATTAATTTAATAATACCAGTAAAAATCTAAAACATTGAAAAAAATAATACAGTGCCATAAAAATCATTTTTGTTAAAATCAGTTCCCAAAATCTTGTTGGAAAAAATGTTCTTATCCTTTAAAGTAAAACTAAGAAGGAGCCATCTTAACATGTATGGAGAGCTTCAAAGCATAGGACTAGCCACAGAGAAGGTCTTCTCCCGTTTTTCAAACAACCATAGCTGTGAAAGTGGTGGGATAGAGAGAGGTGCCTCTCCTGCAGCTCAATAAGTCTCATATGGGAAAATACAACCAGCCAAATACCCTGAACTGTATAGGGCTTAATAGATCTAAATCGTCACTTTAAATTGTTCCCAGAAACAGATTGGAAGCCAGTAGAATTGTTGTAACAAGGATGTGCTGTTTTTAATCAGCAGTCTGGTAGTAATCAGACTACAGTTGAAGTTTACAAACATTCATCAAGCTCAGCCCCATGCATAGTGTATTACAGTAGTGAAATCAAGATGTTACTAAAGGTGTTATCACACTAGAGTTGAAAGAGTATGCATCCCATCTGAAATCTTGTGGTTGTCTCCTGCAGAATTCTAGGACATTTTAAAGGTCCCTCCCCTAAACTACAAGCTCTAGAATTCTGGAGAAAGCAGTCACAGGATTTCAGATGGGGATGCACACTCTTTGCCTACTCTTTAAGATCTAGTGCAGAGCTTTCCAAACTGTGGTGACACACTAGTGTGTCGCCTGTAGACCCTAGGTGTGTCTCATGAAAATATTCTCCCACCCCATAAATTCTCCTTTGAATAGCCTTGATAGCCACTTGGATCAGCTGCCAAGCCAATGTAAGGGAGCAGTCCTAGCTATTCCCATTAGGATTGTGCCCAGCTTGCTAGAAGAGCAAAAATATGAGGATGCAAGTGGCCTCTCCCTGCTGCAAATGCTGGGAGCAGCCATGTGCTCCCTGCTCCCAACCAGGAGGAACTTCTGGGAAAAGAAATCACAAAGAGCTAAGTCAAGTGGGGAAGTGTTCAAAACAGTTGAAGGACATTGCTCCAGACTCCACTGCATCTCATTAAAACAATAACTAGCTCTTGCACATATTTTTATCTTGTTACTCGTAAGTCATACAAATCTTGGAAGTGTATATTATCTTACACATAATATATGTTTTAAAAAATAAATGAAAGGTTTTCATGAGATATATTGTGTCCCCATACATTTCATTATTACAATTTATGTAGGTGTCTGTATCTCTTATAAAGGGCTGATTTAACTTTCATTTTGCTAGTAAAACTGAATTACCGTGTCACTAAACGATGCATTGCAAATGCATTAAATTGGCATTAATAGCATTTTTCAGTTCTAACACGAAATCAAAAATAATACTCTGAAAACACATCAGATCCTACATGATCTTGGAAGGTAAGCAGAGTCCGGCTTAGTACTGGAATGGAGGACTGCTAAGGAGTAGCTGATGCTATAGGTTATATTTCAGAATAAGGCAGTGGCAAACAATAATAGTCATTGCTTTTAAAAGCCCCGTGAAATTCATGGAGTTGCTGTAAGTTGACAGGCTGAGCACACTCATCAACTTCAAACTTGAAACAATTAGAATCATATCCTCTACTGGAAGTGTAAGAAGCTATCTGCAAAGTGCTATCTGCATCTACCATATACATGACCCTTCCTATACTGGCTCCTACAATGCAAATCTTGGCTAGCAGGGAATGTAGAATTTCCTTATTTATGTACATTAGTCAGTTTGTTCACAAATGCCTCCGATTTTCAAGGAAAGTGGTTGACCTGAAGGTAATTGTAAGGTGTCATACTGTGTACATTTTATGTAGGCATCATTTTCTGTTTGCATTTCTTTTTAAAGCATATTTGTTGCAATTTGTGAGCTTTGCATTGAATATAATTAACTGAAATAATTGCAAGAAATCTTTATTGCTGAGAAGTATTTTCAACCCAAAATATCTAGTTCCTAAAATTACTGTTTTATAAATAACATTTGTTTGTGATGTGTCGAAGAATTGGTTACTGAGACTATTATTGTTTCAAGATTTATTACAAGATTGTTAGTCTAGCACAGGGATACTCCACGGGGCCCTTAGGGCTCCACAAAGCACAGTCAGGGGCTCCATGTGGATCCCGCAGTCCGTCTATCCCCTGCTCCCCCTGCCTAGGAAGTATGCGGCCTTTAGAGCCTGCCTCCATGGCCCATGGGGCCTCCCCAATACCCCGCCAGCATAGCCTAGGAATTTGTCTGGGCATCTTCCATCAAATTCCCCTGAAGCTTCCAGGTAAAACCAGAACAGAAGAATGAACCTCCAAGAGAAATCCATATCGGGAAGAAAAGAGAAAGAGGGGGGAAAGGGCGGAAATGGTGCATCTCTCAGCTGCAGGTTGAAGGGAAAAGAGGCGAGGAGGAGGGAAAGGGGTTGAGGATTGGACTGGATAGCCCCTGGTTGCTCCTACTATTATTACTACTATTGTTGTTGTTGCAAAGGCTGGATGGCCATCTGTTGGGGGTGCTTTGACTATGCTTTTCCTGCAAGGCTGAAGGAGGCTGTACTGGATGGCCCCTGGGTTGCTCCTACTATTATAATTACTATTATTATTGCAAAGGCTGGATGGCCATCGGTTGGGAGTGTTTTGATTTGTGCTTTTACTAATTGACAGAAGGGGGTTGGACTGGATGGCCCCTGGGGTCTTCCACTGACATACTGTTAAGTTTATGTTTTTATGTTGTTTAAATTGTTTTTCATTTTAAATATTGTATTCCTTATTTTGCACTACAAACAAGATATGTGCATAGTGTATAGGAATTTGTTCATTTTTTTCAGTTAGTTCACATAAACATTCTCCATCCATCTGCCATTGGCCTGGCCCTTCTGTCAAATTTTAAAATGTGATGCGGCCCCTGTGTCCAAAAGTTTATTGGGGCTCCACAAAAGTCCCTTCAAAAGGGACTCAGTGGCTTTAAAAGTTTAGAACCCCAGGTCTAGCATATTGATAGCAAGCTACTTGTGTATCTCTGATTTTGTTTTAGTTAATAAGTTATCCTAAAATTTGCTTACTCATTAGACATCTCTTCTTACTTTTTTAGGTATTAGTCCCAACTGCAGTGTCAATGGTTGGAAAACACATGGGAATCCGAAAAGACCATCCAGGCCTAAAGAACAAGGAAAATGATGAAAATAGTGGTCCTACTACCACTGTTTTTGTAGGCAATATTTCTGAAAAGGCATCAGACATGCTTATACGTCAGCTTCTTGCTGTAAGTGAAATGGCCTTTCATAGCCTATGCTTATAATGTCTTAAATATGTTGGTGTGATGTAGCAGTTCCCTCGTACTTACTGTGTTGATTTTAAAACATTAGCTTTGGAAAACATTTAAAATACTTCTTATGATATTTTTTAATTTTAATCCAATTTTATCTCAAGCTTAAGTTTGTATGTCTTGTCTTAAGGCACTATATAAGTGCCATTTATAAGCTGCCTTCCATTCATCCAATGCTTTTGGGTGTGGAAAGATTGGCCGCTTACAAGTAACGTTGCCCAGGGGACGCCCGACTGAATCTCACTCAATCTTCGGGGAGGCTCTTTCTGTGTCCCCAACCTTGTGTGACTGTGGAGCAGAACAAACAACTCCTCATATGTATGCTTGCCCACAATGTTCTGCCTCATGCACGGAGGAGGAGTTGTTTAAAGCTACGGACAATGCAGTTGCTGTTGCCCGTTTTTGGTCTAAAACTGTTTAGTTTGCTTGTGATTTCCTTTTCTTTTATCATTTTAAAATGTATTTGTTATGCAATGCTTTTGACACGAAATAAATAAATAAATAAGCTGCCTTGAGTCCCCCTTGGGGTAGAGAAAGGCAGGGTATAAATAACGTTAATAAATAAATACTTCATGGGCATGTAGAGTTGTTCTGTTCACTTCTGTGACAGCATTTTCATATAGTCCTCAAAAGTACCTCATGCAAGCAGCAGAAACTTTCCAGAGAAAGTGTAAAGAACCTTTCACTATCCAAATATGTTCAACTACAGCTCCTGCAGGTTCTTGCCATTTCCTGTGTTGTTTGGGACTTTTGGGAGTTGTAATTAAAAGCATCTGGAGGGCCAGGGGTTTGCTGTTTCTTGTCTTGAGCATGGTCTGCAAATCTAGATAACCCTTTCCAATATAACCAGTGGTAAGCAATGCTGGAAGGTGCAGTCCAACCAACATATATTGTATTTGTATTTTGCCAATTCCTGCTATAATTGTACACAGTAACTCAATACTTCTTGATACTTTAGTCCTACAAGTAATGTACAAGCAGATGTGCTAGCTTATTCATTTGCATGTATTAGGTTACATGCAATAGTGTCTCTCCATTAGTGGAAACACATTTACTCAGGGAACATTGTTCACAGTTTCAAAATCAGAACTTCGTATCTGGAGCCTAGTCTCATTTAAAGGTAAGTCATATTGGCTTCAAAGAGAGCAGATGTTCTCTAACAACATTTTTCATGAAGACATCATTCTTTCATAGGCAAAATAAGGGCACAATTCTGAGAATGCCCTATGCATTATTACTACAAGCCCTGCCTGAGATAACTGGAAGATATTTTAAAAAGAGCCTCTTATAAAGATTTCATCACATGGGATGAAAATACTTTGGGAGATGCCTGTACAAGCAACCAGGGTCCCAAGGAATCTGATTGTTCACTTTCAAAATTATTAGGCATCTATTAATCTATTGGGATTTTTAGAATTAACACTGTTTTTCCTTATTCAGAAGTTCAGGTGTGATGATTGTTCTTCTGTGCCAAATCATCTATTATCTAAATGTTATTTTAAAATAATATTTTACAGAAATGTGGTTTGGTTTTGAGTTGGAAGAGAGTTCAAGGAGCATCTGGAAAACTTCAAGGTATGTACTTTTGGCTCTTTAATAATAATAATAATAATAATTATTATTATTATTATTATTATTATTTTCTATCCTGCCACCATTTCCCCAAAGGGACTCGGGGTGGCTTACAAACGGGACTAAGCTCAGCACAAAAAAGTTTACAAACTAAAAACATACTTAAAAACAACTCATATACCAATCTGATTAAACAATTAAAAACAGCAGAATATAAAACAATGGTTAAAATGAATCAAAGCAAACATCAATAACCAAATTGGGCAAGATCAGAAATCTGAGAGAGCTGGGCATGGGTTTGTGCAAAGACTCAGTAAGATCTGCTCTAGGCATTAGGAAAAACTTTATAGGCTCCCAAAAGTGTTGACCCCATTCCCATACTAGGACCAGCACTTTGTCAAAAGCCTAGAATACTCAATGCATCACTGATCAGGAAGCCAATAGGTGCACTTTCAGTCAAGGAAGCTCTTTTAAAATGTTGATTAAAACAAGGACTGATATTGTACACTGGATTGGACCCGAAAAGTTATCAGATCCTATTAGTACCAGCTACAGACATAAAGGACTAGGGAGGGAGGACTGGAAACATTCAGGAAACAAAGTATTTGAGTTTTTAAAAGTTTTTTTCTTTAAATACGTATACAATTTTTTAGTATTTCTGAAATGCCGACACTTGAACAATCGGCTCAAAAACAAGAGGTGAGAAAGCACCAGCCCTCTCAATAGTGGACTCCACCTCCCATCAGTTTCTGTTGTCCTAGCCTGCTATCAAATTAGCAGTGTTTACATTCATTGATGGATGCACTGAAGTTGTTATCTAAAAGTATCAGTGAAACCCATACAATGCCATATTAACCCAAATGAAGGGAATCTATAGTAAATCTGCTTTCACCAGATTGGGTGACATCATTTAGAAGGACTTACCTTTCCTATTCTGGTTAATATAGGCAGATATATTTATTTAGCCTTGTGTTCTTGTTGTTACTCGGGCAGTATAATAGGGCTTTGCATGAAAAGTAGCATTACAGGATAGATGCAATCTGTATCATCTAAATCTCATGTACCCTACTCATACAGTAGTTTTCCAAAATAAATCATTCTTTAACTATCGTATGTCATCTGCACTGTGTTACAATTCATAAAACTGCTGAAATAGTAGCAGACCTGAGTTTTTCTGTGCATTTGTATACATTCTTAATTCTGGTTGTTTTTTAACCTCTTATTTATTATTTCTAGCTTTTGGGTTTTGTGAGTATAAAGAACCAGATTCCACTCTCCGTGCACTCAGGTTACTTCATGATCTTCAAATTGGAGAAAAGAAATTACTTGTGAAAGTTGATGCCAAGACAAAGGCTCAGCTAGATGAATGGAAGGCAAAGAAAAGGGCTTCCAATGGGGTATGTATGCTGTTCGTATTTTTGCTAAGGTCTCAGTCTACTCTAAACCAAACTTAAAAATATCTGCCCTAAACTAGGAAGGCAGATTACTGAATTATAACGAAATTATAAAGTTTAGTATGAAATCTGATTCCTTCTCATACTCAGTTTACTTATTTTCTTTTCCTGCTTTATCTGCTATACTATGTTATTTCATTTATAAATGAGTAGCCATGCTGTTCCTGTGCTCTTTGCTTCTCATTTTGCTTTGAGGTTTGACAGTCCAAACCACTTCATGGGCATTGTAGTTAGCACAGGTGAAAAGCTATTGCTGGCAAGGAATTCTGCAGTCCCTGAAGAATGGACATGGCTTGCAAAGCTGCCAGAGCTGACTATAAGCATGTCTGAAAGAAGTTGACCATAAAATCACACTGGGGAACTTAAAGATTTCTAGAGAAATTATATCAAATAAAATCTGTAGAGAGTCAAATCCGCAAAGGTGAAAGCCCCAAATCTGAAAGGATGACTGTATGTATACAGATTTTGATAAAATCATTTAGGCCCCAAAGGCTTCAAGAGAAAACCATGTTTTAATTTGTTGCTGGGAAGAAAATTGGTGCTAGTTGGGCCATTAAAAGGTGGATGTCACAACAGAGAAGGCTCTCTCTGTAGTACTGGTATGGCACAGTAGAAATTTCCTCCAGCAGATTTCAGTCCTTCGGCAGGTGTATATTCAGAGTGCACCTTTCCCTTTGATGGCTTCAGGGCATAGAAGTGAATAGAGAACACTGATGGACATCAGTGATTGAAACATACTAATTTATTATATTATTAGTTGCAAAAGGGATTGACATGGCAAAATGGTGTCTATCAATTATACTAGGAGAACTTGCTCAGCAGTGGATAAGAATTAAATGTTTTGTTTTGTGAACTGTTGACTGTGTAAAAGAATGGGTGAAGTAAAGATTGTAATTAGTCAAGACCTAATTTTAATGTACTTACTGTTTCCTTAAGATAGATGTTAAATGGCTGCTCTTTGGGAATCCTGAAACACGATGTACAGTAGGAGTGCTTTTGTGTTTCTTGTGGGATGTAAGTCAGGAAAGTAAATTCACTATTAAGAGTGAGTTTAAGTGAATATGCTCACAGACTGGATGCTCTGTTAATGTGTTTAAGCTCTAAAAATTCTTTTAGTATTACATCCAGAGTTTTTTTAATTGAGAAAGTAAATATCTGGAATGCTTCAGCTTCCATAGCTGAGTAGCACTTTGGTTCCCTTTTTATTATCACCTAGTCACTACCACCTTCTAGTTCTTTCCAGGTTGATCATCTATGATCTGAGAGCTTCTGTTCCAGCTGAAATCCCTTCTTTCCTTCTTTCTCTACTTCTTACTTACTGTCGCTTAATGTGCTTCTTTCCCTTTACCATTCTGTTCCTTAACCTGGCACTTGACTGGACACCCATCTTGGATTCTCAGGTGAGATTCCATTTTGTAGGTTTTTTAAAGTAGTCTTTAAAACAGTATTTAAAATTTACCAGCAAGCAAAGTCATGCTTGTGGTAAAACATGAGTTGATAAAAAAAACCCTACCTTTTCTATTATAACTAATTTTAAAGGACTGGAAGTAACTTTTAATAACAATGAAGAGTTAATGTTGCTGGAAAAGTATTGGTTTTATGTAATATGCAAATTATGTTTCATATTAGTTCAGATTACAGCCATGACTTGATCTGAAAATAGCCTTGAGCAAACTGTTGGCACTTGCCCTCAGGTTCTCTTCTGCATGACTCGACTTGCTGGCTGCTCCTATGGAGGAATTGTGTTTTTTTCTAGACATTTTGAATCCATAGGTTTGACATTTGGAACTCTTGTGAGCAACCATGTAGAGGAAAAGCATGCATATTTCATAGGGTTATTGTTTTTTTATGCCATGATTGACCCAGACTTTAATAGATGTATGTGCTGTATAGTTCCAACTTTTAGTGAGTGTGATAACTCACAATTTTTCTCCCCTCTTTGAAACTGCAGAGGTGGGTAGTATCATTTGAGCTATTGCATAGAGCTATTGCCCACCACCTTTACACCTTTAAAACTAGCTGTGATTTGTTTGGCAGCTATATGGTAAAGGAACCTACAGTGCTTTTACTTCAAATGTAAAGGGGGCAGAAAGGCAACTTTTCTAGCTTCCAATGATTATTAACTTTTTCTGTGTCTGAAAGCTCCCCTGTTTCTCATGGAAGAGTCTGAGGGAAAAGTATGAGGTACTACATCCTGAAAGATGCACATTGCGACAGCACAGCTCAAAGTAACACCTGCCTAACCCTTTCATCAGTCAATATCCTTAATTAGAACTGCAGCGAGGGTAGGAATTACAGCTGCATTCTACTTAATTAAAATGTATGGGTTTCAGTATATACTTTTAAAAAAAGTTATTCTTAAGGCACAAATGCCATTTCATTGCTTATTTGGTTATTTTGTGCATTTCCAGCAGTAAATATAAGAAGTAGGTTTCTATGCATTTGTGAAAAGATCCACCAGTCAGCTTTTTGTATCTCTTTTAATACCCTTCTCCTGTCTTAACTTGGCACTTTTGCTGTACCATATCAGTTCTGCATTCACTAACTACATTTCTACAATTCTACTGCGATGCCAGTGTATTGTCTTTGTGAGGATAGAGGAAATTTACAGTTTAAGACTTGTATGAATGTTACGTGCCATATTTAGATGAGAGAGATATATAAACTACCAATAACACAAATGTCTGGAACACAGCACTGCCATGCCTCATATGCTTGACTTTAAAATCTGTGTTGTTTCTTAGAACGCCAGGCCAGAACCTACAACTGATGATGATGAAGCACTTGATGAAGAAGCGAAAAGAAGAGACCAGCTAATTAAAGGGGCCATTGAAGTTTTAATACGGGAATATTCCAGCGAGCTCAATGCCCCCTCCCAAGAGTCTGACTCTCATCCCAGGAAGAAGAAAAAGGAAAAGAAGGAGGACGTATGTGTTTTGATTTTGGACACAAACAGATTTACTTCATCTCTCCTTACATAAGGGCCAGACCTTGTGCCAGTATATTAGCTCAAAGCATCTGATGAGAACACAAATCAACAAGTCTTGAAGTTAGCAACAGTTTTCATGTTTCATACTGAAATAAAATCAGTTCTAGATGCCAAACCCTATGGATGTTGTAGGTCTGTATACAAAAGAGTTTCAGTGCCCAAACTACTTGGAGCTGCAGGTTTGATTCAGCCATTCATCCCTTCTAAAATACATGTATTGAAGTAATTGCAGATTGTTTTTCAGAGTCTAAAAGTAGAAATCCTGCCTGTATTGTTATATATTAAAAGATTCAAGTCACTGGGTCTTAAGGGTTTGTACTTGTGTAATGGCCACACTTCAGTTGACTCTGGGCATCTTGAATTTTCTTCACTGTCCTGTTTTAATTATATTTATGAATATAACTAAAAATACTTTGTTATCTTTAAGGCATGAAAGCCACACTGCTATAAATTGGTTTGCTAATATTTGCTATTGGACCAACTGATTTCCATTTTTAAAGTGTAATTATTTGGCACAAGATACTATAATCCACCTTTTTGTGGATTATCTTGCAAATGGTTGGGCTAAATATTTCCCCTCTGGGATTAAAAAGGTAATGTCTGATAGGAATAATGCAAAGTACAACTTTGAATGTTTGTTTCAGTGATGAGCTATATCATCTGCCAATCACAAGTAGAGTTCAAAATTGAATTTGGTCCTGGAGTCTTTCCTTTATTTTCTGTGGCTTGCTTCACTGGTAGCCAGCAGCAAGTTATCTACGAATGCTATTGAATTATTTTAAAACCAGTGCAATTCTTCTCACTTAGGGAGTATGTAATCTCTCCCCTAATTGTTTTTTAGGGTCCAGTAACTTGAGAAATTACTTTTGCAATGAAATTCTAGTACTCTTGTACCTTTCTATAGGCCAGTTTTCATTTAAATTTCATCCATGCTATGGATTATGTTTATGCGTATAATCTAGTATTATGCAATGATGCTGAAAGGGTTACTTATGGGAAGCCCTTTACAGAAACTGAATATTGAGCATATCCCTTCAGTATACTAGTTTAGGGAATAAGGAGCCATGGATAATTGACTTGGCTGAACTTTAAATTATTGTATTCTGTCACAACAAAGAACTGTGTAACTCTATCCTTTTCTTCCCACCCTTTGAGAAGGTGGAAATACATTTTGGATTTCATGGGATGGGATGCAGATGGGACATGAACATCTCCTCTTGACTTTATAGGATTTTGAATTAAAGAATCTTTGCATGATGGGGGAGAAGAGGAAATTGGGGTGGGTGCCATGTAAAGTTGGTTTTGAGATACTGTTGTCCCCTTTATTGAATGCTTATCTTCACAACTGGTTCCCTTGCCCATTTTGATTGTAAAAAAGATGAGAGTAAATGTGGGAGACTTGAGATTGTGGGTAAAAATGGCAAATGAAATCTGACTCTTGATTTCAGATGTGGGGAACCTCGCTAATTTGCAGTAGCTATTGGGAATCCCCTTTTAAGACTGTAATTTTGCGAATTAGCGAGTAAGAAACAAACCAGACTTCAAATACCAAAAAGAAAAAAAAAGCACTGGCCACTTATTAACAAGCATAGCTTAGCTTGCAAGATCTCCTAGTGTGCTAATATCCTACAATTTTAAATGGAGACATTCCAGGGTGAGGTGGCACCCATTAAACCTTTGCTGAGAAGTAGATCAGTAAAAGGACAATTAGCGAGGTTCTTCTGTAATTTTGTTGAGTCAGACCAAAGGTCACGGCAATACTTCATTGCTTATTCTACCAACATACAGAACATTGTTTTTTTCAGAGTAGTGTGCAATCTATTTTTAAAAACAAAAAATCTCCGTGGATTTTTCCGCAGATTTTCCGCAGATTTCCAGTGGCCCCACTGATACCTTATCCACTCATCACCAAGGTTCGTTTACATTGTAGGCTTTGACAATGACTTTGTTTACTGCTAGTTACCAGATTTGTGACTTGTGTCCATCTAATTTTTTTTTCATTCATTTAACATCAGACTGTGAGGTTTGGTACTGCAGACGGCCTTTATTTATCTTACAAGACTGGTTCAGAACATCTAACCTTTAGTTTTCTTTTGGTTCTACTGTTCCTGTACAGATGGGTTTTAATATATTATCTCCTGATCTCTTCCCCCTTTCCTCTTCTCTGTTACAGGAGGATATAAACGCTATAGAAATGGAAGAAGACAAAAGGGACCTGATATCCCGAGAGATCAGTAAATTCAGAGATACTCACAAGGTAATATACTTGTTTTGCTGCTTATGCAAAAGTAGGTTTTTACAAAACAAGGCCCCTCCCCCTTAGAGAACCATATAACCATATCACTTAATAGTTTTTTTTGACTGTAGGCAAGATTATGTATCTAAAAAGTCAAGAAAAGTTTTCCACTTGACTGACTTAATATCTTATAGCTAATCTTTCAACTTTCTAATGATTGCATTGCAGTCATTTCTCAAACACAATTACAATTATTTTGAAAACATTCTCTTATCTACCTTTTCTTTAAAATTAATCCAAAGCAGCTAATCCCATTTTCATAAGCCCACATAAGTAAACTAGGCTGCTTTCTGGAACATACGCTGCCCCCTACAACATTCAGACAATTCTAATGCTTAATTTCATTTTAAGATTTAACTTAGCTCTGAGTTGAAAATGGGGGAGAAATAAATTAGGCTATTGGTTATCAGACTTTACCAAAATTTAGATGCATGGAAGAACTGTAAATTCCCATAAAGCTAATCTATTCATTGACCCCCACCATTATGATAGAGATCATATGGTGACTAATGCAAGATGAAAAACACAGCTTGGAAAGTAACATGGAATAGGATGTAAGTATGAGCTTCTGTTTTTTATTATTTATGGATGCCCCCTCAGAAAAATATGCAAAGGGGTAACTGGCTTGGAAATACGTTTGCGCAGCAAATCCTACCTCACGGTTCCCACCTACAGAAGTTCCTGTAACATGAATTTATTAATGTGTTCCATTTGGGAAGGGTGGTGCAAGGGTGGTGAAATGCAAATTATGCATGCACTGTATTTTGATGTTTAACTTCTAACAGAATAACAACTGCCCACAAAGGCTCGAGTACTCCATGCCCATGAAGTGTTTACCCCTGAAACGAGTGCTTTATGTTTGCTAATAATTGTGTCATGGTTTGAAGGTACAGAATGGTAATATATCTCTGGTTATAAAATCATGCTTATTTGTATATCTAACTTTAAAGTAAAAATTGATGTACATTGGTGCCAATGCAAAGTATTACAATACTATTTGGGAATGAGAACCTGAGGATAACTATTTTGGGAGTTTAACATTAATGAGTGGTGAAACAGAGTCTTATTTCCAAGCCCCATATTATTATAATATAAAATAATTCATATGGTTAATAAACAAACAAAAATGCTTCACTGTTTCAGAAGCAATTGGGCCTTTTACTGCCTTTGATCTATACTATGGGTAATATTTTGAATTTACCTTTTAAAATAAAAGACTGATTTTAAGGGGCTATTTCCTATATTGGGTGGGATATTCAAAAAAGGGGCTGGCCTGTGAGCACAGTGAACCTTTGCATGTTTTTGGGTTAGAGTTTACAAACAATATTCAGAATGTAAGAGTATCAGAATTGCAGGGGGCGTCCATTTACAGTACAGATGAGTCTGAAGAAAGCATAAGGTAAGATTTAATATTTTTCTAATGATACTCTTTATTCATTATTCATCCATCTTTGATCCTTTCCCCATCTCTTCCTACCACATATTATTTTGTTCACATGGAAGCAACCTATTACTTAAATTTTAATATGAAATTCTTGCCAGTTCAGTCTTCGGCATAATAAAATCGGTCATGTTAAACTTGCTATTTTCTAAAGAGCTGAAATTAAGACAAATTTTGATCATGGCTTTTACTATAGAATAAATTTAGGAGAAAATCCAGGAATTTAATGTTACTCTTATTCAAACAACAATAATCTGTAAGTATCAACCCCTTCAGTGTATACACTTTTCTGTAAATCTATATGAAATTTGAGGTAAGTTGGGCCTTTGAAAGTTTACATAGCATACTGTAATCGTCCTTATTAGATGGATTTATCCTATACAAGGACACTTCATTTAGAAATTAGATTTGTCACATCTTGTACACCTTCGCCTCTGTCTCCTCATAATGGCTGTTTTCTCCCGTTCTTGACCATCTTTTTCTTTTGTGAGCTCAATGTATCTAATGCCATCATGACCATATTTCTTTTTTAGTAACTGTTTATCATGGTGGTTGGATATATTGATCTCTTGTCTATTAGTTTTATTGTTGTGATATTGTTTTTTGGTTCTCTGGTCCATGAGTGAAATCCAGAAGACTATCAGAGAGGTAAGCTTGCTTTTCAAGTTGTCTTGAATTCTTTGTTAAAAGAGAGAAATATATGCACACATTTATTGTTCCAGCTTATAATTTCATTAGAAGTACATGGTGCCAATGGGGCCGATTCTACTGTCTTCCTCTATTTAAACTGCAAAGAAAATGTTTATGGTGTGATCCTGCCTCACACTGGTATAGTATCCCCAATAAAGAATAATAGTGCTCTGTTACCTTGTTCTTATGATACAGGCCAGAATAGGAGGCATATGTAATTCTCTCATATCTCCGTTCACCTCCACTATTTAGTTTAGCAATCCAAGCAGATTGTATTCATTCACCATTTGGCAAAAGTGAGATGGATGGGGGATATAAGAGAGGAATTCCATCCTCCCATTATCTGAAATGCCCTGATTGTGCCGATTGCGCATATATACAAAAACAGAAGATGCGTGATAAGTGTTCTGTTATGCTCTTTGTAAATCCTTCCTTACACCACATTTTCGCATGGAAGGATCATACCCATAATGTTTTGGCATCCATCAGGCTCACACATGGCTTATGTTTTTTTTTTCCTTTTGGTTTACTTGTGAACCATGTACTTGCTCTTCCTCCCAGAAATATAGCTTGTAGGCAAGGTTAATCCAGTGTTGGCGGTCCATGTCCTAGCACAGCATCTGTAAGTTAACACACACCAATTGCTTCCAGGAATGGATTTATCTATCATTTTAGTGCAATTTTTATTTTTCTGTTTACTTCATGGGAGTTTTGGAAATAGGCATGTATTTTTCAATAAAAGAATGCAATTCTGTAGAAAAAAATTAAAAACATATTGAACAATATCTTAGTCTTTCTGTGATTGCCAACCTTTTCCTAATTGAGGTTCCCATTGTCTAGAATATACTTTAGGAATGTATTCAAAATAAAGTTGGATTACTATGATTGTTTCAGTCATATACTCTATTATGTAGTTGGATGTTGCTTTATCTCTTATCCTTACATAGAATGAATTTGGTTTGACTGCAGCATGTGGTAATCACCTGTTTTGACCTGGTCAGTATCCTACTAAATTGTCTATAAGAGCAGGATTAACTGTTAAAAATTCATCCTGTTTCTGTTCAGGCTATTCTGTCTTACTGTATTCAGAATTGCTTGTGAACTACTATAGGCAATGCGATATCCAACTACTATTATATATGAGATAAGCACTGCCTTTTTAACCTAGAGTGAAGATTGCTGATCTATGTTAGACATATGCTTTTGCACGAAATGTACCTTGTGGTTGCAGAACTGTTTTCATTCTTATGAATTGAAAGCAAACTATTTAATTAAAATGTGAAATTGTAGGTGATTTTGGTATGCTCACTACCAACCTTGGGTGTTCTGTGTGGTGGGGGAGGTGGGCCCCCAAATATTGCTACCGATTAACTATGATAAACATCTTGGTTTGTAGAAATTGGAGGAGGAGAAAGGCAAAAAGGAGAAAGAGAGACAAGAAATTGAAAAAGAACGTCGTGAAAGAGAAAGGGAACGGGAGCGTGAAAGAGAGAGAAGGGAGCGTGAAAGAGAGAGAGAGAGGGAGCGTGAAAGAGAGAAGGAGAAGGAACGGGAGCGCGAACGAGAACGGGATAGAGATCGGGACCGCACTAAAGACAGAGACCGGGACAGGGAAAGAGATCGCGACAGAGACCGCGAAAGAAGCTCGGACCGCAACAAGGATCGGAGCAGATCTAGGTAAATAATACTGTGTTATGGATCCTTTTAAATAACATTGCTAATATTGAATTTTGAAGGGAAATAGTTCCAGAACAGTATCCATGTTCCCAAACAACAGTGTTTAATAAAGCAAGAGGCTCTTTGTTAAATAATAGCATATTTTTTCAATTGTAAGACACACTCTAATTTCAGTATCACTGCCACCACAAAAATACATAAGGTAAGATAAAGTGTGTGTTAGAATTGAATAAATACAGCAATTTGTCTACAGAAATGCTGCCTTGTCCCTCAGGCCCCTTCCTAAAGTTTGGTTGACAGCAGGGAAAGAACCATTCTCAGCATGGGGTTGTTGTATGTCTTTCGGGCTGTGTGGCCATGTTCCAGAAGCATTCTCTCCTGACGTTTCGCCCACATCTATGGCAGGCATCCTCAGAGGTTGTGAGGTATGGAGAAAACTAAGCAAAGAGGTTAATATAATTTATAATATATTAACCTCTTTGCTTAGTTTTCTCCATACCTCACAACCTCTGAGGATGCCTGCCATAGATGTGGGCGAAACGTCAGGAGAGAATGCTTCTGGAACATGGCCACACAGCCCGAAAGACATACAACAACCCTGTGATCCCGGCCATGAAAGCCTTCGACAACACATTCTCAGCATGGCAAGGAGGTTTAACCCCTACATGGCAACCGAATCCTATTCAAGTTACAACTGCATGTTAGAGTGGTAACTGTTAATTGTTAAACTGTACCCTTGTTCAAAAGATTGTTTGCCTGATAATTGTTCATAAGCAATGGCTGTTGGAATTTTTCCTTATTTGCAGTTACCTTTAAATCACTTTTTGTCAATCTTATGATGAATGGCTCTTCAGTTATCTTGCAGAATTAAACTTTCTTGTCCATGGTGTTAGATGTTGAAAACTCCATAAATTAATCACTTGGTATTATGTTTGTTCACAGGGAGAAAAGCAGAGACAGAGAGAGGGAACGGGAAAGAGAGCGAGAGAGGGAACGAGAGAGAGAGCGGGAACGAGAGCGGGAAAGAGAAAGAGAGCGGGAAAGGGAACGTGAAAAGGACAAGAAAAGGGATAGAGAAGAAGATGAAGAAGATGCATATGAGCGTCGTAAACTGGAAAGGAAACTACGTGAAAAAGAAGCCGCTTATCAAGAGGTATCTAGGGAAGTCACTCCTGATCCATGGGTTTTGGTCCTAGTTCAAGTGAGAGATTTGCATGTGGTGGGTAGAGAATCTGATCTCCACTGGTGCTTCTTGCAGCTGCGGAGCACTGAACAGCAACTTCCCATCATGTGCTTTACTCTCTTGAGGGAAGCTGCTACAAGGAGAGCGTGTTGATAAATTTTGAGCAAAATATTGGTCCCAGAGGTTAGGATCCAACTCAGTTTCTAATTCCTGCAGATATTGTAGTTTATATTGTCATTGTGTGGTAGTATTCAGCAGTGGAGTTGTTTATCAGAACAAATTATTTGGCTGATAAATATGGATAATTTGCTATTCTGAAATGGACTACTTTTACTTCTCTGGTGAAATGGTGAAATAAGCAAATTGCTTTTTTTCAGCGCCTTAAAAACTGGGAGATTAGAGAACGAAAGAAAGCTAGAGAATATGAAAAAGAATCTGAGAGGGAAGAAGAAAGACGAAGAGAAATGGTAAGGGTTTCATCACTTTTCATTGACTGAACAGAATTAGCACTGTGGTATATTAGAATTGCAAATTATGCCTCCTGCATATGGCTCTTAAATTACAGTGTCGCAAAATAATAACATTTTGTGAAATGATTTAAAGCTCTGCTTTTGTGCAGAGGGGTATGTGATCATTTATTAGCCTGCTAACATTTGGCTCCCAGGGTGGCTTATAAAGGTGAATATGGGAACAAAAAGATCTGCATAAGTTGTTCCAAGTAGAATAGAAACATGACCTGCATATAAAAACACCAGGAGGTTTTATAGCTGCTCCAACATTCTTCAAGAGTAAAATGAAGTTCAGAATCCAACCATATAGGCATCCTAAAGACTGTAGCTTTACCAATATAACTATATTTTGTTATGCTTGTGACTTTCAAAGTGCCTGCAGTTTCCAGTAAACTATAGAGATAGGAATAAACAACTAATAGCTGCTTAAATATTAATAGGGGTTTTGTTGCTTTATCTCATTATACTTGTTATATTAGCACAGAGCATGATAGAATCGAATTTGTCTGCATTGTTATTTGAAGGCTTACTGTATTATACATCTAGCTTGTAACATTTGCTTTACTATCAGCATATTTCTGCTTCTGCAAAAGCTCAGTTAAAGCTCAGAACCAATTACTCCATGGTGACTTACAAAAAGTTTGTCCTAAACTGCTATTGCTATTTTTTTCTTAATGGGCCAGTACAATTGCCATAATTTTAAATATACAGTGTTCTGCATACATCATGGGTAGTCTGCAAATGCACCATATGTAGTTCCCCTTGCTCCTGTTACATTAATCTATATGGTGGTAGTGGCAAAGAACCCTACCTTTTGGGTGTATTTGTATTTTACATCAAGGCATGAAGGGAACATATGCATATTCCCCACTCATCTTTATGTCAAGCAGAAATGTCCTACATAGCCACCACAGTGCCAGACTACTGAAATTTATTGGCACATTTTGGCCACTTGCAGGTTCAAGGAGCTGTGATTGTGTTTTTTTAATTGCCCAATTTTGTATATTTATATAGAACAGCCATGGGCAATCTTCAGTTCTCCAGGTATTTTGGACTTCATCTCCCACAATTCCTAGCAGCCTGTAAGGTGGCTGGAATTTCTGGGAGTTGAAGTCCAAAATACCTGGTAGGCCAGAGAGTTTGCCCATGCCTGGTATAGAACATAAACTCTATAAAATCTGGGACATCAGCTTTTAAGAAGTGCACTAACCATGTGAACTAACTTTAAAGAGTATTGCTGGTAGCTTGAAACAGTCCTTCCTAAGAAGGTGCAAGTGTTGCCCAGGTAAAATACACAAACAGTTTTTTGACACCTAGATGTGGCAATTTGAAAGATTTAGATGTTGGGGAGGTGGGTGTATTTGGTGGACTTCGATTGCTTTTATGTCAGGGTGATTAACTCCAAAAATTCTGCTTGAAATAAGCAGACTTACTTGAAAGGCATTGTTAAATGTATTAAACTTTCTTAGGCATAACATCATCTAGCAGCTGTTAGGAGCCCCTCCCACTACCTTCAACTGATGTTCTGCTGGCCACTGAGTGGGAGGGAGGGAAGCAGCCAGATAGACACAGCTACATCGTGTCTCATTCATTACATCTGATTTACCTTATGTAGATTATAAGATGCTCTGAATGCCTTTGTGGCTGAAGAGCAGGGTAAAAATTATCTGAATTAAGAAAATTGTGTTTAACACTCATAGGCAAAAGAAGCAAAACGTCTAAAAGAATTTCTGGAAGATTATGATGACGACCGAGATGATCCAAAATACTACAGGTATGTTTATTGTGCTGTACCAGATGGGTTTGTTAAGTTCTTCTATTTATCCATTGGAACTCTTGCCACAAAGTGCAGTGAGGAGTGCTGCCAGCCTTAATAGATGTAGAAGGGTAGGACCATCAGTATCTACTAATCCAAAAACTACAGTATATACTTTTTCCAGTATAAGAAGCAGTAGATTTTCTTGGATGAGTTCCTGTGAAATAAGAGTGTGAGGGTCAAATGACAGTTACATAGGCTTCCGATACTGAATAGTCACTGTGCAGACAGAATGCTGGCCTGATTCAGCACTGAGCTTACATCGTTGTGATCTGAATTGGTGGGGGATTATGAGACAACCAATGTTAAGCAGAATTGATTAACACTCAGTATCTAGGGTTCTGGCCTTCCCCTCCACCCATCTTCAACAAATGCCTTGAGCACCAATAAAAGCACTTCGCCCATCATGCTATCAGGGTGAGGTGTCTGTGGCAGTTTTTACATTTAAAATGTCGTCTTTCTGCCAGAGTTCTTGAAATTACACATAATTTCTAAACAAAGGGATTCTGAGGCCAATGAATATTGTGCTAAGGCTGTGCCAGTAATTTCTGGTAGCTTTTAAGAATGTGTTGTTATTTAGATTTGGAACCCATTCTCCAGATGCACTAATAGTTTTCAATTTTTTGTTAAATGTGCTGTAAAATATCGAATAATAACAGCAGTTCTGTAAAGGCAGTGTCCACATAACTTTGTGTCAAGAAAGATAGCAAAGTGGAAAACAGGCATCCCTCGTTGAAGAGAGTACTCCAAAGTGTTGCTGTTGAAAAGGCTGTCTCCCCAGTGATCATCTGGTCAATGCAGCAGTAGGTCTTTTCTTTCCAGTTACAATATAAAACCTGAAACTTTGTAGTTTAAATTCTGAATGTATGGATTATGCTATGCTTATCTTTTTATGTTTATTCTAAAGAAAACAAAACTTTGTGTTGCAAGAACTTGTAATTTATAAAGTAAATGCCTGTTATAGGGGAAGTGCTTTGCAGAAACGATTGCGAGACAGAGAGAAAGAAATGGAAGCAGATGAACGGGACAGGAAAAGAGAAAAGGAAGAACTAGAAGAAATACGACAACGTCTTCTTGCAGAAGGGCACCCAGATCCAGATGCCGAGTTGCAAAGAGTAAGAAACAAACAGCTTTTCTGGCACACAAAAAAAACCCATGAATTGGCATTATTGTAATGTATACTATCTCATGTAATTGAGAATTGGTAAGCTAGAGAATTGTAACAAGACTTGCAGATTGACATGTTCATCCTCATATCAATATGGTCAGTATTGGTTGACAGTTCACTTTTGGGAAAACATGAGAGAGGGCCTTCTCCAGGATGGCCACATGCTGTGGAATATTCTACCCTTCAAGACCCAATAGGTCCAAAGGCTATTGTTTCAGCGTGAAGTCACAGTATGGTTTTTATTAAAGTCTTTGGGCCTGATTTGTGTATATGCTATTATATATTGTAAAGTCTTTGAGCCAGTTTGTGTATATGCTATTGTTAGTACTCAGCTTTAAATGGTCTGGTTTTGACCTGAGAAATGATTTAATATATTTTCTCTCTTTCAACATTAATTTAATTATTTATTGATATAAATTGATTTTATTTTAAGCGGCTCAGAGATCTTTTGATATGGAGTAAAATATAAATATTTAAATTAATAAATGTTTGTTTTCATAACTCTCTATAAACATTAGTATTGCTAATTTAGATCATTTCTCACAAATCAAAAAAATTTTTTTAATGGACTTGTTATCTATTGATGATGGAATACCCAGACTTGTTTTGTATGTTTTAATTTCTAATAATGAAGACCGTACATAGAGACTTGAAGTGTTGGTGATATTTGCTTAATTTGATTCTACTCTCCCATCTTTAAATTCATTTCTCTTGTTTTAAGATGGAACAAGAGGCCGAAAGACGTCGACAGCCGCAAACCAAACAGGAGCCAGAATCTGAGGAAGAGGAGGAGGAAAAGCAAGAGAAAGAAGAGAAAAGAGAAGAACCTGAAGAAGAGGAGGAAGAGCCAGAACAAAAACCCTGCCTTAAACCAACATTACGACCCATCAGTTCTGCACCATCTGTTTCATCTGCAAGTGGCAATGCAACTCCCAACACTCCTGGGGATGAATCTCCATGTGGTATCATCATCCCACATGAAAATTCTCCTGATCAGCAACAGCCAGAGGAATATAGGCCTAAAATAGGGCTAAGCCTCAAACTTGGCAAGTTTATTTTCTTTCCACTTTTTTAAAAGGCGGATAGATAGGACTGTGCTCTTAACATTTATCACAGTTAACTTGGAAATTAATTCCTTACTTCAGACTTTCTGAATAAAAATATCAAATTTGATTACAGATACATTTCAATTTTCAAAGTAGATGTTTTTGAACATTACATTTTCAACATAAATCATAGTACCGAAGGCAAAAATATGTGTAAGAATAAGAATAGGTTCCAGCAGCCACAAAAAAAGTAGTTCAACATGTTTCAGCAAAATTTTCATTTGAAACTAATAATGTCCACGTGTTACAAAACAATCATATTACGTTAGCTTTGTACAAGTAAAAAAAAGTCAATCTTTTTGAGACCACTTGAATGCACTTTTGAAAATGCATCCAGGATTTGTGCTTTCTCCACTTTTTAATTTTCTTTGGTTGAACATACAGGTCTGTGCTGTTTTAAACATGCTTAAGGGTATGTGGAGGGGCAGGCTAGTCTCCTTTTTTCTGTTTTGTTGTTCATGCATGCTCAGTAAGGGATTCAGGAGGCAGATGCTTTTTACCTAGCCTGTTCTAGACAAGTGCACACAATTACGGTATAGAATTGACTAGAGAATAATTCCATTCAGTCCCAGTAAAAGCTTTATTGCATGGATTACTTCAGACACACTGCTGCAACCTGACACTGAAAGTTCGCTTGCCTAGCCGCCTTTCATTATTCATCCAATGCTGATGTTAAAAATTTGCAGCTAGATTGAGGACCAGGAGAAAAGAGGGGTTGCACAAGCAAAACAAAAAAACAAAAACAAAATAGCTTCGTCAAGGGCTTTGTTAATGGAAGTATGGCTGGATTCTCCCCTGAGGGAACAGTGAAGGGGAGTCAGTCAGACTAGGCTAAATCCAATTGTTAATCCCATCCTAGAATAGACTCATTGAGCCTGTGGGAACTTGGTAAGTGAATATTTATTAAACATTTGATTCAGTAGGTTCTGTTGGAAGTAACAGTTGGATTTTAATCTTAATCCTAGCTGCTCTATTCTGTAGTTGATGTCTTATATCAGTGCTTCCCAAACTCTGCTCCACCAAGTGTTTTGGACTTTATTTTCCAGAAATCCCAGCCATTTTACCAGCTTTTAGGAATTGTGGCAGCCAAAGTCCGAAACATCTGGAGGAGCAGAGTTTGAGAAACACTGTCTTAGATTATTCATAAGATTTTGTTTTCAATTGTGGAGGTTTTACCTTTAACTTGGGATAATTCCTAAAGGGGAATTAACATTTTCATATTTTAGAACATTTTTTTTTGTTCCTATAGGTGCATGCAATAGTCCTAACCAGCCAAATGCTGTGAAAAGAAAGAAACTCACTGTAGACAGTGTCTTTAATAAATTTGAAGATGAAGATAGCGATGACATGCCACGTAAAAGGAAACTAGTGCCTTTGGATTATGGTGATGAAGACAAAGGCTCTTCCAAAGGCAGTGTCAACACCGAAGAGAAGCGGAAACACATTAAGAGTCTAATTGAGAAGATCCCCACTGCCAAACCAGAGCTGTTTGCTTATCCTCTTGACTGGTCTATTGTGGATTCAGTGCGTATATTTATTTTAAAATCTTGAATGTAATTTATAGAACTTTTATTACAGCAAGTTCTCAGACATCCAGTTCTTGACCATTACCCCAACACATTTTCTAGAGGACTTCACCAACCCTCCACATAAGATTTCACCAATGTGCCACTACTGTAAGGAATCAAGGCCTTCTATTACATCTTAAGTCATTTTGACAACAGAGTAGGAGGTTACTGTTCTTATTCAGTTTAAAAGTCATCTATCTCTTTGCTGTGAGTTCATTGTTTCAGGTGGGATAGAAAGCCACATATAACAGGAGTGGGAGGAACAAACACTTCCCAACTTGAACATTCCTCACCATTGATCGTTGTGCTTAGGGCTACTTGGAGTTACGATCATATGGAAGAGGACTGCATTATTCCCTACCATAATAGATTGGGGTGATATGCGAAGGTTTATGCACCTGTTTTGAATCCTGGCTTTTGTTTCTGGAGGAGGACTAAGAATTAGCTCTATTTTGGTTACTGAAGCCTTTTCTATAACATGCCGGTACTTGTTCTGTATTGTATACTACAATAACCTAAGTGTTGGTTTTTTTTAAAAGAAACAAAAGAAGTTTTAAAATCAATTAATGCTGAAGTGGCATGTTACTGCTTATGGTAGAGAAAAGATAACAGTTTTGTGTTTGCTTGGATGTAAATATCATGTAAGTGCAGTATTCCTCCATATAACTGTACAACCTTAAACATTTCCCTTCCAGTTAAACACTAGAACAAATTAGCTTAAGAAATAATGAAAGTATACTCCTGTACTAGTTAAAGCCTGAGGTAATCTTCGGTTTATTTCCCTGATATAAGGTCTTTGAAGTGTGTAGTTCTAATGTTAAGTACAGGCAGTTCCTGAGTTACGAACATCTGATTTAGGTACGATTCCTTGTTATGAATGGGCCTCTTCCTGCCAGGAAATCTTAGTACTGAGCCAAAGCGTGCCTGTATCTCTCCATCTTTTCTTTTTCCTATGTTTCTGTCTCTCCAAACCCCTCTCCTTTTTATTTTGTGTCTGACACCACTTTAATTATCATGGCTCAATGCTATGTAATCATGGGATTTGTCATTTGGTGAAGCAGCAGCATTCTTTGGCAGAGAAGGCAAAAGGTTCCATAGCAATGAGCTAGGACACTTAAAGTAGTATCAAGTTGCATTCATTCTACAGAATAGAAGATGCACCCCAAGGAAGCTGAGATGGGATAAACAGGAGAGGCTCCTTGAAGGAAGGGTTACCTATTTCTCTGTTTTCCTTTCTATTGCTGAAAGTGTTCGTGTTCTAACACCTTTTTAAACAAGGAATTCTAAGCACATGGTACACTTTTTGCTGCTCCCCTCACATCCCAACCAGCGGCGTCCGCCGGGCCTGTTTTGACTTACATACAAATTCAACTTAAGAATGAACCTACAGAACCTATCCTGTATGTAACCCAGAGACTGCCTGTAATGTTGACAGATGGTACCTGGAATGAAAACAATGTATGGTGCAAGTACAAAAAGATGTGATTACCTACAATAATACTGCTTTCTGTTCTAGACATTAATGGAACGTCGAATTAGACCTTGGATCAACAAAAAAATAATAGAATATATTGGTGAAGAAGAAGCAACACTAGTCGACTTTGTTTGTTCAAAGGTTTGCTCTTTTATAAATACAATTTGGTTGATCTGTCCCAATAATTATGTTAAAGTATTTGCAATGATTGTTGGTTGCTATGTCTATTATCTGTAAGTGTGTGGCATTTTCTATGCATTCAAATTTTTAACTGATATCATAAGATCAGAATATTGATGTTGGACGTGAGTCTCACATAAGTAATCTATCTTGGAAACTGACATGATAGAAAATAATGTGAGAACCTTTTGTTGAGTGACATTCTAAGCCACAGGTAGTAGCATTCCTCAGTAATTCAACTCTTGAAAAATAACTTTGGTTTACAGTGGAGAACCAGAGAAGTGGAATTGGGACAGAAATGTAGAGATTAGATAGCTGTTTTATTTGCTGGAGAATTCTTAGGAAAGCATGAAATGAGATGCAGTTCAAATTTTATTAGAATTTCTTTTTAGGTTTAACTATTATAAATCCACTAAATCATGTAATAAATTGTTTTCACAATCATTCAGGTGCTCTGTTCTGAGTTTCTGTACCTCTCTTTCTTTTTCAGGTTATGGCTCATAGCTCACCACAGAGCATCCTGGACGATGTCGCTATGGTAAGTAAAGGAAAGAGACCCAGAATTTCCAACTATTGTAAATTTAGAATTTGCTGTCTGGAAAGCAAAATCAGTGCTTCCACCAATTCATGGCAAACAAATGTTTCCTCCAGCTGTTAATATACCTTTCTGTTTCCTGCAGGTGCTAGATGAAGAAGCAGAAGTTTTTATAGTGAAAATGTGGAGATTATTGATATATGAAACAGAAGCCAAAAAAATTGGTCTTGTGAAATAAAGGTTCTTTTTTGTTTTTAGGGCTCCATTTCAATTTTTTTGTTTCACATCACTGAAGAACTTTGAAGTTTCTTTGTCTTCAGAAATATTTGTGAGACCTGTATTTTTTAAATGTAGAAAATGTGAATTTTTTTCATCCTCTGTTACACTGAGGCGCCCCCCTTGCCCGACTTCTAAGCTTCCTTGGTTGTAATTATTTGAATCCTGCATTGGTGTTTTTTTTTTTCATTCACCATGTAATGTTACAGGAATTGTTTATAAATTGCAGCTGCTGTATACAGTCTGATACTCATCTCCTAACTGATCCTGTAAATATTTTTAAAAGATCCATGTAAGGAAACATCTGCACTTACTACATACAAAAATAGTTGTTTTTATGTAAATGCATCCTTCTTTCTTTGCCCTCCATTTTTTAAAAATAATAAACTTCAAAATATAAAAGATGGATGGGAGTCATTTTGCTGACACTCAGTCTTTATGTGCATGGATGTGAACTTATTCCTTTGTTGGATTCCATAACATTTCTTCTAGACAAACAAGTACAAAACATGGTGGACTTGTATCAACTCAAGACATCCTTACAAAGCTGTTGTTTTTTCCTGTTCATTATGAGGCGTTTTGTTCAGTTAAAAGTTATGACACAAATTTACATTTTAAAAAAATCAAGGATTGCAAGTACACATATTTATTTGATTTTGGCCTTTGTAGTAATTCAACATCTTAAATATTTAAAAGAAAAATTGCTTGGGATATTTATGAAAAGGTTTTAAGATGTAACTTGAGCACAACAGTTTACATTGTAAAATTATGTTTTTAAACAATGCAGACGTGTTTTTTAAATGTAAGCCATCAAGTCAGATGTGACTTTTTTTTGTACTGTAAACCATATGTCAGATTGCTAGGGTGCAGTATTTCCTGCCCTTTACTCTGTATGGTTTTTATACATAAGCTGATGTGGTATAAATAACAATGTACTGTAAAATGCATTTAAAAAAAAACTCACACAAATGAAAAGATTGCTATGGACATTCTTGATGGCAGGATGAATAGTTTCCAGGAAGCAACCATGTTCTCCATTTTTAAAAATGTGTTCTTATATCTACCTGAAGAAATATAAGCTGACCTATGTAGAAGGCATTTGTGAGCTAGAGTTACTGAATTATTACATAATAGGACAGTATCTCAGAGGGAAAACATGTTCTTAATAAATGGGATCATATAAAAGGTCTTACCATGTAAATATTTCAGATATTAAAAATGTATATATTTGATCTGAACTTCGTACCTATCTCTAAAGGTTATGTTATCACTTCTATTTCATTTCATGAAATAATAACTATAGATGACTGGTTGTGAAATTGCAATAGTTTGAATTCTCACTATTTTGATAGACTTAATTTAATTTCAACATGTTAGTGGGTTTAATTTTCTAATTTTAAGATATACAATAATTCAGGCACAATACAAAATAAGAAGGGGAAATGTTTCTATGAAATATATTCCAAAAAAGCAATCCTTTATATGAATTTATTTTCAAACAAATGTGTGGGGTTTTGTGCAGCTGAGTTACATTAATTATCGGTATATCTCACATAATTTTTTGAAAAGTCTAGTGGTAAAAGTTCTTTCTTTCAATAAATCAGAAGATTCTGGCAGTTTTTGAATCCTATCTCAACTGTATCTTTTAGAAACTTAGGAAAGCTAATATCCATTGCGAATCTGTATCCAATCATTTTATATAACAGTGTTATTTTTTCCAAAACTTGATCTAAGTGTTTAAAATAGCAACATGATTAATCTGCAACATCTAACAGTGCCTTCTCACAATATATTACCTCACAGGTACTACCCCACAGCCCAGGGAGGTCCTTGCATTATATCCTTGTGGAAGCATAGAGTTTAATTGTAAAGGTTGTTGAGAGCTTTAAATGTCTGTCAGCATCACGAATTCAGACAGAGTATTTTAGTAAGCAGTATGATTCCTTTAAAGCAGATATAGTTTCTGTCAAATGTTTCAGCCAGCTTCCAAAACATCTTCAAGGACAGCCCATTGCACTGCATGAAAGCTAGCTAGCTTATAATTATTCCTTAATACCCTTCCCATTTTATTTTCTCTTGGTGTCATAAAGCAGGTTACAACAAATACACCCCCAATTTGTTCATTTCAGTTAGTAGTATTTGAAAATTAGGCTGCATTTTGTAAAAGCATTTCTGTGTCTTCAAGGATTTGGAGTTAAGATGTCCTTAGAGCAGGCATGAGCAAACTTCGGCCCTCCAGGTGTTTGGACTCCCAACTCGCGCAACTCGGCTGTTAGGAATTGTGGGAGTTGAAGTCCAAAACACCTGGAGGGACGAAGTTTGCCCATGCCTGCCTTAGAGTCACCCAAGGGCAGTTTGCCACCACTTTAATTGCCATGGCTTAACGCTATGGAACCATGAAAGTTGCAGTTTAGTATGGCACCATCACTCTGGTAAAGAAAGATAAAGACCTTGTAAAAATACAACTCCCACGATTCCATAGCACTGAGCCATAGCAGTGCCAGAAATACAGGTATAATGGTGTAAATGTTAGAAAATTTTGACCATTTCCACTACCTTCTCTCACCCTGGACTTTCCACAGATATATAAACCTTCCTTGTTTAGTTTCTCCATACCTCACTATCTCTGAGGATGTCTGCCATAGATGTGGGCGCAATGGCAGGAGAGAATACTTCTGGAACATGGCCATACAGCCCGGAAAACATGCAACAACCGTGTGATCCTGGCCATGAAAGCCTTCGACAACACGACAGAAAAAAAGATTTAAAGTTAACCTCAAAAACTGGCATAGACACTGAGAACTGGGAAGCCCTGGCCCTTGAGTGCACTAGCTGGAGGTCAGCTGTGACCATGCTGTGGAATTTGAAGAGGCGCGAGTGGAGGGTGAAAGGGAGAAACGTGCCGAAAGGAAGGCACGTCAAGCCAACCCTGACTGGGACTGCCTTCCACCTGGAAACCAATGTCCTCACTGGAAGAATATGCGGATCAAGAATAGGGCTCTACAGTCACCTACGTACCCACCTCCAAGACACTACACTTGGAAGGCCATCATACTCGGACAATGAGGGATCACCTAAGTAAATAAGAGTTGGAAAAATTTCCTTCCTGGCAGGGTTTTCATCAAAAAGAAAAATCTCATCCCATCATTTCTCACCACTGCCCTATGGCTAAGTACTTCTGCTATGTAATTTTAACATGTACCCAAAAATAATCCAACTGAAGGGTGGTACAATGTCGCTCTCCCTTACATTCCTCCAGTAACTCCCAAAGAAGGCCTGCAGGATTTCTGTACTCCAACTCTCAGAAGACTCCGCTGCCTTGGCCAATGATCAAGGATTCTGAGAGCTGAAGTCCCAACATCCTTTGAAGACCAGAGTTTTGTGTACCACAGCATTAGAGTCTGCCTGACACAATACAAATGCTTGCCCAGACTCACACCAAAATGACCAAGCGCCTTCAGCTAAATTAAATCTAATTTACTCCCCATTGGAAACTGAGGTGATTGGATTGCTGTGAGTTTTCCAGGCTGTATGGCCATGTTCCGGAAGCATTCTCTCCTAACTTTTAGCCTGCATCTATGGCAGGCACCCTCAGAGGTTGTGAGGTCTGAGGAAACTAGGCAAGTGGGGTTTCTATATCTCTGGAATGTCCGGGGTGAGAGAAAGAACTCTTGTCTGTTTGAGACAGGTGTGAATGTTGCAGTTGACCAGCTTGGTTAGCATTGAATGGCCTTGCAGCATCAAAGCCTGGTTGTTTCCTGCCTGGGGGAAATCCTTTGTTTGGGAGGTGTTAGCTGGCCCTGATTATTTTCTGTCTGGAATTCCCATTTTCAGTGTGGTGTTCTTTATTTACTCTCCTGATTTTAGTTCTTTTAAATACCTGTAGACGGATTTTGTTCATTCTCATGGTTTTCTCCCTTCTGTTGAAATTCCTTACATACTTGTTGGTTCATTAGGTGCTCTGCTATGGCTGAATTCTCTGCTCCTTGATTCATGTCTGGGCAATACTGCGTTTGGTGGTCCCTATGTAGACTTGTCCACAGCTGCATGGGATACGGTATACTCCTGCCGAGGTGAGAGGATCTCTCTTGTTCTTTGCTGAATGTAGCATTTCTTGGATTTTCTTAGTGAGTCTGTAGTTTATAGGTTGTTTTTCATCAGCTTTCCTAACACCTCCAAATAAAGGATTCCCCCAGGCAGGAAGCAGCCAGGCTTTGAATCTGCAAGGCCATTAAATGCTAATCAGGGTGATCAATTGCAATATTCACACTTGCCTCAAACAGACAAGAATTCTTTCTCCCAACCTTGGCTTTCCACAGATATATAAACCCCACTTGCCTAGTTTCCAACAGACCACTGAAAATGCCTGCCATAGATGTGGGCGAAACGTCAGGAGAGCATGCTCCAGGAACATGCCCATACAGCCCGGGAAACTCACAGCAGCCCAGACAAGAGTTCTTTCTCCCACTTTGGACCTTCCACAGATATAAAAACTCCACTTGCCTCCAACTCCAACAGACTTCACTACCTCTGAGGATGCCTGCCATAGATGCAGGCGAAATGTCAGGAGAAAATGCTTCTAGAACATACCCATACAGCCCGGGAAACACAGCAACCAAGTGTCGCCCTCCCTTACAGTCCTCCAGTGACTCCCAAGGAAGGCTTTCAGGACTTTCGTACTCCAACTCCCAGAAGCCTCAGCTGGCTGGGCTAATGATCAGGGATTCTGGGAATTGAAGTCCAAAAGCCTTGGAAGACCAGAGTTTTGTGTAGCACAGCATTAGAGCTGCCTGACACAAATGGAAAAGCAAATCCTTGCCCTGACCCATACACACCAATTTAGCCTTCAACTAAATTAAATCTAATTTACTCCCCATTGGAAACACTGAGGTGATTTTACCACAGCATCCCCGCCCTCGCCCTTCCTTCGCGCTGCGCATGCGCGTTAGCACCTCCCCCTCTCTCCACCTCCCCCTCCCGTCCGGCTTGCAACAGCTGTTGTTTGCAACCGCGGTGAAGGGGCGGGCCTTGGCGGTCCCTTTTGGATGGACAGCTGCGACCACGCCCCGTCCTCAGCCGAGGGGAAAGGAGGCCGTGAGTAGGCGGGGCCTGCGCCGGAAGCGCCGAGGAGGGAAGGGTTGGGGGTGTTGCGCTGAGTGAGTTCGGGTCGGAAGGGAAACAAACTGGTGGGACCGGCGCTGAGGGGACAGGTAAGCCGAGGCCTGTGCGCGGAGGGAGGGGAGGAAAGGCGCCGGGCCCCGAGGGTTAGTTGCCTTTCTCCCCGACTGTTTTGCCCCAAGGATGGCCAGAGGCTCCTCTCCTTCTAGCCCCCTTACCCCTCCGCCTTGGCCTCCTTTCGCCTTCTCGTGTGAATTTGGAATCAGGCCTTTTCCTTTGTCTCGCTTCCCACGCCGCCTCAGTTTTGGGATATCGATAGGGCCCCTTTGTGACTTTTGACCAGGCATGGGCCAACTTGGGCCTTCCGGGTGTTTTGGACTTCAACTCCCACCATTCCTAACAGCCTCAGGTCCTTTCCTTTCCCCCCCTCAACCGCTTAAGCTTAACCGGCTGAGGGGGGAAAGGAAAGGACCTGAGGCTGTTAGGAATGGTGGGAGTTGAAGTCCAAAACACCTGGAGGGCCCAACTTTGCCCACGCGTGCTTTTGACCCATCCGTTATAAAATGACAAAAGTAAGGGAGATATTTCCAAACCGTGGATGGTGGAAACCACGGATACAGAGGGCTGACTGTACTCGAAAAAGAGGACTCTGCTCCCTTTTGCCAGTTCCCTTGTAGTTGAAACCATGGTTGGGAAAGGGATGTTAGGAGCAGCTCTCTTGAGGGTGTGCCTAGGAAAAGCTATTTACGGGGAGAGAGTGGGTAGGTGTGGGTTTGCCACTTTGTTCCTGGTGCTTCTATAAATGCTGCTGCGTTGTTTATAGTTCCTCAAAATGCAGAAGTTCATTTGGTGAAGCTAATCTCATCACAGGAGTCTCCTTACGGGAAGCGCTGTTTGTTCAAAGCCTTCATCCGCTCTTGGGTAAAATCAAGCAGGTGGTGTGTGTGTGTTTTTTTTAAAAAAACTTGGACACAATATTGTGTCACTGGCAGATTACTTACTATTCCTCTGTTTTCAGAGTGTTGTTCTTTATTTATTTACTGTCCTGATTCAACCAGAGAAGTCATCCATAGCAGAGCACTTGGTGAACCAACCAGGACACAAGTATATTATTTGAGAACACATGCCGGTCCACTCTAACAACCACCATATCAGATTACACAGAGAAGCGACTGAAATCCACAAGCATGTAGACCAGGGGTCCCCAAACTAAAGCCCAGGGGCCACATGTGGCCCATTGAAGCCATTTATCTGGCCCCTCCTCCGCGTGCGGCACTAGGGAGGAGGGAAAGGTGCATGCCTTTCCCACCTCCTCCCTCGCCTGGTGCACGCCTTCCAAAGCTTTGTTTTTTTTAATAATGGTATTTTAATTATTATTTAATTAATAATTAATTATTAAGGGGTGCTTTGCTAGTGCTTTTGATGCACAAAGGCAGAAGGGGGTTGGACTAAACGGCCCAAGGGGTCTCTTCCAACCCTCTTTATTATTGTTATTATTATTATTGACACAAAGACAACAGTGTAACGCAGCAAACGAGATATATATGCTGGATTTCGTATCACAAAATCACAAGTTGAACACTTCCCAAACGTTTAGGACTGTGTGATGATGATGATGATGATGATTAACAACATTGAGGCTGGGTGGCCATCTGTCAGGGGTGCTTTGCTTGTGCTTTTGGTGCACAAAGGTAAAAGGGGATTGGACTAAATGGCCCAAGGGGTCTCTTCCAACCCTCTTTATTATTTTTATTATGATTATGATTATTATTAACATCGAGGCTGTATTTGTTCCCATTTTGTTTGTTTACTTCAAAATAAGAGATGTGCAGTGTGCATAGGAATTTGTTTATAGTTTTTTTTTTTCAACTATAGTCCGGCCCTCCAACGGTCTGGCCCCCTGTTTAAAAAGTTTGAGGATCCCTGTTGTAGACAATTTCAACAGAAAGGAGGAAACCATGAAAATGAACACAATCTGGCTACCGGTATTAAAAAAAAAACTCTAACATCAGGACAGTAAATAAAGAACATTCAGAAGACAGTGGAATTTCAGACATGAAACAATCAGGGCCAGCTAGAAAGTTGTTGCTTCAGAACATATCCTCTCAACATAAAAGAATACAGCATTAGTCCATTTTGCATTCTAGTCACAGACTGCATCCACTCTACAACTACCTTTGAATTTGCTTCTTGTCCTATTTCTCTGTAATCATTTAGCTTTCATCCTTTTTAGTTTTAATAATATTATGCCTTTAATTCCCTCATGGTGCAGAATCTGCTTTGTATGCACACAAGATATAATTTAGGATTGATTTGTTTGATTGCTGCATCCTTGATAGGTTAAGATACCTCTGAATGCATCCTTGGTTGATAAAGATTGCTTCTATATAGTTGCCAAAGCACAGCAGTGACTGAATAGTACAGGAATATTAATGCTGCTTGGAGAGGATCAAACTGATCAGAAGGCTGGATATCACAGTTGTTGGGTGTAATAATGAATATAACTTTTTGAAATGAGCATTCACACATGAGTATAAAATGCCCTATTCTTTCTCCTTTCCTGCAGTCATTCTTACATTTTGATCAAAATATAACCAGTAGTGCTAATTCTGCAACAATGTAAAAATCGAATGGAATAGTTAACTGTTACCAGCAATTGGCATTCTCACATTCAATTTTATGTTATGATAGTGTGTATCTCGGTTCTCTGACTTGTACAGACCATGTTCAAATATGAGGCTTTCCCTATTGTTCCTAAAAGGTAACGGAAGGGCAATAAAACTAAGAGGACAAAAAGTGTAAATGATTTCACATGTATCTATAACATCATGAATCATTTTGATTTTTTAAATGTACAAACGTATGCATATTGGTAATTGCGAGATTTTACTTTATTCTGCACAATTCTCATAACTGCTATTGGTCTGCAAGTCCCAGCAGACCCAGACAGCATATTCAGTGGTGAGGAATGCTGGAAGCTGCAATCCAACACCATCTGAAAGACAACATGATTCCCATCCTTGGAGTATGGTGTTGTGTGTATAAGATTTTAATGGTAGTGGGCTGTCCATTGTTTTTATGGAGAGTTTTTTCAAGTGGTTATAGATGTTTGTAAAATCATATTTAGTTCTTTGTTTGTTTATTTTTTAAAGCCATCATTATTACTATTTCTCAAACATTGCTTTTTTGGGTGTAATAATATACTGTGCAAATTTCAACAAGAAATAATAGATGCTGAAGTTACACATTTTTGTTCCTCTGATTGTTTTATCCTACCTCTCTAGATAGAAAAGAATTTTCTGTTGATGTTTGTATCAGATTGAGGGGAAAAATCAAAAGGGATTTATTGAAATCCATAGCAGTTCTCAGTGAAGTACAAAACAATGGTCAACTGTCAAGAGTCCTGTACAGTTCTTTATTGTGAGCATTCTGTGGGTGGAGTTTGGCCAGGCTTGTTAGAATGAGAAAGAGGGATATTGGCCATATCAGCAGACATACTCATCTTTCCACAGAAATTGCCATTCTCAATAAGGCAGTACAGTAGAGTCTCACTTATCCAACGTTCTGGATTATCCAACGCATTTTTGTAGTCAATGTTTTCAATATGTTGTGATATTTTGGTGCTAAATTCGTAAATACAGTAATTACTACATAGCATTACTATGTATTGAACTACTTTTTCTGTCAAATGTGTTGTATAACATGATGTTTTGGTGCTTAATTTGTAAAATCATAACCTAACTTTAATAGCTTTAATAACTGCCGGCCCGTTTATGTTGGATAAGTGAGACTCTACTGTATTTCGGAGTTCTTTTGATATTTTTTAATTTTTTCAGATCAGATACCATATGATATTGTGGGTTTCAGGCTTGGTGATGAGACATACATTCTGTTCTTTTTCCTGTCTTTATGGCCAGAACTGAGAGTTTGCTTTCTTTTTTTTCTTTTTTTAGAAATTTTATTACATTCCAACAATTAACAAAATTTTAGCGATGCATGTCTTATTTCAATATACATAATACCAAAAGTAACTAATGCTTAAATGACATTATAAACGATCCTTTGGACTGTAACACCCACCCGCCCTACACTCCCCCGTGGGTTTCAGGGCTGAGAAATAAGTAAAATAATGTTTAAAGTACCCTTTCTCAGGCTTGGTGATGAGACATACATTCTGTTCTTTTTCCTGCCTTTATGGCCAGAACTGAATGTTTGCTATCACTCCCATCTTTCTTCACTTGTTTTCGCCGCAGGCTCCACTTGAGTCCTGTCTAAAGCAGAGCACTCCAGGCTGCCTTTAGCTTCAGAATCTTTGCATGATCACAGTCTGGAGGCACATAGTTTAGGACAGGTTTTCTTCTTTAGTGGAACCTCATTTGTCTCACCCTGTAGAGCTATTACAGAGGGGGAAATGGGAAGGGAAAGGGATGGGCATTTGTTAAAGAGGTGAAATAATCCACACATCCATGAATATCAAGAAACTGTTCCAAAACCAAATTGACTTGTGTCATCCTTCTCAAAATGTAGCTGTTATGGGACATAGATTTGCATAGACCAGTGGTTCTCAATCTGTGGGTCCCCAGATGTTTTGGCCTTCAACTCCCAGAAATCCTAGCAGCTAGTAAACTGGCTGGGATTTCTGGAAGTTGTAGGCCAAAACACTTGGGGACTAGATAACAGCAAGATCTTCTGAATTCTCATTTCATAGGTTGCATTTGATCTGTTCATATTAGTATCATAATTCAGCATTAATTTCCATAGTTCTATATGAGCAATAATTGTTTCCAAAACTGAATTGAGAAAAATATTCAAACAGGAAAGGAGGAACATATGGGCATGTGACCAACAAGTAACCGCATCTAAGGAGGTAGACAGCATTAGCTTTGAATCTGTACTCTCTCCCTCCCACCAATTATGTTTTATTTAGAAAGTCAATAGTTAAGAAGCGTCTTCATTTCAACTAAGTATAATATAACAAAGGATTTTACATAATTTCTCTTTTTAAAACATTTACAGTTGCAGTATCTTAAGAAGAAGGGAAGTTTGTGGAGTAAAAGTCCCAATGGCAGAACTATCTGCACACTTATCACAGGTCCAGCGTGGGCAATTGAAAGAGACCTCTCCTGACAACCATTTGACCAATACTGTACGTAAGAATTAATTTTATTAACATGCCAGAATGTCAAGCACTATGTATTGTAGTTACGATATAGACTGCCTTACAGCAGAACCTTCCAAACATTTCATGTTGGTGGCATACGTTGTAGATATGCGTCATTTTGCAACATTATAATTTAGTTTTACTAGCAAACCAGGGGTTCAGCCTACCCCCTAGAAGAGATACATGCACATAAATAAACCATAATAAAGAAATGTATGGGAACACAACATATCTCACAAAAACCTTTCATTTAATTTTGTAAAAATAAATGATTTGTAAGATAATTACATTTCCGAGATTTTTTTTGTAATCTCCATTACATGCGCACGACACACCTACATACTGCAGCTGACACACTAATGTGTCGGTTTGGAAAGCTCTGTCTCACAAGATTGCTGTGAGCATGAAATAGAAAAAGAAATTGTGTGTTTCCTTAAGCACAAAGAAAATGTGTACATTTATTAAATAGTGTTGATGGTGATGATGATGATAATAATAATATCAAAGTCTTAAATGTGTATGCTAAATATCTTTATACCACATTTCTTTTATCTCTTTCTTACGATACTTAAAAGATTCACCAGTTAACTTTATGTAACTTTAAACTGTTCAGCTGCCAAACTGCTTGGGGTTTTTTTTGGGAGGGGGGGGGTACCTTTAGCATGCCATAATTTTTCTTTGCTCTTAAAGTTTAAGAGATTATTTTTCTGGTGTTCCTGATTATAAAACAGTGGAACACCTTGACAGATTGGCACAGCTGTTTGCTTTAAGGGAAATCCATGAAGTGTAGTGTAAGCAACAATCCTTGTTTCCAGTGTTCTCTTTTGATCTCATGAGCATGTTAAACAATAACAATTTTGGCTATAAAAGAGCTTATTTTGGAAAGACCTGTTTCCCCCCTATCCTTGTAACAAGGGCATTGTACCAGGTCCTGGATCTTTTTATGAGTAGCAAAAGGCTTGGGCTTCCATAACTATCAAAGACCCCCAACATACACACACATGTTTAAAAACCCATTTCACTAGTTTTACTAAGAGTCATAGACCAGGATTTTTCATGCAGTCTGGGACAGAAGTCACTGCCAATTTCTTTCCTCCTGAACCTGGTAAAATAGAAGACTTTTGAATGGATGTAGGAACACTGTATCCAAAGCTGCCATTCTTACTTCCTATGGTGGATGGATTTCCAGCTGGTTTTATCACCTTCAGTTGTCAGGTGTTACGATTATAGTGATTTTTGCTGGTAAGATGATCCATCAAATGACATGGCAATTTTTGCAGAAGGAGCTAGAAGTCAACTACAGTATTTCTCCCATAAACAAGTTAATTTCTTTCTAAATCTATAACAGCAACAGTAGAATTAATGGTGGTAGTTTGGTTAGTGTGTAAAAAGGAAGGCTCAGTGCCATATTTTAATGCATTACACATTTGTATTGTGGTCAGTTCTTTTTCACATTCCCCTTGCATCTTGTTTCTGTAAGCTGGGCCCCAAGAAACATTTCTTTCTAAATCTGAGGCTTTATAGACGTAGTTTGCTCTTTGGTTTTACCAGTAATATTGTGGTGCATTATGCAGGGAAAGTTTTGACTGTTTTCCACTATATTTAGTCAGAATAGATCATTGCAATGCTCTTGTAACACGTGTTGTATAATGCATTGGAATGTATAAACTGACATACAGAAAACGTCTTAAACTAGCATTGTAAATCCTGAAAGAATAAGGTCTTAAGCAGCTGTATTTTTGCCAAAGAAGCCAATAGGGATGTGTATTAGATTAAACTACAGTATTAGCTTCTCATGTCTTGAACATCTTTAGAATGCATAGAGCCAAGAAGCCATCTCAATACTGAAATTAAAAAGCATAACTACCCTGTTTCCCTGAAAATAAGATCCCCATAAAATAAGACCTAGTAAAGGTTTTGCTGAATTGCTAAATATAAGGCCTCCCCTGAAAGTAAGACCTAGCAAAGTTATTGTTTGGAAGCATACCCTCCAAACAGAACACCAGAGCATGCAGGATCAGAAAAGGTACATATATTGTTGTACATGGAAATAATGGTAGTAACAAGAAATTCTTGATAGGATTCTGGTTATGCTGGTCTGTGATGACAACTACTGTACAGTATATAATAAATGTTCATTTTTTGTTCAACAATAAAGGTAAATTCTTCTCCATGAAAAAATAGGACATCCCCTGAAAATAAGACCTAGAGCAACTTTGGGAGCAAAAATTAATATAAGACACTGTCTTAGTTTCGGGGAAACAGGGTATAAGAAAAATGGAACCAGAATCTGTAGAAATAAATGGTGCATTTTCAGTGTAAAATTAATGCTGCTCGGCACCACTCTAATTGCCATGGTCCAATGCTATGGAATCCTGGGATTTGTAGTTTTGTGAGGCGCTAGCACTATTTGTCAGAGAAGGCTAAAGAACTTGTGAAACTATAACTTCCATGATTCTATAGTATTGAACCATGGCAATCAAAGAGGTGTCAAACTGCATTAATTCAACAGAGTAGGTTTCCCCAAAGATATCAGTGTAAATGTGTAGTTTGCCTTTGCTTCAAGAATTGGACTCTGTTTTTTCCTTTTAACATTCTATCTGGCAATTATTAATGGAAACAAATTCATTCCCTAATATTCAATAAAATGAAAGTGTTAGTGTACATATACATGGCAACAAAGATTAGCTTCTACAGACTAGTGTGCTGAATGATGGTAGAAATTTTTAGAAGCAGTCCAGAAATGCTCATTTGAAAGCAGTTTTAGAGGGCACAATCCCAAGATAATAAATTTCCTCAACTTGACACTTGTTTCTCACTAAACACGGAGGAAAGGTCAATGGAAGTATTGAAGTCCATTGTTTGATAAAACACCCCCCCCAGCTTACCTGGAAAATTTATCAATAAAAATTGTATTTTTAAAAAAAGCTCTGTACAATGCACTGCAACTTTCTTTTTGGCGCTGCCTCCTGTATTTTCAATTAGGTAAGAAGTCATGAAGGACCCATGTTCCCATTCTGCATCTTCAGGACTACTAATTTATATTTGACATTAACAATTTATTTGAGAGTTGCCAAGGCTGTTGCTTGACTTTGGTGTTACTCATTCCACCTGAAGATATACAGCTCGTTCTTGCTCCCAAACCAGTAGTCCAAAGATTTGGTTCAAACTTCTTCCTGGGCTTTAATTCCAAAATGGCTGGTGAAACTGAGGAATCTGTTCCTTTGCTTCCACTGCAGGTGGCATCTCTGACCTGTGATCTGTATAATGCTAATCAGGTAGGGATTTGTGTTTTGTACGTACCAGAACAAAGTGCAACAAATGTGACACAATTCCTTGTCATATAAATTGCACCTTTGCTCAGATGTACTGTTCCCAAGTATCATTTTGTTGCTTATTTTCTCTGTGGCAGTTCTGAGCGGCAGCCTTCAGCACATTTCTTGTGTTGAATACTTCTTTGGATCACCTTTTTCCTTCTCTGTGTACTTGTGACATTCATGGCACACTTCAGAAATCTCATATTGTATATATATGAAAATTAGCTCTATTTAGGAAAAGGTTCTTAATATTAATTTGAAAATATGTTTGAGACTAAGGTATTAGCGTGTTTTCAGTAGTGTACTTCTTTTTAGGGTCAAATATATTTCTTGAACCATAATGCAATTAATTGATACTTATGTTTTTGATGTCTTTAAGAGACTTATCTTAGTTGGATGTTTATTTTTAGTTATTTGTCTAGGTGATGTTACTGTTTTTCAAAAAAAAAATTCTGAAAGGATGCTGACTTCAAATGTTTTGAGGTTGATACTTCTAAACTCCAGAGTCCACAAATTGTGTTTCTATTGCACTTGCTTTGTGGAAATGCTATTCTACAAGCATATCAAAGACCTTTGATGTTAAAAAGCAAAAAGAAATGAACAGGCTAACATTAGCAGGAACAAAGGCAGATCCAGAGAAAGGAGTTCTGAGAAAGAGAAAAGAGAGTATATTCAAGCATCAAGGACTCAGGGTCTTAGGAACAATATTGGATTTGAGGACTTGTGCACAAAATTCATGTTGTAATGGCAACATTGAAAATCTATGTAAGTGGATGTATGTATCTAATGTATTCACATGTCCCAAAGGAAGAAAATGAATAGCCAATTTTATAAATACATTTATGAAGTCTCTACCTATTTCTCCCCACTTTCTTTCTCTACTTACTACCACCTTAGTTCAAGGTTGTACTAGAAAGGAGCATTATAATAATCTTGCACAGGGCTCCGTGTAAAGGGAAATGCCACAAATGTTTCTGGCAACATTGTGTACTTTCTAGTATTTGATTTATTTTAATGTAATTTTAATGTGTGTCTGTGTGGTTACATTGAAAAACTGAAATAAATGACTGTGTTTATAATTAACAAATTGTCTTAATGACATAAGCTTTCACAGACACTTTCCAATGCTTCATCACACCATGTTACTTCCATTACACCAATGTTTTGGTTTCTGTAAAATCTAGACTAATTGCAACATTTTAGTTACCTTTAATGACATCAGCATATGGTCACGGATAAGCATTATGTTATCCTGTTCACCTGATTGGCTTTGGGCATCTTCAGGACTAACTGCAAAAAATAGTTTAAAAAAAGAATAGCATAGCAGAGTAGGAAACAGCAGCAGAATCAGAAAGCAATTTGGAACTCCAACTCAAAAGTATTATTTTCAACCAAAGAGGAAAACAACTGTGTCAGATGTATTGTTTCAAAGCATTAACTTCATGCCATGAAAGGGGGTGTTGTGTTGGAAAGAGAAAGTGTTAATTAGTCCAACAGTATTGGCCGTTTTCCTCACCATAGATGATAAATGACTTCTTACACATTGGTTTTTGCCTAATGGTTAAAGAAGCACAGGGAGTATTGTGTATTCCCTGCCAAAATCACAAATACAACTTTATTTTTATTAGTACATTTCCTAACTTGGTTGTAAAGAAATTTCAAATAAAGACATGACCGAAAAAGTGATAAGCTGAGCAGAGCAGCCAAACTGACTCAGTATTTTCCACACTTGTATGTAACATTATTGTATAGGAAAATTGTTGCAAGCTATTTAGGTCTATTAACTTGCATGAGAAATCTATCTTAATGTACTATGATACAGAAATCAAATACAGGTATGTAATGCTTAGTGTAATTGCTGCAGTGGCTCTGCTGACTGCACTGCCTTCGATATAGCTTCTTTTCTCTTCATCCACAAGTGCACAGATGCCCTTTCTATCACTCCGTTTTCCCCACAGTGTGTTTGTTTTCCTTTTAAACGTAATGTAGTGGTAGTTCCCAATTTTCTGTTCAATTGTATATCCAGACTTCTGAATCTTCATTTTCACACCACGTCCTTCATGAAACAATTTTATTTTTCCTGTGCCGTACAGTATGGGGTCATAGACTTTTTCTCGCTGAATTTCTGTTCATATCTTTCATCATTTCAGCAGTGTTGTAGCATCGAATGCTTCCTGACCATTCAGTGTTTCTGTCCTTAAAATTTTACAGTGGGAACGGTGCATGTGCTATGTTGGTATTTACAGATTTGGAATTTTTAAATATTTATTTGCAGAATGATAACATTGAAAGACGGCGTCAGGAGGGTAGCAGTCAGAGACGCACTGATAATCCCGATGCAGCATCTAATGGGCAGCCCCAGAACAGCACTCGGCAAGTGGTGGAACAAGACGACGACGATGAAGAAGAGCTGACATTGAAATATGGCGCAAAGCATGTGATTATGCTCTTTGTGCCTGTCACCCTTTGTATGGTGGTAGTTGTCGCAACTATTAAATCTGTCAGTTTTTATACACGCAAGGATGGACAGCTGTATGTATCAAATTTTCCTTTATTGCTTCTTTTTGGCTTTCATGTTCTGACTATCTTTCCTTTGTGTTCTGCTGTCACGCTAGTCTTTCAAGTTGTGTAGGTGTTGAGCGAGTTGGCCTGTGTTTTAGAAAACAAGCCATTGTCAAATGGATATAGGATGCAGTCCAAATGGAGAGAGAATAAATAAGAGAGAATGTTGAATGTTCCACTCCTTTTTCTTTCCCTTTGAAAGTCTCTTCTAACGGCTTTTCTTCCAGCTGGGCTGTCAATACAGAAATGCAACTCACAAGAAGAAAAGAACCTGGAGGGATGCATATTGGGAAGAGAAGCATTCAACATCCTCTTTTTCTCATGTCACTTCTCTGTTTTAAAGTGCTTCCGTACATTTCTTCCATTTTATACCATTGAATACAGTTACCCCTAATTGGCCTTTAGTGATACTCTCTGGAATAACAAAGAATGTTGTGCTTCTAGTGAAATGCATGATTGCTGGCATACAGATGAGACACTGGGAAAATCCAGCAAGTGTCCCACTGATTACAAAAGGCACTTGTCAGCAAAATTGAAAAGCGGGTGACTCACTGCTCACTTGCCACCTTGCATTCCCTCAGTGAGGACTCTCCAACTTTCTGGAGCTGAATTGAGGGAATGTAGTAATAGAAGGCCTCCTTCTATTAGCAGAGGGACACATAGATTGCAATTATTTCCCCTGATAATGTGCACTTTTTTGCTATCATGTTAATGTTACTAAAACACATTTGATCTTTGATTCTAAATTCATGTGCCGTCTGTCATCAAGATTCCAATCTTTTTAGATTCAGTTGCTCTGTTGCTTTGGGGTGCTAAATCTGCGCAGTGTTTTATGGAAACTATCCAAGATGCTAAACTCTATTCCCAAAATAGATTTAGCAGGATAACACTTGTAAAACTCAGTGTGGAATTACCATCCTAGAGCAACAGCGCCATGGGCTACACTGCGGTAACTTTTATTCAGCATATTAAGATTCCATGTGTCTGCCTTTGAGTTTGTTCTCGATGAATAAAATATCATATATACTTATGTATAGGTATATATAGAATTTGATATGACCCATGGATAAATTGAGGGTCAATCCACAGAGAGGGGAAAGCACCAGTGCCTTGTGGGGGGGGGGGGGGAGTTGTCTCTGACCACCATCACCATTTCTCTATTCAAACATTCAAAATATTCAGATGTGGGACTACAGGGGAGAGAGTAGAGAGGGTTCAGTACTTATTTTAAGTTCTCCCGGGACCGATTAAGCTTTCCAATATGCTTTTTTTTTGCTATGAATTAAGGTGAAGTACTCAGTTTGACCTGTGGATAAGTTGAGCCAGGTTTTTTGCATTAATTTTTTGACTAAAATTTCAATGGTTCTCAACCTGTCGGTCCCCAGGTGGTTTAGCCTACAACTCCCAGAAATTCCAGCTAGTTTACCAGCTGTTAGGATTTCTGGGTGTTGAAGGCCAAAACATCTGGTAACCCACAGGTTGAGAACCATTATTCTAGACTCATACATGATTATATAGGACACTTCGTTTCATAGCCACTAGATGGTGGATGTGTAAAGGTATTCTGAATTATGATTCTCTCTCTCTCTCTCTCTCTCTCTCTCTCTCTCTCTCTCTCTCTCTCTCTATATATATATATATATATATATATATATATATATATATATATATTATGGACTGTTTGTTGAATTCCTCTGTTTATTCAGAAACATTAAAAAGAATCAAGAATATAAACTACATATATTTTACTTCTTATTTTTCTCTATGTTGTATGGCAGAATCTACACACCATTTACAGAAGATACAGAAACAGTTGGACAAAGAGCTCTAAATTCTGTTTTGAATGCAGCCATTATGATTAGTGTCATCATTGTCATGACCATACTTCTGGTTGTGCTTTATAAGTACCGGTGCTATAAGGTGAGTTCAAGCTTGCTGAACTGGCATATCTCATGTCTAGGAAAGTATTGAAATCTTCAGATGTGTCCTCCTTCTAATTTCTAATACTTTTATTTATGATTTCCAGTGTAGGAAAACCAGAGCAGTTGCTAAATTGTGCCTACACTAAAGAGGAGGATCTGACTATTAAAATTGCTCTTTCCACCGTTCACTTATTTTAGAAAAAGATAATTATTAATATGTAAATTGGCAGTTGCTGCTTTACAAATCAAAATGTATCTCAAAAGCTGAATATGAAGATGTGCATAAATGTGATAAATAAAGGATAGGCCAAGTAAAGCCCATAAAGGGCCACACATTTCTTTTGTGGCCCTAGACTTGTCCTAAGTCTCCCTCCCATTAAAAACTCTGTCTGAACACCAAAAAATTGTCGATTACTGTTCTGGGAGACATCTGGAGTAGCAATTTAGCACAAAACACTGCTCAAAAGCCACCACCTTTACCAAAAATACAACTAGAAATGATTTCATGTTATTCCCATTTGTGATTTCTGGCTGATTGCCAATGTTTTCAGGACCAGTGCGGCCTGTAGAGGTCCTCAGAGAATACAAATTGGGTCCTGCGTTCACTGTAATTGGCTGAGTCTATTGGAATAGTGCTGTTTAATTAAAAAAAACCACTGTAAACTAATACACAGTTTTCATACAGGTTTTGTCTAGCTAGGGTCAATACGTCCTGAAACGAACTTTACTTTTCAGCTTAATTTGAAGCTTTAAGCTTCATTGTAACAAAGTATGCATCTACTTATTTGACAGAGAGCTCTAAGGCTGCATATATACTGTAGAATTAATGCAGTTTGACATAACTTTAACTGCCATGGCTCAGTGCTATAGAATCCTGGGAGCTGTGGTTTGATATGGCATCAGCACTCTGGCAGAGGAGGCTTAAGACCTGGTAAAACCACAACTCCTGTAATTCCATAGCATTGCAAAATAATTCTAGGGTTTAGGTATACCCAAAGATTAGTGTGATATCAAAACACAGTCTTCAAAGCATTAGGAGAAACTGGCCAGATAGGAGATCTAGCTTAAAACTTTCCTTGATCCCTTTCCCCATTTGAAAATTGACATGGGGGGTCACAGGATTGGGTTGGATAAAACTATTTTAATGGAGTAATGTTCTTTATCACCTAAATATAGTAGATACCAATCAAACTGTAGCAGGATTGTGATCCTTTATTTCAACTATTGCGGGTACACAACTGTATTGGAGCCAGAGGCCACATTCAGTCATCTGGAATGTCTGATGGGTGCATAAATCCGGCTGTTTATAGAGGAAGAAAGAAATGTTGGGAACACTTGTGAGAGATGAGACTTTAAGCTGAGACTAGAGTGAGTGAAGGGGATGGAAGGAGGGGTGAAAGTATTTGCGAGTGAATTTTGAGCCAGAACTAAAGTGAGGGGTATCAAGCAAGGCAGTGGTAGCATTTGTGAGGAGCTTTTTAGCCAGAGGTGGAGTGAATAAAAGGAGGGGTGGGAGCATTTGCAAGCCAATTTTAGCCAGAACAGAAATGAGAGAGACTGAAGGAGAAGAATGACCATTTGCACAACCTTTGATTGCCACAGCACACTAGAACGTGTCTGCTGTGAAGCCATGTAAATAATGTTTCCTCACTATTAGTAAATCCTTTGATTTCTACCCATGTTTCAAAGTTTGCAGGCTTTAATAATGTTTTAGCAGGGAAGTCGGTATCTGTAGCAACAAATCAATTAGTGTGTGCTGCTGCTGTCAAGTGAGACGTTAGAAGATTTTCATTAAACGCTGGAGACCTGCCTTGACATGTTGTGAAGTGATACTAATTTTTGTTAGACATGTTTTGTGATGTTTTAGAAAACATAGAGATCCAGTGTGGTGTAATGCTTTAAGTGTTGCACTGCGACTCTGAAGAAAAGGTTCAAATCCCTGCTCAGCTTTGGAAATCCACTAGTTGATGTTAGGGCAAGTTACACTCTTTCAGGCTCAGAGCGTGACAAATGCAAACCCCCTGAACAAATCTTACCAAGACAATCTTGTATGAGTTCACTTTAGGATTGCCATAAATTGGAAGCAACTTGGAGTCACACAATTGTAGCATAAATTGTAATCGTATTCAGTGATAATGTTTTTTTTTCAGTATTTATTTAGTGGTGTAAATTCTTTATAGTAAGCTATGGCAATACTGCCCAATAAAGCTCTATTTTCTGTTTTAATATTCCATTTTACAAAAGCCTAAGTTAAGATTTTTCTAACTTATTAGTAGTTAGTTACCCTTTTTCTAATCAGCAGACATTTTTGATTCCCAATTCTTGTGGAAGTGTAAGTAGTACAGTCAGTTAATAGTGGCTGGAATCCAAAGAGACCATGTTCAAATGGATGTATGAGAATTGGTTCATTTCTCCCAGGCAGATTTTCCAGCTCTGAGGATCTTTCAGGACATCATCCCCTCTGCATAGAACAGAGAGGAACCATGAAATTACTTTGAGCTGACTCCTCTCATTACCCCTGTTTTCAGAAACTCCTTTTTTCTACTAAATCAAGACCTGCTGTGGAGGAAAGTCACGCTCCTTGGGGTGCTGCTCCTTTTTGGGGGGTTGATTGTTTCATCTGTAGTTCCAGAGGCTGCAAAAACTACCTGGGGGCAGGCCACACTTTTCTGCTGCCTTGGTCTACATGAAACCCAGCATCCATTTGTATTTTCCAGGGGGAAAAAAACAATATTAACCAGGATCCAAACACTTTTATGTAATAATTTTGAAATCTCACCTTCCTGATAATGAGAAATGATATTTTTTGTTTTACAGGTGATCCATGGTTGGCTCATCGTTTCTTCTCTCTTCTTGCTTTTCTTTTTTTCATTCATTTACTTAGGGTAAGTGTGCAGAAAATCTTGATCTTTAGACTTAGTAAAGATGGTATGACAACCTGCATTTGTTAAAGTGTAAACTTTATGATTTCAAAGTACAACAGGAAGAAAAGGTAGTATATGCATAGTTATGCCCAGTGCTGTGTGCATATGTTCTGTACATTTTCTCAATGGTGAAGAAGAGCAGTCCACATGAAGTAAATTAGTTTCCTTGTGTCTGTCAGTTCCTCTGCCTCTCCTCCACTTTTCATTTTGGGGACTTGTTAAGAAGAAGCTTTCAGTCTCTCTCCTTTCAGTTTCTTCTGTGTTTCACTATTCTAGGTAATTTTTGTTTCTGCTGTAGACTTTCTTTCACTCTACTTACTTCAAAAATTCAAAACTTTCCTTTGTTTCTCTTTACTATTTTTCTTTCTGCTGCTATTTTCTTTGTAAGTCCAGCTGCTACAACCTAGATTAAATAAAGAGAGAAATATATTTTTATCTTCATATATTTTTTTTGAGGATCCATAACTGTAAACCAGTGGGTGCAGGAAGTAGTTAAAAAGTCGCACTGTTATGTTTGTAAATAGGTTAAATAAAGATACTTCAATTTTCTTATTGCAAAGAGCAAAGAAAGGCAGGAGATGTGAGAAATTCAGCATCTCTTGGAGACTGGTGCCATCGAGAGAGTGCCTCTAAGCCATAGGTTCAATGAATTATTTTCTATCTTTTTGTCATTTTCAAACCCAATAAGGGATATTATGCAGTCTTTCACTTCACATTTGTGAACAGTTGTGTTCAGTATAACAATTTCAAAATGGAATCTTTTTTTGGGGGGGGGGGGATTAGGGATAGTTCTCAAAAGGACAACTGTCAACTGTAATTTGTAAACCAAGGCACAAATTGAAAGGAAGGTTGAATAAAGCCTCTTATATTAATATCTATTAATTTAAGATAGGACATAAAGAAAGAGTTTTGACCTTGTACAAAATGCAAGCATAATTTATTTGACTATTGCTATTTTTTGCTTCTTTTCTAAATTTTTGTAAAAGGATTTCTTCTGATTTTTATGTGTTTTAGGGAGGTTTTTAAGACTTACAATGTTGCTATGGACTACATTACTGTTGCACTCATGATCTGGAACTTTGGTGTAGTAGGGATGATTTGCATTCACTGGAAAGGCCCTCTCCGGCTGCAGCAGGCCTATCTCATTATGATAAGTGCTCTAATGGCTCTGGTGTTTATCAAATATCTTCCTGAATGGACTGCATGGCTCATCTTGGCAGTGATTTCAGTCTATGGTAAGAACTTTGTCAGTCTTTTGCTTTTCTACACTTCTTGTTTGAACATAGGGTCTAAAAAAAATGAGTCAAGAACCAAAGTGTTTAATTGATATCTTTTTTGGGGAAAGGTGGAATTTAAATTCGGTTCAGTACAAAAATAAATATCCTTTTAAGCTTGAGAAATCCTGTTATGAATTTCTCCAACACTTTGATTATGCCTTTGTACGTGGACTTTTTCATGACAAAGGAGGAGTGATTTATTTTCCATTTTAGTGGCCTTTGCCTATCGAAGAAATTCTCTCTGATGAAACATAACAAGAAGTGCTAAAGAGGTACATGTTATTCTCTACACCCAGCTTCTATGAGATGTTCCTTGGCAGTTATTTTATTTTATTTTTTGAAACCTTCCCCTCATAAATCTGTTTTTTAAGTCACTGTTACAGGAACAATCTAATAACAACTTTGACTACTGTTTGCATTTGGGATATTGCTTTTACCTCATTTGACATGTCAGGTAATGGGCTGTATGAATTGCTGTAATGTGGCTCGTTTTTGTAGAACCCTTAATTGTCCATGCTAAAGTATGTTTTTCATGCTTCAGTAATTATACAAAGAGACTAAAGACTTTGGAATAATTCCATTTGTGCAGTCAGGTATCAGTTCCTTCTGGCAGAAAAATCACTATTATTTCATTTTTTTTTCAAATATGTTACAGGATCTTTGGTGAACAAATGGCATATTTTTACCAGTTTCTAATTAATTTGGGGATGGGAGCGGGATATATAAAAAAGTTGTTGTTGTTGTTGTTGTTGTTATTATTATTAATTTCAACATGTAACCCTGCACAGATTTTAAACTCTTTATACAGGAGGGCTAGGGTAGGGGAGACATGGTGATTAATCTTCCAAGTTGACATTTATTTCTCTGCCAGATGTCCTAAATGTTATAGAGGCTCTGAAGGAGTATTCCAGCAGAGACAGCTTGGGCATTGCTGTGGTTTTCTATTAACTGGAAACATCCACTAAAACTCTCCTGTGGCTGCACATATCATAAAAATGTTGATAGAAGTAGACACATTCTCCTTCAGGCATTGGCTTATTGACTTACTGGCTTTTCAACTGAGATGCCTTGATCAGTTTTCAAGGAATCTCAGGATTCTCTACAAATTCAGAGATCATTTCAGTATTCTTGTAGAATTTTCCACCCTGGAAAGTTCACCTTTGCAGCTCCATGTAGTTAAACTGGAATTTGCTATTGCCAGATATGCTAGTGGCTGCTGACTTAGAAGACCCTAAAAGGCCATCAGGCCTAAATTTTCATTTCTATACTCGCCAGTGCTTTGCCCTCCTACAATAAAAACAGCTTTGTCTTGTATGCCATTCAACATTTTTTACCTAAATCATGTTTTGACCAAAATGAAATAACCCTAATTTTTATTGCAGTGTCATATGCAAATATCTTCTAAACATTTTCAAGTAGAAACAGGCAGCTTGGCTGTCTTTTCAGATATGTACACACTGTGAATCAAGTTTATGAATACTACATACTTTGCCTTCAAATTGTGTTTACTCAGAAAATCCAGATGACCTTATAAAACTTCCTTATACTTCAGCATAAGTTCTACCTGAATAAAGGATGCACTTGAACAAAAAGGTCTCCCATGCCATCACATCGCAGGAGTATTGTGCAATTCTTTATCATTCAAATTCACAATAACAAAGACATTTCTTATATATTCAAACTGTCAATTAACAATCATACTGAAAAGAATTACCAAGTCACATGGACACATTTCTAAGACTTGAAATGACAACATTTTGGTGCAGGAGTGGATGTTTTTCAAGTTATCGAATGCCAGGTGTTACTGATTTTTGTGGGCACACACTCCTAAATCTAGTAATGACACCCATCTTTGTGATTCAGTTATTTCCCTGTTGTAATGAAATAATCTAGCTTTGGAAGTGACCTGCTAATATTGAATTGAAATAAAACCGTGCCTGGGGCATAGATAGTCAAGTGCATGCTATAAAAGTAGTTGTAATATTTGATACATGAGCCAAATGTAAAGAATGTCCAGGTGCTCACTGGTTTTGCAAGACTGCCAGAAACAAAGGAAAGTACAGGGTGGGTCAGAAGCACATTTGACTCCAGAAACCAGACTGAATTGCTACTATTTACTAAGTCTCTTGCTGAAGATCCTTCCTTGCCAGTTAAGTTTGTTATCAATGGTGTCAAAGCATATTGGTATCCACAGAGCTCCATGAAGGGCATGTGAAAGTGATAAGATTAGAGCACTTCATAAATGGATAAGCAAGCCTAGTGGATATACTTTCAAACAAGATACTATATTTGTCTTAAGGCATTTAGTACCTTGTTCACAGTCTGGAGTAGGCCTACACAGCCTGCGGCCCTTCAGCTGTTTTGGCCTCCAACTCCCAGAATTCCTGGCCACTGGACAAGCTGACTAGGGCTTCTGGAAGTTGGAGGCCAAAACAGCTGGGGGGGGGGCACAGGTTGTGCAGGCCTGGTCTAAAAGAAGGTGAGTCTAAGCAGAAATTCTGCACTTCTGTAAAACTTACTGACATATCTTTAATCTGTAGAAGCCCTGAGCTATTTTTTTTAAATGATTGTGCCTATAAAGCAAAATTGGTGAATTTTACATTAAAACTCCAATTAGCAATTGCTGCTATTGTGCTTGTGGTATTTGCCTTAAGCTACATAGTCTTTCAAAATGTACTTTTTACTGAAGCTTATGGGGTGACCTGGGGTTCTTGAAAGATATTGTGTAGAAGATATAACTCCCCCTTCTCACAAACTTGGATATTTGAAATTCCTCTTGACCTTTAATAAGCACCCTGTAGGGTTGCGAATAGGTATTTTTACAGAGAGAAAAGAAATATAGGCTGGGGTAGAAAGTTCTACTGAGCTGTAGGTGGGTGGCCTAGATGTCACACATTGTAATGTAATGCCATGCTTAATCCACTGTGAGCAAGGCTTACTATTGAGATCTTACCAAGCGTATCAGAAGTATGAAATGACTCTGCTAATCTTGACTAGTATCCAAAACATCTTCCAAGTATGTCTATAGCGCATTTGTGTATACAAAAAATTAGCCAATTTTTACTTTCAGCTGTTGCACTGTCTGCGATACTCTACTGAGATTCTTACTCTCATGATTGACTTACCAGGGTTAATAGAGGTTCCCATACAGGAACTTTGAAAGTCTCAAAGTGCACGCAGAAGTCACTTCTCTTTGATTTTATATGTTGACAATGAAACCTGCCTGTCTGCAGTAGTGTCATATCATTCCACAAAGAGAGCATCAGAGTAAGCTAGTTCAAATGCATAGTTTCAGCTGTGTGTGTAAACCAGTGATAACATGGCCGTGGACAGGCCTACAGCCAGATTTTCTGCAGGAAATGTGACTTCATCAAAATTTGGTTGAGGTGTCAAAGAGCACAAAGTTTGTATTGAGAGTTCAAGGTTGGACTTTCTAACCTTGGCATCTCTTTTTGAAAAATTATCTGGTAATAGGAATGAGAAAGAGAATGAAAAACCAGATAATTGTTACCACTCTGCTTCTATCTCAAACTCTGTCCCACCCCATCTCCCCGCAGGGAGATGGGGAGTACAGTTATATATATAGAATGTTGTTGTTGTTGTTGTTATAAATGTGCTGATAAATGTGGTTTACTATGTTTTACTCACCCATGCTGGGCACTGACCTGTAGTCTTTTTATATTCACATCTTTGATGGTGACTCCATCTCTTCATGTTTGTTCGGTGTTGTAGGTCTCTTAACAGAATTTTCTTTGGAGCCCAGGATGGGTTGGATTGAATTGTTTTCTACAAACAGCAAGGCTCCTTCCATTCCCAAAGGAGACTATAGTCTGATTGAGTCTTATTATAAATGTAACTTCAGCAGCGAAGAAAGTAGGAAGGTGTTTTGTGAGAATTTTCTGAATTGTCACCTCACATTGTTCAAGTGGATGTACCAAAGCTTTTCACAATGGATTTTCAAGAAGTGCTGAATAAAGAAGAAATTGGCAAAAAGGACCTTTTACTGGAGATAGCATGCGGTGAAAACATAGTCTTGCTCAACATCAGGTGTAAACCACTATGTAACAATAGATACATCGAGTCACAGAAGCAAAAATAGGAAGGAAAATGAAATTGTACTATAATATTGATAATTATTTTAATTTGCTTGTATTCTGCTCTGTAATCAATTGATTATAAACTTCTTCAGTGCAGACAAATTTAGTCATGCTTTAGTCCTATTGCAATCAATAGGACTTAAAATTAATCTTAACAAACTTACCTTGTTCATTTCAGTAAATAGCACTGGCAATATACAGCCCACTGGTGACTTCTGTGCTCCCCACCTGTTACTTAACAGTATCCTACTGAAAATAAAAACTTTTGCAAACAGGATAATTGCAGCTTCTGAAAGCCCCAGGAACAATCATTCTCCTTTAATACAAGAAAATATGTTGGGGTACTTGAGTGGGTGGTTTTAATATGAGATCCAGGTTCCCACCCTTGCTTCACCTTTGCATTTTTACAGAACAAAATACGAAGTTTGGCTCTCTTGATTTTAGTGAGATAGCCCATGCTGGATCCAGGTGGAGAATTGGCCTCTAGGCCACCCTAGTATTAATAAGGACTAATGTTGACTAGATCCAACACTTTGATCCAGTAAAACTGAAAGGAAGACAGTTTTGAAGCTATCCACCTCAATTATCAGTTACCATTTAGCTTACAGAAGGAGGGCTGTCTTTTCAGTTTTGTAAGAAGAAACTGTTCCTGTGACGACAATACACACATAAAGGGTCTCTGATTGGATTCCATCCAGTACCACTCAGTATAGCAACCTGGACAGATATTCACTTCCCCTTTGCCAGATCTTGACAGTGAGGAGGTACCTCAATTTCATTCCAAGAATTATGTATGAAAGCAATGCCATCTCTTCTGAAATTCTGCAGTGTATTGGAATCCTGCGATGGTATCACCAAACAGAAACATTCGCAATGGCATTCCTTCATTTGTGGGTATGCCAGCTGACTAAAAAAGAATATAGTTGACCCCAAACACGTGATTCAGATGTTCCTACACTTCCTAATGGAATGTGAATTAGAGGCTGTGAATCTTGCTCCTTCATCATTGGTTTGAAGTGGGCTGAGGGCTTCTTTCTTTCTTCTTGTTTCTTAGTTGCTTTATATTGACTCTAGCCCTACCAACACAAGTACTGAACTGAGTGTTGATTGCAATTTTTGTGGCTAACATTTTAAAGTCTTCCAACCTTTGAAACATATCTGAGTTTTGTTTACTGCTAAATGGACTGAATCTAACACAGATTTTCTATTGTATTCTATTGTATTGTATTCTTCCATCAGTTCAAGCAGATGAAACAGAGTTCTCTAAAAGTGTATAATCATGTTGACTTTGTAGAATAAACAGTTAATGTTCAAATTTGCTGTATATGCATTTCAAGACACTTAATATTTGCTAATATAGAGATTATTTTTATTTCTTTGTGCTTCATTTAACACTAGTATCTGTCCTTTAGACCTGATTGCTGTACTGTGTCCTAAGGGGCCTCTTCGTATGCTGGTTGAAACTGCTCAAGAGAGAAATGAGACTTTGTTCCCAGCACTTATTTATTCATGTAAGTATACAGAGTTGTGATCTGAAATCTGATGCTTGTTTCTGGATAGAGGGAAATGAATAATCTATCTGCCAAAGTATTTGATGCTAAATGTGCAGTGATGTGTCATATTTTCTTTTTATTGGCACTCAAGTCTTTACTTGTTGTTGGCTCAAAGTATAGACACTGGTACTGGATAAGATGTCCCAAGATAAAAAGAACATATTGTTCTATCTTTGAAAAAGAAAGAGGAAGATGGAGAATAGGATTTAGTTTTGTTAGAACATATTTCTTCCAGAGTTTGTTTCAGAATGTAACACCCCAGATCCCTATGCTGGATGAGTCCCTGAAATGTAGTCCCAAAAGTCATAGAATCATAGAATAATACAGTTAGAAGAGACTACATGGGCCTTCTAGTCCAAATCACAAAGTATTCCCAACAGATCCAGCCTCTGTTTAAAAGCCTCCCAGGAAGGAGATTCCACCTCACTCTGAGGCACAAAGTTCCATTGCTAACAGTCAGTCTTACAGTCAGGAAATTCTTCCTAATGTTTAGGTGAAATCTTTTTTTTTGTAATTTGAACTCATTGCTCGGAGTCCTAGGGCACAGGTTGTGTTCTCCTGGTTTATTTTATGGCTCTATTAGGGAGCTCGTGTACAACTTACAGCATGTCTAAAAACATTTACCATTAAAAATGTAAGTTATCAAGGAAATGTTTATTCATGAATAATTTCGGAAGTTGTTGTTATTGGACACAGAGTGTACCAATTGATCTGCCAGGGTGGGATGACATGTTACCACATTTTGGCATAGCATGCAGATGCAGTGGCATAAACAACAATATAACTTAGGAGCAAGCATAACAACTATTCCTGTCTATTTGGATTTGGCATACATCTGAGTAGCTTGGAATGCCATCTTGTCATTCATTACAAGCCTGCCATTTTCCATAGTATTCAACTATGATAAAACATATAAAATCTCACATTTTTTCCTTTGGTCTTAAAATATGGCTTAAAGTGAGATTGTGTTATAATTTGTGGCACATAATTTTTCTTTCCATTTAGAATATGTTAGAATTTCAGCCGGAATGGCTAGGCAGTTGACTAGCAGAAAGGTAACCTTTTACAGTTATAACCCTTTTTTAAATCCATGACATTCTGAGAACAGGCATTCTTTTTGTGTACAACACAAAAAAAAACACTACATTTTCAAAATCCTACTTGTATATAATTAGCCTGTGACCGAAAAACTGTGTGTAGTTAGCGTTAATATGGGGTTCTTTTTCAAACAGCAACAATGATATGGCTGGTGAACATGGCTGAGGAAGATCCTGAAGCCCAAAAAAGAGCCCCCAAAAGTTCTACGTATGACAAGCAAGGTGAGTTTTATCTTTATTTTGTTTACATTTTTCTCATATGGCTTCACAAATCTATTTTATGGCTTCAGCTGAACTCTCTCAAGCTTCCCTAATGAAATAGTAGCAAAACAACTCTAATTTTATTATCTGTGTAAAATAATAATGAGCTATATATACTTGATGAAGACTGCAATTTTAAACTGAATAATATTAATAATTGTTGCTTTGAGGGCAGGATCTACTGAGCTCTGCGGTACCTCTTAGATTCATTATTATGAGGTCTAATTGATCCATTATCAATATCTTATGCAGACTCTAATCCTAATATCTTCAGCAACTCAAAGCAGTGCTTCTGATGTTAAATCATAGTTTTCTTTGTGGTGCAGTAAATTTTTTGATTTTAATAAGATCCAATAAGTAAAATTGCAATGTGAGAAGGGCATGAAACACCACAGAACAAACAACCTCCTCTTTGTGTTTGGATCCGGAATGTGAAGTAAAATATACAGGGGCTGGGAACATTACATTTGTTTGTACTTTTCAGTTACAAATACACCCCCCCCCCCCAAGCACGGGAGAGTAGGAGAATCCTGCCTTTTATAAGGAAATCAAACATGAGTTCTCTTTCCATTATGATTTTGTTCGGTGCTGCAAAGAAAATGTATACACTACTGATAATCAGGATCTAGTGTTTTCTTTCTTTCTCTCATATGATCTGTCATGGATGGATTCTTGCATTAGCTGTCCACAATGACAGATTGTCTGTGGCAGGACATAGCACAGCACTCACAATTCTAGGAGCAGGCACACATAAAGACTGCTTTTCATATGAATAGACAGGTACATGCAGAGAAATGATAGTGTGTAACTGCCAAGCAGGAGGAATATTAGTGACTGGTAAGAAAAACATTGTTTCGCTTTGACCACAAGCAAATAAATGTAATTTTACCTTCATTATCTTGTTACTTCTGAGACAAGGAGGCATTGTGAAGTTTTGATCGTATGAGACCCAAGCCCAAAAGGATGCCTTAAATATCAATAGAGGTCCCACACTCCCACACCTATCAGTGGATAACATTTCTGTTTTTGCAAAATCATTCTTGACAGATCCTAAGGAGGTAGTAGGGAGAAAGACTATGCTTTTCTCCTCTGTTGTTTAATCATTTGGGAATGTGTAGCTGGGGAGTTTGAGGGAGGAGGGCACTGGGAAGGGAATAAAAGGTGTACTTGTTCTTTTCAGATGTTAGCCAGTTTCTATCATTCCTTGTTTCCAAAAAATGTGTGTTTTCCAAAACCCTTTCATCCTCTTCCCTGGGAAATCTGAATTTCTTCTTTCTTAAAATTATTGCCAGTCAACATCCTTTTTCTGTGATGCTCTCCTGTTTTCACTTCAGCAGCTATAATTTCTCTCTTGCCCTCTCTTTCCCTTCCATTTCAATCTCTCCTGTAACCGAAGGCAAATTTATCGGCAATTAAGATATTGGGTCATTATCTTTCTGAAAAGGAGCCCCGAGTGGCACAGTGTGTTAAAGCACTGAGCTGCTGAACATGCAGACCAAAAGGTTGCAGGTTCAAATCCCAGGAGTGGAGTGAGCGCCCGCTGTTAGCTCCAGCATTTGCCATCCTAGCAGTTCGAAAACATGGAAATGTGAGTAGATCAGTAGGTACCGCTCTGGTGGGAAGGTAACGGCGTTCCATGCAGTCATGCTAGCCACATGACCTTGGAGGTGTCTACAGACAACGCTGGCTCTTCGGCTTAGAAATGGAGATGAGCACCAACCCCCAGAGTCGGACACGATTGGACTTAACGTCAGGGGAAACCTTTACCTTTACCTATCTTTCTGACTTGCCTGAAGCCAGAACCTACTCTTTTATTTATGAAAATAAATGGCAGAAGCTCCTTTTTCACATTTTAAGAAGGAAATAAATTGAAGGAAAGTGCAGATGACAATAACATTAAAATGTAAGTGTATTAAAATATTGTTGTAATTTTACTGCCAGGATAGAGGAGAGATGTTTGCAGGATTTTTGGCCTCAGACAGCAAATTAACTTGACAGGCTTTAGGTACTGATTGACATGTCTTGGCCTCATATGCTAGACTGCTTGGCTACATTATAAGATACTGTTTGATGTGGAAGTGACAAAAGTGAAAGCTTATTGACTGCTTCTGAAAGATGACCAGCAATACTTCCTTTTCTTAAACTATTCAGCAAGTGAAAAATGTGCTGTTATTTTTCATTTATGTTTATATCTGCTTTCCATGTTTTGAAGGACAAAATCACTGTTACACCATGCTGTCATTTTGCAGTTTAAAATATATTTAGTATAATTGTCAGGTATACCCAGTGATGTGTGTTCCAACAATATTATATCTATAGCTCAGGGGAAACATCTATTATTATTATTATTATTATTATTATTATTATTATTATTATTATTATTATTATTAGATACACAGCAAGATTAGTACACAGCAAACAAGATCATTATGCTGGCTTTTGTATTGGATCACACACATTGATGTTGTTGATGTTGTTGTTGTTGTTATTATTATTATTATTATTATTTATACCCCCCTTTTCTCTCTAAAAAAGAGACTCAAAGTAGCTTACAGTATAACCAAAAAAACACAATTTAAAACCCAAAAAACCTACAAACTTTAAAATAGTTTAGATGCTTAATACCAATTTGGGTACCACTAACACCACCACGTATATTCATTTGCTGTTTAATTTGACTTTGTTACTTCAAGTCTTCCAAGTTTTTGCTTTTTATCAGTCACAGCAAACCAGAACCAAAACGCAGGTGCGGAGACTGATGATGGAGGCTTCAGCCAGGAATGGGAACAGCAACGGGACAATAGGATAGGACCTCTAGAATCGACTCCTGAGACACGAGCTGTTGTTCAAGCGATGCCTGCAGATTCCGTAGGAAGTGAGGACCCCGATGAGAGTAAGTCATCTTTCTATATAAACATACATTAACTTTCCAATGTAGCTAAGAAAACAAAAAGCTGTGTTTCACATTTTGCAAAACAATACACGCTTGGCAAATTTGGGACCATTGTAAAAGGAGGCATCTGCATGTAGATTTTTACAGATTGTGTCTCATCTGAAATGCTTGGGACCAGAGGTTTTCAGGTTTTGGATTTTGAAATATCTATACATAATGAGTAAAGGATAAGGAAGAAAGGGGACTGGTCACACATTCAGGGCATGCTGAGTTTTTTCTCAGAGATCCCTGATGAGGGAGGGGGGAGGAGTGGGGAAAATTCTTGCCCTATAAAAATCAGACATCTCAGACACTTCCTGGCTGTCACTTAGCAAAGTAGTTGGGGAAGGAGAGGCTAGATTTAGGCATCAGCCAATAGGATTGTTGAATGTAGAAGTGTGTGGGATGTCTGCTTTTTACAGTGTCTTAGTTCTCTGAAGTCCTCTCCCTTTATATATATTTTTTAAAAAATAGGTTATTTATATGATTTGTGTATAAAATCTATCAAGAAGTATTTAAATATCATAGATAAAATAAATGAATCTAGCAACAGGAATACTTGAAAATAACTGCCAAATGTCTCACTGGGGGCCCTTCCACGCAGCCATATAATCCAGACTATCAAGACAGAAAATCCCACAATATCTGCTTTGAACTGGGTTATCTGAGTCCACACTGTCGTATATACCAGTTCAAAGCAGATAATGTGGGATTTTATTCAGTTGTGTGGAGGGGCCTGAGACCATTGAATCTGGGAATGAGAGACAAAACCATCATTATAACTTGAACATTTGAGATAACAGGTATGGCTTGAGTCTTACATAATGTAATGAAAATACAGGTACCCTGTATTCCTGTTTCCTGTTAATTGAATGTTTTACTTCTAAAGGTCTGTCAAGTTGGTAATTACGAGAAAAATGAAGTGAACAGCTTATATAATAAACATAGGTTGAATTGCAAAAATGCGCCATAATTAGACCCATGCCTTAAAGGAAAAAAAATAAGAATTTGGAAGAAGACATTAGAGCACTAAATGTGGCTTACCATGAGGGCAGGCTATCGTTTTAAGCTAATCCTGCCAGTTCTTTAGGTTGGGGAAAACACTTGTTTTTTACTAGAAAGTTGTAATCAAGTTGAGAGTCATCCTAAAAAAATAACATTTCATTTCATTGGACATATCCAGGATGCATTTCATTTCATTGAACATATCCAGGAAGCTCAATATTATTTTCCTCTCTGCAACTGCTTCTGAAGTCTCAATTTTTTTTGTTCAGTTTCATTCTATCCCAATATTTGGCTGTAATACAACAGTAGGGGCCCTATGTAGTTTGACAGAACAGGATTTATCGACTGTATTATGCTTCAAAAGATTGTAACTAAATGCATGTCACTATAAAACATGGGTTTAATTACATGATTAAATGATGGGAGTCAGGATTTTCCTGGTTTTTCCTTAGCCTTTATCCTTTTCTTTTACAGGGGGAGTTAAGCTTGGTTTAGGAGACTTCATTTTCTACAGCGTTCTAGTTGGCAAAGCCTCAGCAACAGCCAGTGGAGACTGGAACACAACTTTAGCCTGTTTTGTAGCCATTTTAATTGTGAGTATATTAACAAAATGAAATAATTACAGCTGAATATGGGATTTTACAGACTTCATCACAAGACACTATCCCATCAGCTTTTATTTAGTCTTCCTTGTTACTTGTTACTTCCATTTCCTCTTGGTTTTTTTTCTTTGTGGACAGGCTTTCTGATTTATAGCATGTATATATCTTATCTCTCTTGTCCGCCTACAAAAATCAATAGATTGCATTGGAACAGTTCCTAAATCCAAAATATATAGCTAAATGTAGAATAGTTCATTCTCATACCTTCATGTTCATAAAGGTAACATATTACTGGTTATTTGTAATCCCTCTGAAAACAGTGTGGTGAATTAGAATTATGAAACATTGTGTGTCATCAATTTTGTTTCACTGGTTGCATGAAAGGAACATGCAGTATGTCAGCATCTGAACATCTGAGTTGGTTGCTAACTTGTTTCTATTGTCAGGTTTCCAAAAGGGATTCCCATAGAGTTTTGAAATCCTAATGTTTCTGTCATGAGAGTTTTCATGGAATACTTTGTTTTTTGATTTTCCAAACCTGTTCTAAAGTTAGATCCATAGCTGGTAATAACATTGAATGGTTACATTGAATGGCAAGACACTGCAATTCAGTGAATAATAGTTGATCAACATAGAAGATTATTTTTTTAAGTGCCAATGGTATGATGATGCTTATGATACTGGAAAAATAATTGCCAAGTATCTAAGCAATCAGGAACAGAGGTACCAAACTTTCTCAAGTGAAAAAACATCAATGATTACTGTGCCAGCTATAATAATCTTAAAGCAATTATTTTCTATCTTTCTTTTCCTCTTAAAATTGAAGTAAAATTACTGCTATAAATGATGAAGGAACAAAATGTAGACATTTTGTCCTCCTTCATTATTATGTACAATGGAATGGGACATCAGTTTCCTTTGTAAGTCGTGTTACAGTCTCTGCATTAATTAAACTATACACTCAAGGAAGCAGCTATACATGCTGGATGGATAAGCCCATTCTACTGCTTGAAGCAAATTGCTTCTATCTTTTATGTATTTATTTATTTACTTTATTTATACCCTGTCTTTCTCCCCATGGGGACTCAAGGCAACTAACAACCTACACCTGCCTTGAAGAAATTCTGTTACTCTTGATGAAAATGCCAGTGTAAAGAGGCAGTTCCTACTTGCTTGGTGGAAGGAAAGGGCTTCCTTGTTTGCGTCTCCAAACTTTTGAGGAGATAGGGTGGTATATAAATAACGTATTATTATTATTATTATTATTATTATTATTATTATTATTATTATTATTATTATTGTGTGCATTCAAGTCAAGTATGGTGACCTTACAATAAGATTTTCTTGGCAAGATTTCTTCAGGAGGGTTTGCCATAGTTAACTTCTGAGATTGAGAGAGGTGACTTGCTCATGGTCACTCAGTGGATTTCCATAGCCAAAAAGGGATTCAAACCTTGGTCTCCAGAGTGGTAGTTCAACATTCCAACAATTCTGCAGTGTGGCTTAATCCTATAGAGCATCCGTTCACCAAGGCTAGTTCATGGAACTAGACAAGTATGTCGTGTAATATTTTGTATAAACATTCCCACTGCCTAATATATCGCTGTTTTTCTTTTCCTCCTTTCTCTTTTCAGGGCCTGTGCCTTACCCTCTTATTGCTGGCCATTTTTAAAAAGGCCTTACCAGCTCTTCCAATCTCCATAACCTTTGGGCTCGTTTTCTATTTTGCCACAGATAACCTGGTGCAACCTTTTATGGACCAGCTTGCATACCATCAGTTTTATATCTAGCACAATTTAATTTGACCACCTCTGGACATGGTACTGACTGTAGCAAATATGGGAGAGAGGGATGATTTTCCTCCCACTTCTTAAAACAGCCGCTGTGCTGGACACTACTGGATTTTTTCCGTTGAAAACTGTCTTTTAATTAATGGGTTATGGGTCTATTTGTCCTCAGCAGTTTTGAGTTATACATCTTTGAAAGGACCATGTGTATAAAAGATGCCTATGCTTTCACCAGCAACATAACTGCTCCTCGCAGTGATTCCAACTCTACCTGCACCCTACTGCTGAAGTGTGCTGAGGACTGAGATAAGGTTCAACAATAGGGACTAGTAAATCAAAGTGAGCTGCCCGAATATTTGAAGGATCAGCCGGGCTCCAGAACATCAGATCAATCCTTGATCTCGCTGTAACTTACCTAGAGAGCAGCAACTGGCTTGTGGATGACCGATTTTTTATTGTCTCAACAGAAAATCATGCAAGTAATCTTGTATACTTTGTGTTACCATTGTAAGAGTTCTAATTGTCATTCTGGCACAAAAGCTTCTGTACAAATTTAGAGGTTCCTAGCCAATTTTGGCACAAAACACGCCTTTTCTGATGCTGCTGCAAATATTCTTTAGATTCGGTTTGCAACACATGCGTCATGAAATCAAAATTGAATTGTTGATTTCAAAAGCTTTTTAATTCTTACAAAATTATACAGCCTATTTCTTGATGTTTCCCTTGCTCACAAAATAACTTGGAAAATATTTAGCTTTAAAGTGTGATCTCCAGTGTGCTTGTATAGTGAGAAGTTAGAATGCATAAGATTCTTAAAACCACAAATGGCAATGAGGCATACTTCAACCAAAAAAAAATAATCATTTCTGTCTTTTTTTAACAAAGTGGTGAATGTTTGAATTTGTCATTTGTTCTCAAACATATAATTTTTTCTAGTTTTCCTTGGAATCATTTTGTAAAATAGTCTCTGTTGTAAAAAGATGAACTGTTTATTTTATAAAACTGAGGGTTGATATCCACTTTAACATCCCCAGAATATTGTTATGGAACAAAGGTTTTGAAAACAGACCTATGAAAAAAATGTTGTATCTGTGTTGGTCATTTATATGCACTCTTCAAGCAAGGTTTCTTACAAAAACACTAGATTCTGGTTTCCAGGATCATTCCAGAAATATTATTATAGTAACCACTTCTTAGGGAATTTTAATACTTTTATTTTCCTTTGAGAATTGTAACAAGAAGTACTCCCCTATCAGACAAAGGCCTAAATCACTCAACATTTCTTGTAAAATTGATCTAGCCATGCTGCCTTTATTTGCCTATCTCATTTTGAGCACTCTTGGGAACCTTTTACTAGGCTGCAATCTAAAAATTAGGGAATTTCTGTTGAAAGAAGATGTACTTGCTTAACCCATCCCGAAAGACAGAGTAGTCGGCAATTGCCTGTTGCATTCAGTTTAACATAAATGAAATCAAAAATCTATTATGACTCTCAACTACTCTTTGATAACCCAGAGCTATTTGTGTAAGTAATAGTTTTGTATTCCCAATATTACTTGAGGAATAGAATCTGAAGTGAGCTTTTTGAATGCCAGGTGATGGTGGTATATTTTGTGTATTGTATGTTGTATATCATTTGAATATTCATCTCATGGTGGCGGTGGGGAAATGTCAATAAAATAACTTCAGTAGAAGATTGCCAGAGCCTGATACCACTGGTTGATAGTTTATAACTTTTAGCTACATCTCTTGGTTAGCAGAAGATTTAGCAATACACATGTAATTGTGTATGTGATGTGTTTGCAGGAACTACAGTCAGCTCTCATAGGGAACAATTGAAGCCTTTTCATGAATTTCAGGGGACCCATAGACAATGAGTTGGAATTAACTCACAGTACTAGTCTTCCACTAGGAAATACTGACTGCACCAAGTACCTTGGGCTTAGTTCTCCATGAAGTGGGAGACTTGTGTATACACTGTACTACTTTGTATTGCAAGCAATGAACTGTTTCTTTGTAGAGAAAATAATTGTGGCATATAGAAGATTGGCAGGTCAGAGAGATAATTCTTTTTCCCAAGCAGTTCAGTTTTTAAAGTGAAGGTACATTTTACATGGAGGAGTATTCTACACTTCATGGTGTCTGAATAAACACACCTTACAAATGTAAGTTTACCTTCACATTGAAAACTAAGCTGCAGTGATGTATAATTATAAAAGATTTCTCTTGAGTGTTCAGTGTAGCACCTGATGAGTTACAAGATCCAAGATGGAATTTTGCTTTTAATCAGTACATTAAATACAGTAGATTTCACATAAAGTGCATTAAGCACTGTCTTTCCGTCTGGGATATGCATCTTGGAAGCAGAAGATGCGGAAGAGTCTATAATGTAAGAGCACCATTTTGTAAGCTACAGGTTACCTTTTCAATAATGACGTAGGAGTGTAGCCAGAAGCAAACCCCAGATACAAAAGATGGTGTCCTAACCTAATCTTCATCCTGGAAGTTAGAAAAACCACTAGGCAATAATTGCTTCATCAGTGAAGTTGTCCAGTTATGCAAAAACCCTTGAATACATTTAATTTCAGTACCCTTTTAAAGGAAATGAGACTAAATACAAATGTCAACAGACTCATTAATTTTAAGGGGTTCTGTAATAGAGTTGCTGCTCTTACATGGTTATATTGTCAGTTCTGTGTACTTTCTCCCATCTGAATATTCGCATAAATTGTTAGGGACAGCTTGCTAACAGAAATTAGAAATGTCAGGCCAAGCATTACTAGGAAAGTGTGGCAATGGATTTTCTCTACTTACTCAGAGTATTGGAATTTAATATAGGCTGAGGGCAAAAGTGAGAAAGCTTCATAAGAACCTGCATTAGATAACTATCCTAATGTTTTCAAATCAGTCACATCAAAGTTCCAGTGGTACTTAGGATATTGGGCTGATGTACCGTAATCTTTTCAAACCCTGGTGACTACCAAACCTTTAAGGGCTGTGCTAAAGCTGAAATGGCTAAACCTTTGAAGTACAAAGCATAGCTTGGATTTCTTTGACTCACAGGATCTTAGATGTTCTTTCTCTTGTACGTGAGAAGTTGCTGATGCAGTGAAAGAAACTATTATTGGAGTACATTCAAGGAAATGTTGCGATGAACAGAAATATTTTAGTTTTATTGGAAATTATTTTGGCAGCTATTTCTAAAGACTTTTATGAAGAAAGCTATAATACCTGGATCTGTACAGTCATGTGATCTTGTCCCACAACTTTGGTCTGCTCAAAGTGGGAATACTGGAAATAGAGCAGACTTGGAATTCGACACAAGCATTTAACTTTTTGTTTTGTTTTGATTTTGAACACTGGTTTGTATATAATCTGAAATGAATGTGAATAAGCCTTTTTAAAATACCTTTTCAATTAAAATATAATTTTGATAGGTTATTGCAATTTCCCTGTATTTATCAAAATATTAAAAGTAAACAATGCATGGATCTCATGAGTTTCTTATTATTTGCACCTAACATTTATTCAGTTGTGGAGCTGATGCAAACCCTGAGTTGCATCTAGACAACAGGCTATGCATAATATACAAACTCTTCAGGTACTAAATGTCCTGTCTTATCTAACCTTGGTGAAGCTCTCCAAAGTATCTTTATAGTAAGGAATAAACATTTTTCTTTGAAAATCTCTTTAAAAGGTAAGTTGGCTACTTGATTTAGTTAGGGTCTTGTGATCTGTAAAAGTTTTTGAAAAAATTAGTGTGGCCCTAGGGCTGCGTGTGGCCCTTAAGACTGCATTTGCAGTTTTTGATCTCTCCAGGTTTGCCATCTGCCTTTGGGGGGGGGGGGGGGGGGGCAAAATGAGTGTGTTGATTCTCCCTGTCAAAAATCAGCAGAGGTAAAGCAGTTGTAAAATGTTCTTATTTTTCCAAGTATTTTCTTTGTGGAACTGAGTTGTGCATTGCACATCAGTACACTGTTCAATGGAAGAAACAAGACTCCTTAATGCTGAAAGCATTTCTATGCTATTGACTAAGGTTCATTGTGATTGTGATGAGTAACCCAATTTTAGACTTGTATACATTGAACTCAAAGTGATTTTCAGTTATGCTTATTTGGGAGTAAATACACATCGGCTTGCAATTTTATGCATGGTTACGTGACAACACACTTGAAATTGGTTTGATTCCCAAGTAAATACAAACTTGGTACTGAATGTTTGCCATCTTAAGCATACTTTCCATCATGCTCCATGGAGCTAGATTCAAGAGAGCATATGTATTAGGATCAGATTATAGAGGTGTTTAGATGTCCCTGTCTCCAAGGAATGTTTTTAAAAACCTTTCAAACTCAAAATCAATTTATAAAAGCTTGCTTATGCATTAAAGTAGAGACCTTGTCAATGCCAATTATTTTGAAGCCACAGGAGACATAATTAAGGAGTGGAAAATGCTACATAAAAATACTGAAAAGCAATCTGTGTCGAACAGCCAAAATAGCCTTATTAGGATAAAATGTATATAGGTCATTTGTGTGGGAAAATTGCTTTATAAGCAATCTCTAAAGAAAAATATGTTTACAATATCAGAGCAGCAAAATATGGAGAAAGTTTTCTGCTTTTTAAGCAGCTGCATACTGATGAGTGTTTTCCAACTAGGGTAAACTAATCTTTTTTTGTATTGCTGTTGATCAACATCGAAGGACAGAAAAATACTTGAAAACTTTGCTCTTTTATTGAACCCTGGGAGCATGTGATTATCACTCATATACTAACAGTACAATCCTAGACATGCCTTCACCAGTACCACAGCAACCTGTTGGTTTATTATGTAGCAGTCCTTAAATAGCTACTTCATTTGATTTTGGGAGTCCCGTAAAAGGTTAACAGTTACTAGCAATTCAGTGTTGTTAACTTATTTTCACATGCAAGGATCAGATAAATAAAATCCAATCCCTTCCAATATGTTGCACACAGAGAACATTTTATTTAGGATATTTATATCTTGCATTTCTGTTAGAAACGGAGAAGAAGAGAACAAAAATATTTTTTCAAGAATACAACACTCCATTAAAACATGCACTCAACCAAAACTAGTAATAATATTTTAAAACATGACAGGCCATGAAAACATGTTCTACTGCCAAAACAATACATCTCCTTTCTATTATTAGCATTGTTTTCCAAAAATACGCAGTTCCAGAATTAAAACACACATGCAATGAAAAGAGGAGCTATCACTGAGAGTGCACAATGCATTGTTTGGCACAAACTACAAGGCAACAGGTCACTGGTACTAGATTCTTTAGGTGACTCATACGTAAGCTCAAAGTCATCACCTACAGTTACTAAACTATTTTAAGAGTAGAACTTGGCTGTTGCCATGGCAGTGGTAAATCCTTTTAATCCTACTTCCTGCAGTGATGAACTGCTGCTGATCCATTTTGGAGCCCTATCATCACCAGTGGGAGGCTGAAAAAGGACCAAATGCAGCATGACTGGACTACGCTCAAGACACCAAATTAATGTAACTAGATTTAATTTATATAAAATGTTATAAAACAATGCCCATGCAAAGCAGGTTAATATAGCACTGAATGAGACATGTACAATAATCACAGAATGTCTTAAACCTACACATATTGATAGATGCTGTAAGCTAGCTGGCTTTGCGCCCCCCTGATGTGTGACGGGAAGTTGCTGCCAAGTGTGAGAAAAATAAGGTTGAACACTTTGAAAGCCACCCACTGTATGGCTATCAGCCCCCTCCCAGTAGACTTAAATCATGGAAAGACTTCATGAGAACCACCACTCCTCTAAATGTTCCTCCAGCAGCAACAAGAATATTCATGTGGACAGCTAAACTAGGAAATCCCAATTGGATGGCCTCCCACAAGGGTCTGCCTCCAAGGTTAACCAAGAATGGACAACTTGCAAGTCCCTGAACAGATTTAGAAGTGGAGTGGGCAGATCAAAACAGAACCTGGCAAAATGGCATTACCTAGAAGAATTTTCCACCTTGTGCGACTGCGGAGCAGAACAAACAACTCCGCATCTGTATGCTTGCCCACAATGCCCTGCCTCATGAACAGAGGAAGAACTGTTTAAAGCTACAGACAATGCAGTCACTGTTGCCCCTTTTTTTGGTCTAAAACTATTTAGCTGCTTGTGATTCCTTTATCAGGTTTAAACTTATTTTATGCAATGCCTTTGACATGCAATAAATATAAATTTTAATTTATATTTCCAGAAAAAAAATAATTTATATTTCACATGAAATATACGACATGAATTGTGTCATAAATTTAACATAACCATCAAATAAGATATCAGTGGTCAGAAACCCTGGGTAGTATAATACAGGGATGGGTCTCAGTGCAGTGTAGTTTTGAGAATTGGACTGCAATTCTGGATAGCAGGGTTTGAATCCCCATTCAGCCATATAAACCCACAGGGTGACCTTGGCAAGTCATACTCAACCTCAGTGGAAGGCAAAGACAAATCCCTGCTGAACAAATCTTGCCAAGAAAACACCGAGATAAGGTCACCTTAGGGTTGGGCATAAGTCAGAAAGGACATTAAAGCACACAATAACAACAATACAGGAGTGAGCATAGTCTACAGAGGACAGTGGGCGCTACTCATACATTACTAGATTATTAAACAATAATTTCTCGATACAGGTCCTTTGGGAAGAATATTCTGAGTAGGAAGAACTATTAAAAATTATAACCCAGAATTACATGATTTCGTTATTACTACATGAAGAAATATTAGTTTGAGGTAACCATAGCTCAGCTCAAGTCCTGTAAAAATCTCTAAAAATCTCTAAAATCTGCCTTGCTGGAGATGATCATTGGATGCCAAATGGCTTAAGAGCTTCTAGGGAAGGTGTCTTCTGCTTGTTATGTAGGAATTCCCCACAGGGGTTTGACATTGCAATTAGGAATGGAAAATAATTTTGTTGCAAATGTGGCACTTTCATATGTGACTTGCCTGAAGAAATGCAACTTGGAAGATGAGGATTACAAGCATTTTTGAAAAGTGTGCCGACAAAGATACACATATTGTAAAATGTGGACCGTTGAACACATACATATTACCCTGCTTTATTTTATAGGAGAATTATTATAAATTACATAAAATCTATAAATGCATGCATGCATTATGGAAAAAGTAATAAAATATGCATGAATTCTCATATGGGAGAAAAACCCATGAAGTCCAGAAACCAAATACAAAACTAGAGCAGAAAGAAAATGTGGGATTTAGAGAAATCTTTAAATAAGAGGCTGTTATAAATAAAAATGAATAGATCACTTCTGGGCTAGACAGCCAATATGTAAAGCCAAACCTCATAATACACCTCACCTCTGCATAAATATTAATCTGAAAATGTATTTGGCACAGCTCTTCTAAGATGATTTGCAAGCAGCCAGGAAACAGCATGGAAGTGACATGCCAAAAAAGAAAGGACCCTGCTCCACATTTAGCAGGTTTTGCCAAGGATAGGGAGAGAGAGAATGCCAACATGGTTCATAAACAAGGGATACTTCTTTTATCGCCTCCTGGGCTGGCTAGCTACAAGGAGAGGGCCTTGGAGCCAGTTTGCGAAGATGAAATCATCAAAGGCTTCCTATTTTGGAAAGGATTTCCGGAGTGGAAAAGAAATTCTGCTATTCAGGAAGCTTTATAAGGCCTGTAGAAACAGCAGATAGATGTTTTTCACCTTACAATCTGAAGAGTGAGGCGGGGTCCGAAGGCGGGGGGTTGGGGGTGTTCAAGGCAAACCAAAGGGGAAACAAAAAGGGCCTAAAGGAGGCCATCATTAAACCACTGTTGAAAAAGCCATAACTGGACCCCACTCAACTGAACAATTTTCGGCCAGTTTCCAATCTCCCTTTTTTGGGCAAAGTCCTGGAACATGTGGTGGCCTCGTAACTTCAGGAGGAAACTGATCATCTGGATCCGACACTGTCTGGCTTTAGGCCAGAACATGGAATTGAAACAGCCTTGGTCACCTTAGTAGACGATCTACGCAGAGAACTGGACAGGGGGAGTGTGTCCCTGTTGGTTCTCCTGGACTTCTCAGTGGCCTTTGATACCGTAGACCAGGCATGGGCAAACATTTTTGCCTTGGAGCCTCATTGTGGGCCTGGCTGGGAGGCCTGGCTGGGAAAGAGAGTAGCCAGGCACACGCTGGGTGGGATAGACCCAGGAGGGGGAGGGCCTGGGAGAGGGCGGGATCAGGAGGGGGCAGGTCATTCTCAGGTTGTCCTCCTGGCAAAGGATGGGGCTGCTCACCCCATCCTTATGCTGGGAGGAAAACGAGACATCTTTGCGACTTCCCCAATCCTCCTCCCCAATACTTCTTTCTCAATATTCAGGCTATCCTCTCAGCATTATGCCAGGAGGAAAGTGAGGCAGGCAACGTCCGAGAGCACCTCGGAGGGCTCTCAACCACTGTGCGCCTTCCTCAAGCCGTCCTCCCAGCATAAGGACAGGGCTTCTCACACCATCCTTATGCAGGGAGGAGGGCAAGGCATGCGGTGGCTGAGAGCATTCCAGAGAGTTCTCAGCTGCTGCGTGCCTTCCTCCCCCATCCTTTCTGCATAAGCATGTGGTGGGGCTTGGCGGCTTTATGCCAAGAGGGCAGGGAAAATGAGGAGGCCTGAGGTAAGCGCCCAGGAGGCCGCATCCAGCCCCCTGGCTTTACTTTGCCCATGGCTGCCATAGACCATGGTGTTCTTCTAAGACGCCTCGTGGGAATGAGGCTCGGAGGTACTGTTTTGCAGTGGCCCCAGTCGTTCCTGGAGGACCGCTCTTAGAAGGTGCTGTTGGGGGACACCTGCTTGGCCTCACAGCCTTTGTCCTGTGTGGTCCCACAGGGTTCAGTATTGTCCCCCATGTTGTTTAACATCTACATGAAGCTGCTGGGAGAGATCATCTAGACTTTTGAAGTTCAATGTCATTTGTACACAGATGACGTACAAATGTATCACTCCTTTCCACCTGCTGCTAAGGAGGCTGTATAGGTCCTGAACTGGTGCTTGGCAGCTGTGACAATCTGGATGAGGGCGAACAAATTGAAATTTAATCCTGACAAGCCAGAGATAATCCTGGTCAGTCGAAAGGCCAAACAGGGTATCGGTTTTCAGCGGTGGAACCCCAGGTTTCTGGGGAGCATTTGCACAATTAAAACTTGTGCGCCAATTGCGCCTGTACCTTGAGAAGCCAGACTTAGCCACGGTGGTCCATGCTCTTATTACATTTCGAATAGACTACTGCAACATTCTCTATGTGGGGTTGCCTTTGAAGACTGTTTGGAAGCTTTAAGCAGTCCAACGGACAGTAGCCAGATTCCTCACAGGTGCGACATACAGGGAGCATACACTCTCCTGTTGCGTCAGCTCCACTGGCTGCCAATCTGCTACCAAGCACAATTCAAAGTGCTGGCTTTAGCCTATAAAGCCCTAAACGGTTTTGGCTCAGTTGCCTGTCCGAATATATCTCCCCCTATGAACCACCTCAGAGGTTAAGATCTCCTGGGGAGGACCTGTTCTCAGTCTCACCTGAGGCTGTGGGACCAAGCCTTGGGACAGTAAATTCAGTGCAATAACTGAATACAGAATAAGTGCAATTGTGACCAGAATGGCTCTTGGACTATGATTTTGGATTGCATGGTTTTTAACCATTGGTTTTACTGCTAGTTTTTTTTTTAAACTTTTTGATTTTTAATGTATATGTTTATTTTATTTTATGTCTGTTTATGCAGCATTGAATTGTTGCCTACTTGTAAGCCACTCTGAGTCCTCTTCGGGGTGAGAAAGGGTGGGATATAAATATAGTAAATAAAGAAAGAAATTGAGGATTCTGCAAGTGGCTCACAATCTATATTTCCTTGCACCTGTTCTAGGTTATATAACTCTGCAAAGATGAGTGGAATCAATCCGAATGGTCACTCTCACAAAACAAGTGGCATGAATCCTGTTCTGTTAGCAAGCAACTTTGTCCTCCATGACTCCTTGTCACACTTGCATTGCTACAATACTGTGTTGTTGTTCATTCTCCCACAGACATTAAAGTGGGCATGGAGCCAACGGAGAGGAAATATGATGTCTCTGATCACAAGAGGAGAATTCATCTTATAGGTTGCTTACATGATTATGTTCTCTTTTTATCCATGGAGCAACAACACAGGGTGCAACTATATTCTTGTCCACTACACATGTCTACCTTTGTGTTAGCCAGCTATAGAGGTTGTTTGTCAAGAGTTTGTTAAAATATTTGTGTATCTCCACCAGAACCTTTGAGGTAATACAAAACAGATTAAAACAGTAGCGTTTTTTTAGAAAAAGAAAGAAATCCAAACAATAATTTAAATACCAATGTTAAGTGCACACGCAATTAAGGCAGTCCCTTAAAAATGTGGTCTTGGCCGCCTGCCAGAAGCTCAAACTGGATGAAGCAGCCCACTAAAAACAAGAGGCAAGTGTTCTCTTATAAACATATTACCAAGTTTATTGAGTTGGAAGTCAGTGATCTACGCATTCGTTACAGGTTTACCAGAAACATTACTTCATCCAGAGGACATTGTGAAACAAGTATGATTTCCCTCCCTATCTATTTAGCCCAGGCATGGACAAACTTTGGACCTCCAGATGTTTTGGACTTCAACTCCCACCATTCCTAACCACCTCGGGCCCTTTCCTTTTCCCCCTCAGCCACTTAAGCGGCTGAGGGGGAAAAGGAAGGGGCCCAAGGCTTTTAGGAATGGTGGGAGTTAAAGTCCAAAACATCTGGAGAGCCAAAGTTTGTCCATGCCTGATTTAGACCAAGTTAGACACCAAGTTAGCTCTCTCTTTGCTCTGCTGCCAGCAAGTAAAAACATTCTTATTGCAGGAGGCTTTTCAAAATCGCCTGCAATGGACTTCTAATGTTTTGCACTGTAGTATTCACCATTTTAATTGGTTTTTAAATAGGTTTTCTATTCATAATTTGATTGATGCTTTTGCACCATTTTAAATCTATTATGGCATTTAATGCACTGTAAGCCACCTTTGGTCCCATTATTGGGGGAAACTCCACATATAAATCAACAGTATGTTTGGAGGCGTTAGGCCTAAGGAATAATACCTTTTCCGTTTGTATCCTTTGCTGCTGTACCTTGTGATCTTTGAAATCGGCAGAGCCTGAAAATAACTTGTAACAAATAGTTAATTATGTGAATTGAATTTTCTTCCACAATCACTAAGGCATAAACAAGGTCACATTGCTACAGTTGCATGATGAATGGTCTTATTCGGTTCGCTTTGTAGATGCAATATTTAGTAACTTTAAAGTTCTTTTATAAAGATAACAGTCATAGGTTGCTGTGAGTTTTCCAGTCTGTATGGGCCATGTTCCAGAAGCATTATCTCCTGACATTTCGCCCACATCTATGGCAGGCATCCTCAGAGGTTGTGAGGTCTGTTGGAAACTAGGCAAGTGGAGTTTATATATCTGTGGAATGTCCAGGGTGGGAGAAAGAACTCTTGTCTATTGGAGGCAAGTGTGAATGTTTCAATTGGCCAACTTGATTAACATTTAATAGCCTTGCAGCTTCAAAGACTGGCTGCTTCCTGCCAGGCTTTATTTATTTATTTATTTACTGTCCTCTAAAATCAGGACAATCAGTAAATAAAGAACAGCACTCAGAAGACAGGGTAATTCCAGACAGGTAACATCAGTGCCAGCTAACACCTCCCAACAAAGGATTCCCTAGGGCAGGAAGCAGCCAGGATTTGAAGCTGCAAGACCATTGAGTGCTAATCAAGGTGGCCACTTGCAACATTCACACTTGCCTCAAATAGACAGAAATTCTATTTCACACCCTGGACATTATTCCACAGACATATAAACCCCACTTGCCTAGTTTCCAACAGACCTCTGAAGACGCCTGTCATAGATGTGGGCGAAACATGGCCATACATCCCAGAAAACCCACAGCAACCCAATATTTAGTAACTTTAAATTTCTTTTAAAAAGATAACAGTCATAGTTACAGGTTCCTGTTATTCATGACTTAAAGGTGGGTTGTTTGTAGCTTCCTGATGTTTTAAAAAGACATACCTAAAAGATAACTTTGTAGCTTTTACAAACAGAAGGACTCACTGCCAAAGGGTATCTGATACGAGAATTAGGGTTCATTACTTCTTAAGAATAATGTTCCATACTTTTTAATGGAGACTATTCTCCCTACCCTGAAGCCATACTTCTCCATTCTGCCTGTGTACTTATTTAATTTGACAAGATAGGAGAAAAAAATCAATATGCCGCAGCTTCCCTCAAGATGGGAGATAAATTCAAGCAAGCTTGAAAGAGAAGTAAACATTTCTTTCAGGACTCTATCAGATCTTTTACAAAATCTAAGCAAGCCACCTCTGTTCTAATGTGGTTCTGCCGTACCACCTCTCCATCATAATAAAAGAGTGATGGGAAAGACTTCTCACATGTCAAGAGCTGCTCTTTTACAATGCTACAACATGTTCTGCTATTCCATCACTCGCCGTGTTGCCCAGACCTGGGCTTGGAGCTAGCAGAAATAATTCCATAACAGCAAACAAGGACATACATTTTCATTATGATTTTCTCCCACTTCTCCAGCATCCCCTGCTCATTTTCCTGGCAACCTTTAGAATGTCACTGATAGAAGGAAAAGAGCAGGAATAGCCTCTTTCCAAATCAACAGCTAAAGGAAGGACTCCACCCTGACAAAATCACTCATTCAATTCATTTCACCTAAGAATTTAGTACAAAGGGGATAGGATATTTTTAGTTTGTGCCATAGAAGATTTTATTTAAAGAGTGAGAATTAATTTTAGGAAGATACTGATTAAACAAAAAGTGAAAAACAGTGCTGCTGAAGTATTATTAGAAGTTAAAGTGCTTCACATTCCACCCGACCCTGAACCCATAATATTCCCCATGACTAAAGGAAGAACATAGTGCATCTAAAGAAGTAGTTTATTACTGTCAGAATTCAACCACACACTGATCAAGTCTGCAGTCCTCAATGAGGAGTAGTTAGTTTAGGAATAGGCTGAGCTAATCCCTTCCCCCCCTCCCTGTGTCCCGAAGGACAGTTGGGATGCATCTATTTCTTCTCTCCTCTCTGTTCGTGCTCTCATTCTGATTGGTTGTGTAGAATTGATACTTTGCAGGTGCATGCCTTTTATCTTTGACTTTGACTTTTTACATCTGGGTGTGTGCTGTGTTTATTGAGATCTCTCTCTGCTTGTGTGTCAGGACAAAAGTATGATTGGAGATTTTCCCCTCTCTTTTGAACCCTAAAGAGATGGGTTAGTTAGTGTAGCTCAGACCCAATTATTTACTATTAAGAAATGGAGTTATTATTTTTGTATATAAACCTTTTGTAATGATAAAGATTAAATTCTGGATCTTTGTCTCCTAAGTTCTAAATTCTTTATAGTCACATGGCACTTCACACTGCTTGCTGTGAGCTGAATGCTCAACTAGTCTCACTTATCCAACCTCCACTTAGCCAACGTTCTGTATGACCCTTGCCAACTATCGTCCTGTCTCCAACCTCCCATTCTTGGATAAGATGATAGAGCGGGCTGTGCTAGGACAATTGCAACAATTTCTGGATGATACAGCTGGCCTGGACCCTTTCCAGTCAGGCTTCCGCCCTGGCCATGGGACGGAGATAGTCCTGGTTGCCATTACAGATGAACTTCGTCGCCAGTCTGATAGCAGCGGATCAGCGCTACTGGTACTTCTCGACCTTACCGCAGCGTTTGACACCGTTGACTACGATCTAATGATTCACCGTCTCGCCATGTCCGGAGTTCGCGGTCAGGCCCTCAATTGGTTCAACTCATTTCTGCGAAACCGGAGCCAATGCATGGAGTATATGGATCAAGTCTCTGACAGATCTCCCCTCCTATGTGGGGTACCCCAAGGTGCAATTCTCTCCCCTCTTCTCTTCAACATCTACGTTAGACCCCTTGCTAGTTTGGCTCGGAGTTTCGGCCTAGACTGCTATCAATATGCGGATGACACCCAACTCCTTCTGCACTTGGAGCCTGGAGCAACGTCAATACCAGACAATTTCACCTTATGTCTGGAGGCTCTGTCGAACTGGCTACGTGCTAGTAGATTGAAGGTGAACCCGGCGAAGACTGAGATTCTCTGGCATGGCCGCTCAACTGGTCTGACCTACTTGCTACCCACCTTCAATGGTGCTGCCCTAGCTCCCTCGCCCACCGTTAAGAGCCTGGGTGTAGTTTTAGATTCGCAGCTGACAATGGAAGCTCAGGTCGCTGCTGCCAGCAAACAGGCCTTTTTCCACCTACGACAAGCGAGGCAACTGGCACCCTATCTATCTGATGAGGCTCTGGCAACAGTCATCCATGCCACGGTCACATCTAGGCTGGACTATTGCAACGCTCTGTATGTTGGCTTTCCGATGTCCACGACCCGGAAGCTCTGTATTGTTCAAAATGCGGTAGCCAGGCTACTCACAAGAACACCCATGAAATGCCACATAACACCAGTGCTGCAGCATCTGCATTGGCTTCCAACTGATTACCGTGGTCTATATAAAATGCTAGTCCTGACTTTTAAAACTCTTTATGGCCAGGGCCCATCGTATCTTAGGGACCGTCTCTCCTTCTCCCATCATTGGAGGTCACAACGACCATCCCAACGAGACTTAATCTATGTACTAGGTCCTAGAGAAGTGCACTTGGAGAGGACCAGACGCAGAGCTTTTTCTGTTTCTGCCCCTGCCTTATGGAATGCCTTGCCGCCGTATATGAGAGCCATGTGTGAGTTAGGGCCTTTTACCCTCGCACTCAAGACATGGCTCTTTACTAGAGCTTTTAATCTATTTTAATTTTTATCAATATTTTTATCCTTTACAATTTTATCATGTAAATCGCCTAGAGCATCGTGGATGGAGGGCGATTAATAAGTAATTAAATGATGATGATGATGATGATGATGATGATGATTATCCAATGCAATCGGCCTTTTAGTAGTCGATGTTTTTGTAGTCAATGTTTTCAATACATTGCAATGTTTTGGTACTAAATTCGTAAATTCAGTAATTATTATATAACATTACTGTGTATTGAACTGCTTTTTTGTTGTAAAACATGATGTTTTGGTGCTTAATTTGTTAAATCATAATGTAATTTGATGTTGAAAAGACTTTTCCTTAATCCTCCTTATTATCCAACATTTTCACTTATCCAACATTCTGTTGGCCCGTTTATGTTGAAGAAGTGAGACTCTACTGTATAAGTATCTGGCTTTCCCCCTGAATCTACTGACATCTGAGTCTGTCTGAGTAGATATCAAATTTAGGCAAGAAGCTCTGTCAACAGAGAGCTTACACATCATGATTCTTTGTGTACTGCCATCAGGTTTTCAGAACTTGTTTCTGCAAGCACAAAGGCATACATGCCAGTATGTGAATGTATGTGAACAATTAAACTGGCCCTATGCAAACACCCGAATCTTGCAAAGCATAACAGTTATAATTCTAAATAGATGTAGACAACACACAGGAATATTTGTTTTTAACATAAAATTATATAGAAAAACCCATGCAATGTGGGTGGTTGTTAGTCATCCCAGACACATCACAAGACAGGAATGTTTGTCAGAAATAAACAGGTGGTTCTGGCTGTAAAAACTAGCAGAGGTACCGAGAGAGGGGCAGACTCAGCAGAAAAGTAGCATGCATTTGATGACCAGGATTACAAGGTAATTGCCTGAAAGTTGCCACCTTCAAAACAGCAAAACTACAAGTTATACATATTGTTCAGCAGTGTAGAAAAGGCCTATCCTTCATCAGCAGGGGAGAAGAATATAAGCAATAACTTCAATATAGTCTCACTTCAGTGTTGGCATCAACAAGATAATCCATAATGTTTGCCTGAGTGTGTTTATGAAATTGAACTTAGTCCTATCACGAACAGCAGGGGAAAGTTACATTTTATGCTATACTTAATAGTATTTTGGGAGATTCTGGGAAATACTGTATAGTCTAGAACTGTGATTTTTCCAGGCACAATGTAGCAGATGCAACATTATAGTACAGTAGAGTCTCACTTATCCAAGCCTTGCTTATCCAAGGTTCTGGATTATCCAAGCCATTTTTGTAGTCAATGTTTTCAATATATTGTGATATTTTGGTGCTCAATTCGTAAATACAGTAATTACTACATAGTGTTACTGCGTATTGAACTACTTTTTCTGTCAAATTTGTTGTATAACATGATGTTTTGGTGCTTAATTTGTAAAATCATAACATAATTTGATGTTTAATAGGCTTTTCCTTAATCCCTCCTTATTATCCAACATATTCGCTTATCCAAGCTTCTGCCGGCCCGTTTAGCTTGGATAAGTGAGACTCTACTGTAATTGGAGCCACTGGGGGCTAGTGGCTTCCATCTCAGTGAGACAGAGAATCCACTCCAAGTTTTAATCTGAACTTTACACCCAAGATGTAGAATCCTAGCTTCACAATTGGTTCAGCACCTTGGAGAGCTCTTTTAAAGTTCAGACAGAAGCCTCCATTAATAGAGTGTTCACATGAAACTTGGCATTTTCTAGGAAAAACTGTGTCTTATATAAAACACATTATTTTGTCAGATATTACTTCTACTAACCGTAATTACAAAAGACACCCTCGGGAATTTATCATCAGCATAGAAATTGAAGTGAACCTAGTTCATATGGATGGTTGCTGGCTGCCTTTTTTGTTCTGTTTTGCTTTTTTAGCTGTTCCCACAGCTGCAGAACCACTTATCCTATGGAAACTTGTTAAGGTCAAATATATTATTGGGAACATTTTGGGTAGGCTTTATCACTGGGTAGTGTGGAATTTAATGTTAGTTATGCTTTGGGAAATTATATTTAATGGCTGGTTTCAAATGTGTTAATGATCATCTCCAAAGAGTACAATGTCAATCAGTATATAAATTTAATTTTTTAAAGATGTTTTGCAATTACAGTAAGCCTGTGATGACTCATGGGCCTTGTACCACCCTCCCTTGGATTCACCACAATTCTAGTGGTGGTGGACCTTTTTACCAAGTTGGCCCATTTCATTCCCTGCGATGGTCTCCCCACGGCCAAAGAGACTGCAGATTTATTCCTTCAACATGTTTTCCGACTACATGGGTTGCCCAAGAGTTTAGTCACTGACCGTGGATCTCAATTCACCTCTCGTTTCTGGAAAGCACTACAGAAACTATTGGGCATAGACTCTCGTTTATCTTCAGCTCACCATCCCCAAACGGATGGGCAAACTGAGCACACCAATGCCACTTTGGAACAATACCTTCGCTGTTATGTAAACTACCAACAGGACAATTGGGCTTCCCTATTACCTCTATCGGAATTTGCTTACAACAATGGTGTCCAGGCTTCAACTAAAGAAACCCCGTTCTTTGCAAACTACGGTTTCCATCCACGTTTCTTTCCTTCTGTCATTGAAACTTCAGAAGTCCCTGCAGCGGAGGACTGGCTGCAAGAACTCACAGCGGTGCAACAACTCTTGCACCAACAACTGGATCAAGCCAAGGAGGACTATAAACGCCACGCTGACGGTCATCGCCAGCCGGGCCCCGAGATCAAGGTAGGAAATCGGGTTCTGTTGTCCACTCGCTTTTTGCCCTCCCACCGTCCCTGCCGGAAGTTAGATGCCCGTTTCATTGGTCCCTAGCCAGTGGTGGCGCAACTTAACCCCGTGACTTTCAAACTCCAACTTCCGCGCTCCATGTGCATTCATCCGGTGTTCCATCGTTCCCTGCTCCTTCCGGCGGATGGTGTACACCCTGATGCGAGCCGGCCGGCCCCCGCCCCTGTTTTGGTGGACGGAGAGGAGGAGTTCGAGGTTCAGGACATTTTGGATTCTCGCTTCCATCGCCGCCGCCTTCAGTATCTCATTGACTGGGTGGGTTTTGGCCCCGAAGAACGCTCTTGGGAAGACGCTTCCACAGTCCATGCCCCCGACTTAGTCCGCCGCTTCCATCAGGCCTACCCTACCAAGCCGCGGCCCCGCGACTCGAGGAGAGGGGCCCTGTTTGAGGGGGGCCTTGAGGGCGGGGATAGTGTGATGACTCATGGGCCTTGTAGTCCTGTTCCTAGTACTATTGTGGCAGACGAAGAGGAAAACATGGGATTTTCGCCGGTTCAGCAAGAGCCGGAGTCTCTTCACCTGCAGGATGTTGACGTTTGCCCTCAAGAATTCAGCCAAACAGGCCTTGGGCAGAACTCCCCCCCGTTTTCCCGGAGGGACAATTATACCAAAGATAGGGGAGTCAGGGAGGCTAATCGCAGAAGCCTGAGAATCGCTGCCAAACAAATGGCTGATTAGGTCTGCTTCCCTTGGGAAATTCTAAGGAGTCATGCATCTGGACAGAGTTGGGTTTCGCTTCTCGTTTTCTAGGGAAAGAGTTCTGTTGGCGGGAAAACGAGACCCAATATAGGTGTTTGTCGCAAGGGATACTTTGCGGAGTCAACTCGTCAGCTTGAGGAGAGAGATCGTGTATGAACTTCGTAATCCCAGTTCCTTGCTTCCCGGATCAAGTTTCAAGCCTTGCCTTGTCTCACGTTTTGCCACGGACTTTGTTTCATGCTTCATGTTTGCCTCGTTTTAAGTCTCGGATCAAGTCAAGAATCAAGTTTATTTCCAGCCTTGTTGTCAAGCTTCATTGGACTTTAAAGACTCTGTTATTTCCCCACACTATTGCTTGGCAAAGTGTGTGTTTCGGTCAAGTGGATTAAAACTTTGAACTCTAATATCTTATATTGGACAATACACTTCTGGACTATATTTGACCTTATCTGAAAGGTCTGCTTCTGAACTATATTCTTCACTTGTTTTTATTGATTTTATATATTTCTTTAATAAAGATATTAGATAGAGACTGGCCTCTGTGTAAGGTTATTGGTGCTCTGCAGCCTGGGTCCTGACAAAGCCCTCCACATTTTCTGGGGTTGGGGGCACAGGATATCCACAAAAATAGAAAAACTGCAAATAAAAAACACTATTTTTTTTACTTTAGAAGGCACCTCCCTGCAAATCTCCAGCACAACTCTATAGCACTGGAGGAGCTACAAATACCTAGAGTAGTGATCTCTCTACAAACATCTAAGTCAGTGGTTCTCAACCTGGGGTCTCCAGGTGTTTTGGCCTTCAACTCCCAGAAATCCTAACAGCTGGTAAACTGGCTGGGATTTCTGGGAGTTGTAGACCAAAACACCCGGGGGCCCACAGGCTGAAAACCACTGCTTTAGGTCCTTCAGCATGACTCTATAGGAGTATGGGCAAACTTGGGCCCTCCAGGAGTTTTGAACTTCAACTCCCACAATTCCTAACATCCTCAGGCCCTTTCCTTTCCCCCCTTAGCTGCCTAAATGGTTACATTATAATACTATATTATAATATAGCATGTTATATTTTGTGCATTTATGAATTATGCATTATGCATCCTCATGGTCCTGCTAGTTACTGCATGGCTATTGGGCATGGCCGCTATGGCGATGGGGATGCTGGTTTCAATGTGATATATAACATACTTTGACCTGAGTAAATGGATACTTGATGGTCGCATCACAAAACAAAAACGTATCAGTCTTGTAGAGCAATTTTTTCTCTTTCAGATGATACTATTCACAAGCATATTTCAGTAGACTCTTTTTTAATAATTGGCTTTGAACTTTGGTAGATTTTACCATTTGTGCCAAAAGTGCCAAATTTGAAGAGATCCTGCAAGGCGGTTATAGATGCTGGGTAGTTGTAAATTTGGCAGTATTATGTCCAGCAAAAGCATAATGCTTAGTCAAAATTTCAAGTCAGTATCTTGGTTTGCATGGAAATTGTTGCAGTCTGAATATTGGTCAAAATTTGTTGCGACACATGTTGATGCACACTTTGTGTCAACTTGTTCGACTGGATTTTGCATCCATAATGTTCAAATTAATTTCATCAGAATCAGCAGAAAAAAACTGCACAGGATTTCAATTTACTGCCCATTCTTATATATTTAGTTTCAATTTTTTTAGACTCCAAAAATAGCCTTTTCTTAAATGCCATATGCATGCTGACTAACTACCCTTCAGATGAGCGGGTTTAGATCAGCAACTACTGCAGTTAGATATCTCAAATTTTGGGAAACCTAATTAATGCCTTACTGGCACTACAGCTAAAAATTTGAACAAAATTGAAGAGCAGAATGATGGGAACTTAAAAAAAAATTAGGCCACTTGGCATGGAATGACCCATTACTAAGTTTTAAAACATGATGTGAGTCCTTCAGGAGAAAGATGCCATAGAAATAAATTTGATGGATAGAAAGAAGAACAGATATTGGTCTCAATAGAACTCTTCTTTTAATTCTTCACTTTAACATGATTTAGAGTGCAATCTAATCCACATTTACCTGAAAGTAAAACCTATGAATTGTAGTGGGACTTACTTCCAAGCAAGCATGGTTGAGGCTCACGTTCTTCATCTCTCCCTCTGAAATCAAGAAAACATTGAAAATACTTAACATATTTTCTGGATGGCACTATTCTTATGTGCCATTACAACATGTTTAGCTAGAGCTTGAATATAAGTAGCAGCAATAAACAGCTGCACTTTGTTTTCATGTGTTTTAAACACTTGAGGCAGCCTTTCTGTGCATCTCCACTTTGCAGTATAAATAAGTAGATTATCCCAGAAAAGAAGATTAGAGACAGCTCGGAGAAGTGAAGGCAAGAAGAGAAGGACAAAAGGCGCAGTGCGTGGAGAAGACAGTGAGAATAACAGCTAAGGGGCTCTGGCTCCTCATATCGCACAAGGTGGCGTTTTTAATCCCCTTTGGGTTTGGGCTAGGGCGAATCAACGGGAACGGACCAGACAACATGTCCCGAGAGAAATTGGAAGCCCTGGTCAAGAACATGGAGATAATGCTCTCTGAAGTAGAGCAACTGAAAATCCACTGCACGAAACAGACAGAGGAAGTCAACCAAGTCACCCAAGAGCTGCGCCGTGAAAACAAGGAGTTGACTCAGAAATACGAGCGCATTAGCCAGGACCTGAAGGAAGCGAAAGAGGCCATTGCCCAGCTGCAAGATACCAAGATAGCCTTTGAAGCCAAAGAACGGCAAGCACAAAAACTCAACCGGCAGTTGTGAAGCGGAGAGCGGCGGCGGCGGCGGCAGCAGCAGGGGTGTGCACCCAAGAGTTGTGCATTGTGGGACTGTGCCATTTCCCCAGCCAACATGTGAGCAAATTGAGATCTGTTTGGACTACCGTAAGCCATTAGTGAATCGGCATTTCTAAACTGGCATTTGCCAGCTGTCCTCTAAATCCAGGAGGACTTGCAGGCTAACTTTTATCTCCACAGATGGATGTTATGGCAAGAAAAGAGCAGCTGTGTGTGTGTACAACACAGGCCTGCCAGCATCAATGACGTGTTTCAATTTCAGCAGTTTGGGAGAAGCTTTTCTATTCTTAGATTGGATTTTTCTATGGGAGATCAAAAAGCAAAAGAATACAAAATGGAGTATTTTTCAGGGAAGGCATGACATGAGAAGGAAAGAACTTGTTCTACCTTGAGATTCCGATCGGAAAAGAATTGTGGTCTCATGTGATGGCTGACAGACTTGAAAATGAACCTGTTTCCTCACAAGGGTTTATGGTTTCTGCCAAGAAGATACTTCCTTTGCTATGAGGTTCTGGTTCCATCAGGACTTATTTTGCAGTGAGGAACATCTTGACTGCCAGACTGAGAGGGTCACGCAGGGCAGGTGGTGACATAAGCCTCAAGGATGCATCGAATTCCTGCCAAGGCCACGCCGGGACAGGGATAAAGCAAATGGCATTCCATTTTGGTGTATATTTCTGTTCCAGTCAGTTCAAAGTACACTACGACCTCAGTATCAATGGGGGATATAATCTCGGACATCAGGTGGATGCATAAAACCATGAATCTCTATTATTTTCACCAGAACAAACAATGGAGATACCGAGAAGAAGGCGTAGCCTGTACAGGAGTCCCTAAGTGAATAACTGAAAATGTGTATAAGTGAAATGGTATATCAGTTTCGTGGATATGGGGGTTGTATTGTACTTGTAATTGGAGCTAAATTGCTGTGGTCTCAACACAAATGAACTGTATAGTTTGACATGATTAAGCCAACATTATGTATTATGGGAAATTAGCAAAAAAATGTAAAGAAAGGGTGAATATACCATATATTTGAATGACACTTTGACCATTTCTCTTTTTAAAAGAAAGTTGTCCTGTGAATATAAAGATTTCTCTGTACAGCCATAAAATGTTGTGCATATTCAGATAATCCTGATTTGGGGTGAGTGATTCTGAAGAGAATCGTAGAATTATGTAGTCTAAATCGGTTTGGGTCTCCCAACCCCCGCCCTGTCCTCTTAATTTTGAATGTATAAGTGGGTTAATTTATTGGGTTAAGAATCAGGAAGGGTGACGTATTATACAAATAACTGGCATAAACCTCAACTGTCTTGAGGAAGTGCATGCCTGAACAAGAGCAAATATTAATTCTTCAGGCATATAGTGACAGTAAAGGAAGAAGAGGCAAAAAAAAAAAAGTTTTGTAAAGATAGAGAAACTGGAAAAGGCCTTCTTTCATAAATCAATGTTTATAGCTTTTACTTAGCAGAAAGTGTTTTACAGGCTCAGGGGGACAGATTTCGGTCCAAGTGCACTTTGATTTGCAAACCCAGAACACAGAAAATTTCAATATTTAGACTACAAATCCCAGATCCTCCCACCCCATGAAATTTAACTGTTTTGGTTCAAATTCAGAACTTGTCCAAGCTTTGATGAATAATAATAATCTCGGAGTTACACTAGAAAGCAACTGGAGGTTGCGGCAGAGAGAATGCAATTTGTCAGGAGTGCTTTGAATGCGATTTTCCTGCTTCTTGGCAGGGGGATGGACCAGATGGCTCACAAGGTCTCTTCCAACTCTATGAGTCTATGAATGGTGAAACCAGTGCCCTTTTAAAATGATATATTAAAATGTAAAGGTGGGAGCATTCTCTTTCCTGTTTCAACTTGCCTGCTAAAAGATTTATTTCCATTTGGAAACAGAGAAATACAATTTGACTCAGATTAATGATATTATCTTGGGGGGGATTGGTCAGGGTTGTGACAACAGGTTTAAAAGAAACAAAATTAGTCTCCATAAATGAAGCTTATGATTAATAACTGTGGTAATTAGAATATATGTACGTATATAGTGCTGTTTCTAAGTTAATAGATAGTATTTGGAGGAAGGGCTATTTGGCTCTTAAGACACAATGGGAAGATGTGTTGTTGAAGGCTTTCATGGCCGGGATCACAGGGTTGTTGTATGTTTTTCGGGCTGTATGGCCATGTTCCAGGAGTATTCTCTCCTGATGTTTCGCCCACATCTATGGCAGGCATCCTCAGAGGTTGTGAGGTAATGGGAAGATGTATTGGTGGTAGCTGTGCTAAAAAACCTTGGTGGAGTTGCTTAAAAACTAGGGACCCCAAGCTAACAAACAAGAAAATCCAGTTTGGCTTCTTTCATAAGGTCTTGTCAGAATACTTTTGAAACTTAATTACGACAAGCTATATATTCAAGAATTTAAAGCTAGAGTAAGAACTGGGAAGACATTGGGGCTTTTTTCTCATGTCAGGAGTGACTTGAGAAACTGCAAGTTGCTTCTGCTGTGAGTGAATTGGCCATCTGCAAGGACGTTGCCCAGGGGATGCCGGATGTTTTTGATGTTTTACAACCCTTGTGGGAGGCTTCTCTCATGTCCCCACATGGAGCTGGAGCTGGCAGAAGGAGCTCATCCACACTCTTCCTGGGTTGGATTCAAATTGGCAACCTTCAGGTCAGTAACCCAACCTTCAAGTCAGCAGTCCTGCTGGCACAAGGGTTTTACCCATTGCGCAGGCGGGGGCTCCAAAAGTTTGGGGCTAGGATGCTGGGATACTAAGGCCTATTCTACACTGCCATTATACTGACAGTGTAAACCCATATAATCCAGTTCAATGCAGTTAAACTGCATTATATGAGCCCACAGTGACATATAATGCAGTTCAATCTGCATTATAATGTCAGTGTAGAGGGGGCCACAGATTCAGATTCCTACTTGATCATGAAAAGCAGATGGGTGACCTGGGACAAGCCCTACTCTCTCAGCTTTACACCTCCTCCACCCCGGAATAAATCTTGCCAAAAAGCTCCACTGTGATAGGGTCACCTTAAGGTCACCATAAGCTGGAAAGGTACACACATGGTTGAAGACTGCTGGTTGGCAACAAGTAGGTTGGATATAGCTTTAAGGCACACCACAACAACAAGCGGTTGAAGGCTCCTTGTTGGCAACAGAAGACATGAGACAAATCTCACTTCTCGAGCTGGTATTTGCTTTGAGAGGAAACCTTCTATCAACACCAATGGACCACAGCAGGGGAGGGAAGGTTTAAATTCTCTCTCCATGCTTGCTTTGATCCTATTAATGAGAACCCTGCCCAACTGTGCATTAGAAAGAACTCTTAAATGCTGAAATAACTCCCTATATTGTTTAGCAGTAAAAGACTTGTGAACTCACAACAACTACTAAACTACACAACTGAATAGAGACAGACCCTCTTTGAAGAGAGTTGTACCTAAAACTACTATGCCCAAGTCCACTATTAGATTTACAGTAGAGTCTCACTTATCCAAGCTAAACGGGCCGGCAGAAGGTTGGATAAGCGAATATCTTGGATAATAAGGAGGGATTAAGGAAAAGCCTATTAAACATCAAATTAGGTTATGATTTTACAAATTAAGCACCAAAACTTCATGTTATACAACAAATTTGACAGAAAAAGTCGTTCAATACGCAGTAATGCTACGTAGTAATTTCTGTATTTACGAATTTAGCACCAAAATATCACGATATATTGAAAACATTGACTACAAAAATGGCTTGGATTATCCAGAGGCTTGGATAAGCGAGGCTTGGATTAGTGAGACTCTACTGTAATACCTTAACAGCCTCCAGATGCCGGAGATGGAAAAAAAGAGGGAAGCCTTGCCTCTGTTTACGCACTGTCTGTCTTTGTCAATTGTATAATGGCATTAAATGTTTGCCATATATGTACCTGTAATCCGCTCTGAGTCCCCTCGGGGAGATAGAGTGGAATATAAATAAAGTATTATTATTATTATTATTATTATTATTATTATTAAGGTTAAAGGTTTTCCCCTGATGTTAAGTCCAGTCATGTCTGACTCTGGGGGTTGGTGCTCATCTCCTTTTGTAAGCTGAAGAGCCGGCATTGTCCATAGACAAGGTCCTGTGGCTGGCATGACTGCATGGAGCGCCGTTACCTACCCACCTATTAATCTACTCACATTGGCATGTTTTCGAACTGCCAAGAAATGGGAAAAAAATTGTGACATTTCAATTCAGCTGTCAGTTGGAAATAATCTAAAGTAATATTGTCCAGTTCTTTTTTTTCTATAATAATAATTATATTATTATTATTATTATTATTATTATTATTATTATTATTATTATTATTATTATTATTATTATTATTATTATTATAGAAAAAACAAAGAACTGGACAATATTACTTTAGATTATTTGCAACTGACAGCTGAATTGAAATGTCACAATTTTTCCATTTCTTGTCAGTATTGTGATTGTATGACAAACTCACTCTTTCCACACTGCTTGCCAAGATATTATTTTGATCTGTATTCACTATAATTGCTTACGTAACCTCCAAGTGGGTTGACAGGTTAAGCAGTCTAAATTAGATTGGCTTTCTAGCTGCCAGATTCACTCTGTGTTTCATTTAAATCTGTCCTGTCCAAGAGTTCGGATTTCTATTCTTAAACAAGGGGTGCGCAAAGGGTGTCCCGCACAACCCCCAAGGGCGTGATGGAGGATAGGCTCACACCTGTCACTCCCTCCCCAAATTGTGGATTATCTGGCAAAAAACCCACATGAATTGCCTCTTCCAAACGTATCTAGGCCTGGAAATGTATCTATTAAGTAAGTTGTAACGTCCACTGCAATGTTCAATATCAGAAGAAACATCTTTCAAAACTATTGAGTAAGAGTCTGTCCATTTCTGGTTCTGTTTTGGTCACTTTCAAATAATCCATATAATTCAGAGGCTTAAAAACATTGGCCTTTGAAAACACTGAAGTTACTCACCATGGTCCTACACGGTTCTACCATTACACTGTACACAGTTCTACTGCAGACTCCTCCTCTATTCTCTTTATGTTATATTAAGATAAGTGTAAACCTTTTGACAAGAATGGTACTGGGTTGCTTTGAGTTTCCCAGGCTGTATGGCCATGGTTCAAAAGCATCCACTCCTGACACTTCACCCACATCTATAGCAGGCTCCCCAGAGGTTGGGAGGTTAGCATTTAATAGCCTTGCAGCTTCAGAGCCTGGCTGCTTCCTATTTATGTAAGGCTAATCAAGGTGACCAATTGCAACATTCACACTTGCCTCTAACAGGCAGGAGTTCTTTCTCCCACCCTGGACATTTCACAGATATATAAATCCCACTTGCCTAGTTTCCAACAGACCTCACAACCTCTGAGGATGCCTGCCATAGATATGGGCAAAACGTCAGGAGAGAATGCTTCTGGACCATGGCCATATACCCTGGAAAACTCACAGCAACCCAGTGATTCCAGCCATGAATGCCTTTGACAAAACAAGGAATTGTACTATTTTTACCTTTTTAAAGCATAAATTTCTTTAGCAGTGGCATATATATTTACTCAGTTATTAGTATCCATTACAGTCATTGTAAGGCTGAGGAAAAGAGATAGAACCAAAACACAAATTTCAAAAGAAATAAATTGTAAGGAAAGTGCTGAAGTGAAAACATTGGAGAAGGACCTTGTGCTATGTACATCTGCTCCAATGAGACTTTCAGCGCAATCTAATATCTTATTCAGTTGTTCAGAGGTGGGAAAGTTCATGGCAAGGTTGTTTATGCTTGAAATAAAGTATTCAACTTGGGTTTTTAGAAAATTAAATATACAGTAGAGTCTCACTTATCCAACACTCGCTTATCCAACGTTCTGGATTATCCAACGCATTTTTGTAGTCAATGTTTTCAATATATCGTGATATTTTGGTGGTAAATTCATAAATACAGTAATTACTACATAGCATTACTGCATATTGAACTACTTTTTCTGTCAAATTTGTTGTCTAACATGATGTTTTGGTGCTTCATTTGTAAAATCATAACCTAATTTGATGTTTAATAGGCTTTTCCTTAATGCCTCCTTATTATCCAACATATTCGCTTATCCAACATTCTGCTGGCCCGTTTATGTTGGATAAGTGAGACTCTACTGTATATTGAAAAGAGGATGTTAATGACAAACAAATCTAACTTATTTTTTGACTTTAGATGACATCACTACACAAAGTACATAACAGAATACAGTGAAAGTTCCCACCCAAAGTTTTTACTCTCTGGGTTTTGGAAAGAAGGAAAAAACTTTGTGATTGAGCCAAACCCATTTCTCACCCACTGAGCCACCCAAGCAGCAAAAAGAATGGGTGAGGTTTAAAAACACACGCACACACACACACACACACACACACACAGAGTGGGAGGTAAAATGTAGGAAACAATATAATTGTAAATATGCTGCAAAGTCAGACTCACACCATTGCCACCCATCAGCAACACATAATCAGGCTCATAATTTTGCAAAGAAATATTATTTCTACTCAAATAGTTTTTGAAGAAACAGGCAGTTCCACAACAATTGGACTACATCTCTAAGAGACCATGGATTTTAATCCCGGCTCAGCAACAGAAACCCACTTTTGTCACTTCTTACTCAAAGCTCCTACTAACAACTCTTTTCAAGACATTCCCGTGACTGGTTCATTTTAGAGTTGGAAATTAAGGCAAAAAGCAACGCGAAGCAAACCAAACACATACATCAATTCACACATATCATTTTCTGTCTTCACTTTCCTTTACTTACCCAACATAATTTAGGATTCAGGAGATCCTTCTAATCACTACTATTGCTGTTTCATGATGGTGATTCTAGGTGGCTGGGAGACCTTAAAGCAGTGGTTCTCAAACTGTGGGTCACGAGGTGTTTTGGCCTACAACGCCCAGAAATCCCAGCCAGTTTACCAGCTGAGTTGAAGGCCAAAACATCTGGGGACCCACAGGTTGAGAACCACTGCCTTAAAGCTTTGCCCATCTGTTGCAAAGCACTGAAAGATCAACCAGTAGGTCCTAATCACTCTTCTGCAATAGACCCTACTTTGCAATAAGAACATTTTACTTGACTTTGTGGGACATAAGTCAGAATAAAGTAAAGACATGATGATGCTGTTAAATGAGTTTAATAACAATTGTGCTCTGGGGTTGAGAAGGAGAACCACATGTAATTCACAGCATTTCTCCAAAGAAGAGATACCACTATTTATTTATTTTTGGAGCAATTGATTGCAGGTATTTTGCCAAGGTTTTGGTGATTGTCCCCTTCATCCTTGGCTACTTCACCACAGTATATACTCCACATGGTGAAGGTCTCTGCATAGTGCAGCACTCTTCGGAGAGATGGAAGTGTTGTCATTAGGACAAAAGGGTAAGGAAAATGAAATACAACTTCTAAGATTGTGCCAGTTGTTAAACAAGAATTAAACCATGCATCTTGCTTCAGAAGCATGAATCTAAAATCTCACCACTAGTCCCTGGATTTATATAAATATTGTCATCTGATTCAGGGGTTTTACTCTAGTTGGGATAGGCAAAAGCCATATGATTGATCAAAATGCCTTCAGATGTAGTACAGGATGGGCCAAAAATCACAACAAAAAAGGAGTTATTAAATATTGAAAACCCTTCATGGCTTTTGGCTCACCCATTTCAACCATCAAGATTGGCCAACAAGTTGATGGTTGAAATGCAAAGGCCAAAAAATGTTTTGTTTCATGCTTAAAAATTGTAATGATTTGCCCCTGACCTGATGTTATAACATTTTTTTTACATAAAATGCATTATTAACTAAAATGCATGATTAACTACTACTATAAATGTTTAATAAAGGAAAATAAATGTAGAAGACTCCTCTTGTCAATAAAGCAACTTCTCCTGATAATTGAGACTGCTTACAATTTTATTCCTGTTTACAATAGGGCAATCATTTTTCAAGTTTGTCATAATTATTAACAGAGTATTAATATAGAAAGATTACATAGATTATTGTGCACTTCTAGCTTAATCATTTCAACAACCTCATTCGGTGTGTATTTATTCAGAGGTGAGGCCAATTGTTTTCAAATGGGGATTAGTTCCAAGTAAATGGCTACAGAATTGCTGGTACAATCTGAATAAGCTTGTGGGTGTTTGCTGGCATTTCTAGATCAGCTACGTATGGTACATAGCTGGTCTGGAGGCATCATGAAATGCCAGCAAATTGTTACTTTTTTAATGATTGTATTACTGCTGTGTTGTCCTAATGCCTGGTGGAAATGCAACAACCTTCAGCACTGAACAAATTAAGGAGGCATCATGAAATGCCAGCAAATTGTTACTTTTTTAATGATTGTATTACTGCTGTGTTGTCCTAATGCCTGGTGGAAATGCAACAACCTTCAGCACTGAACAAATTAAGGACGGGCTGCTGTGAGTTTTCTGGGCTGTACGGCCATGTTCCAGAAGCATTCTCTCCTGACGTTTCACCCACATCTATGGCAGGCATCCTCAGAGCTTGTGAGGTCTGTTAGAAACTAGACAAGTGGGCTTTATATATCTGTGGAATGTCCAGGGTAGGAGAAATAATTTCTGTCTGCCTGAGACCTTTGTGCCAGCTGAACCACTGACCTGAAGGTTGCCTGTCCGAAACCGCGAAACAGGGTGAGCTTCTGTCTGTCAGATCTAGCTTGTAGGGACATGAGAGCTAACATATCCGGGTGTCTCCTGGGCAACTTCTCTGTAGACAATGACTTTTCTCACACCAGAAGCGACTTGCAATATGTTCGCAAGTCACTTCTGATGCAATAAAAAAAAGATGTGGGTGAAACGTCAGGAGAGAATGCTTCTGGAACATGGCCATACAGCCTGGAAAACTCATAGCAACCCAGTGATTTCGAGCATGAAAGCCTTTGACAACAAATTAAGGATGTCTTACATTGCATCAGTAATGGGTTAAGTAGATTTCACTGACCTAAAGTTTCTTCATCCATCTTCTACCCATCCTAACTTCTCTGAGGCCCCATCTACATTACCCTATATTGCATGATATGGTCAGTGTAGAAGTCAGATAATCCAGTTCAGTGCAGTTAAACCACATTATGTGTCTACACTGTCCATATAATGCTGTTTTAAACTGTATTATATGTCAGTGGGTAGATGGGGCCAGAAATGTAAACTGATGCTCTTAAGCCCCATCTACACTGCCATTATAATGCAGACTGAACTGCAATATATGAACAGTGTAGACTCATATAATGCAGTTGAACTGCATTGAATTGGATTATATGACCATAGCTTCCCAACCCTGAAAGTCTTGCTGCATGGAGGACAAAATGAGTGCATTGTTCTCTCCAATAAGAATCCTGCCTTTGCCAATTCATTCTTTTTCACTCCTTGAATGTCAAGCATTGCAGTTAATTTAAAACATCATCTGATCATTTAGAAATGCAGTTTAGGGATAAGGAAAGAAATCAGCCTCTTAAGCAGCTAAGGGGGAAAAGGAGAAGGACTGAGGCTGTTAGGAATTGTGGGAGTCAAAGACCAAAACAGCTGGAGGGCTGAAGTTTGCCCATGCCTGGCTTAGATGCATTACCTCCAGTAGCAACATGTTTTGGGCCAACCCTGTCATTTATTATTCTTAATCAGTGTCACAATCCAGGCGGGCATTTTAAATGTAGGAAAAACTGGATTTCTGGGAAGATTACTTTTAATGCAGTTCTAAAAATCATAGCTCAGGAAAACAATATAATAAACAGAAGCCCTGGAAGGCTATGAAAGAAAAACATGTTAATGAGAACCAGTGTGGTGTAATAGTTTGAGTGCTATACTAGTTCCCTGGGAAACCCGGATACAAATCCTTGTTCAACTCTGGAAACCTACTGGGTAATCTGCGACAAATCACATTCTCTCCGCCTGAGAAACCTCCTCTGCATAAATCTTACCTGTCAACTTGAAGGTATGAAACAACAAAAACAAAGCCGTGTTTAAACCTTGTGATTATTTTTAAAAGTCTATGATATTTTCCAAAGGGGGATAAGTTTGTTTTATTCCCTATTTTTTTGGACCTCCAGGTATTCCAATTTGATGATCTTTTAAGACATGATGAACCTGTTTCCTCTTAACAGAATAAACCAGAGCTGGAGCAAGTCTCACAAGAATAACCTTTCCTATCATAGTATCCCATCTGGAAACAGGATAAGACAAAGAAACAAAAGCTTTGTTGAAATCCTTTAAGAAGTTCAAAGGTTTAAATTTGGGTGGACATTTCTTGTCAATTCTCATTAAAGGCTTACATCCCAAGGGGAAAACCTCTCAACTCTACAAGATGTTGTCCTTAAAGTGGTGCCTAACATAGAACGAGGCAGATACAGCTGATGTCTGGATTTGTTTTGTCTGGACTGCTGCATTGTCCAGTCTAGGTTTCAGTCATGTTCTGGCCAATTACATGGTCAGAACACAACTTTTCAAATGGTTTAATGATCCAGTATCTCTGAAGATAACATCATCAAAAGGAAATTTAAGCAAGAACATGTGGAGGAGAAGAAAGTTTGTCTGCTCCATTTCAATGTTGTTATGATCACAAAGCCCAACATTTTTTTCTTGTCCTGGTTTTTAGGATTGTTTCTGGGATTATTTGGGAGAGTTGATTCAGAAAACAGCATTGAATAGACCACATCAGCCCTAGTTACTCCAAACATGAAGGACAGAGAAGAAAAATGGTGGTCTGCAATAACAAAGAGCAAATATGATAACTTGTGGCTAATTGAGTACTGATACAGGAAGTGTGATAATGTAACTAAAGCTAGCAAACAGGAAATGGGATAAATACTAGCCATTTCTAAACTTTTAGGGAACCATGCAAAGTATTACATACTTAGTATAAGCTTGCTAAGATTGCTGTCTAACTACGATGACCCCCCCCCCCCAAGTTCACCAAGAACTCTGCAATGAATACATTATTTTTATATTTTTTAATAAAACACTTTTTCAAACTTTTGCTATCAGAGATAGTATTGGAGATCAAGAATGGACTGGTGGCAGCTTTAAACCCTCCCCCCAAAGATTTCTATCTTTTTAAAAATTTGTATCTGCTTTCCTTGACTTGTATCTTTCTGTGTACTGTATCTATTTCTTATATATAAACTGCATAAACTTCTTTATAAAATGTAACAAGATGTAGGGAACGTCATCTTTCCATAACCTTGCTGGAATATTTCTATGAGAAAAAGAAGGTTGTGCCAACCCCCTTGGCTGTTTCCCAAGCCAGGTAATCATCAAAACCCATTGTTCATATATGCAGAGATAGGTAGTTTCCTGTACAAGCCCAGATAGGCCCAGAATTATTTGTCTAATTAATAGTTCACTTGAGGCTGAGAGATAGATGACCATGAAAACAGAAGCTCAAAGTATTTACATTTGTGATACCTCTCTACTGACAGACCAGCCCTTGATTGCTCAAGATCATAACTTTTTGTTTTAGAAGTCTCGCACATTGTCTGCAGAAGCTTCTATCTTTATCAAACACTGAACATAACAATTGAGCTAATCAAAAGCTCATTATCATTTCTTTAGCATTGTCTTTGCAAATGGTGTCTCCTCCCAGGGGGGGCACCCCATTAGTTAATTGGTGCAACGGCCAGCCAATCCCTAGCTGTCATTTCCATGTGTAATAAAATGCCCTCCAGGAAACAGCAACGTCAGCAGAACTCCCAGCCAATCAGCGTGTGGATCCAGACTGGCCCCTCTTTTGACCAATCAAGGGAGGGAGCAAGAGTTTTGAATAGTTGTCAAACTGTATTAAGATGTCTTGCTTCCTCTGTATGTTTTATGCTTGTACACTTTGAAGCATCAGTTTGTACTTGCATCCCCTTTGGCCAAATAAAATAAATCTCTGTGGCTTGTCTTCAGCCCGGTGAGTGTTTCTCTGTCCTGGCCCATTTAGTTTAACTTACACTCACTGGTCATGGATCTTTTTATCTGCAGACCCAGTTACCCACTTCAAAATGGCTAACTTTGACACAGCACTTCTTCTCAGCTTGAACACCGCCTCCTTCATTGTTTTAAAGCACTTCTCCATCCTCTAGAGCATATTTTTGGAAAATATTGGAGACTGCAAAGGGAGAAATAAATCCATGAAGCCTATTCTAGAAAGCTTGATCAAAATGTTCCCAACCTCTGAGGGGAACTCTTTTGTTGACAGGAAGATTTTCCTGCTATTTCCCCCTCAACCTGACTGGCCCCAGTAGAATTGTTTTGTCATCTAACACTTTTTGTGTATAAGATTGCAAAGAAAGATAAATAATCCAGCCAAGAAAAGGGCCTTTTCTACACCAAAAAGGAAAAAAAAATAATTTGGGTAGAGTTCCTACTGGCAAGCTTTCATCCCACTAAGAAGTCTCGCTGGCTTTTTTTTATATGTCTGCAGACTGATTTTTAATTCATAATGGAAGATGTGGACTCAGATAGGGACACTTTCCTCAAGTGTAGATTGATGTCTGGCTTGCCTCTGCTTTTTCTCTGTGTTCTGTGGAATTTCTTCCCAGAGTTTCAACTATACCCTTACATAAATGGGGGAGGGGGCATTTGCACTACAGAATTAATGCAGTTTAACACTAGTTCAGTCACCATGGCTCAATGCTATGGAGCCATGGGAGGTATGGTTTTATAAGGTTTTAGCCTTTTTCTGGCAAATAGTGTTGGTGCTGAAATCAAGCAATTTGAAACAGTCGCGGATAGCGAGATCCGGACCGCAGATAGCAAAACCCGCACCCCGGATACCGAGACCTACTAAGTGGATGACCGGCACCATTTGTGGGCTGCCTGTGGATCTGTGCCTGGTGAGACAAGAAGCTATAAATCCAATGTTTCCCAATCAAAAGGTCTCACCAGTTGAAGAAGAAAGCCACTGAGATATTTTATTTCAATCTAGCTGGAAAGGATGACAGCTCACAGTAAGCTGTTAAAGGAAGCTGAGATATTTCATAAAAGCAAAACACATAACTTTATAAAGAAAGATCCTTTTGTTTTTCCTGCTCACGCCCCAGCTGAAGCCGTCTTCATGCTGATTGGCCAAGCCGGCCCTGATGGGAGGGTTCCCTGGAGAAGCAGGACTGTGGTACCCACCAGCCAATCAAAGAGCAAATAATTTCATAGAAAACACAAAATAATATATTATACATATAAAGGGATCTGTGGATACCAGGGGTTCCCGACCATGGGAATCTTGGTACCTTCAGGGGCAAGGATTGGCAAAGGGGTTAGTTGGACTGCAGGGGGAGAGAAGGAAGGGAGCCCCGCTCCGAGGGCTGTGGGGACTATGGGGTCATGTGGTTATTGGGGCCGGCTGCAAGAGGCAAAACGAAGAAAGAAAGACATCAGAGGAAAAGAAGATACAAAGAATCAAATATAGAGGATAACACAGCATAGTGTATGTTAATTATAGGGTTATTTTGTAATAAAGGGGCAAGATAGATTGTATCCAGGTCCCTTAGTGGCTGCTGCTGGGCTCCTCCGATCCTCTGAACGTCTGCATAATCAATTCCAGTGGGTCTCCCACTTTCCGTGGCTCCTTCTGCCGCAATTCCAGTTGTAAATTTAGTAATAATTTGACCCGGTGTGTGTGTGTTGATGCTTGGCATCAGTGCTTCACCAGATGACAACTCCCAGGAATACAGAACATTGAACCATGGCTGTTCAAGTGGTGACAACTGCCTTAATTCTATAACGTAAATACACCCTAGGATTCCTCTGACAGGTTTGTATTCCCAACTTCAAAGAGCAGGAAGAAAGAGTTCCATTTGGAATTCAATGTAGGCCCTGTTTCTGGTTGCAAAGGAAATGTGATTTAATTACTTTTATTGTTTGTCACTTTGAGTCTATCAGAGAGATAAAGTGGAATACAAATAAATACAACACTGGCCAGCACACATTTTGGTGCCTCAAATGTTAATCCTGTTTCTGGTATATTTGACCTGCTGGCTCCAAAAGTGGCAGTTTTTCCCCTATCAGCACTAGTTTTTGAGACATAAAACATATGCCATCCACCACTCTTCACTCTGCTTGTGCATAATCATATCTAAGAAATTAGAGCTAATGCAGTTTATCCAATGACATCTTTTGAACCAGCTCCCCAATAAGTCCAGCAACAGGCCTAAAAACCCAAATACCCAGTTTTTTTTCTTGTTCTATGTAATAAATATAATAGTAGTGGTGGTGGTAGTAATAATAATAATAATAATAATAATAATAATAATAATAATAATAATCTTGTTGAGCTCAAGGATATCAATGAAAATGACAAAACAATGGCTGCATTTATAGATAGTTATATCTACTGACTCATCTCCTCTTTTGATGTACTGCCTGCGGGTAAAAGAAAAGTCAAGTTGAGAAATGCCCCACCCTGGCAATGACTTGTGCAACAACAGTTTGCATTAAAAAAAAAAAGCAATACATAGTCAAATCAAAGAGGTGGGAAAGGATTTGAAAGTTTGTGCTTTCCCTATGTGCGTGATTACAACTTTTGTAAGCAAAACAGGAAAGCCGAGGAGGGACTTTTTGTTGTAGAAGGGGTTAAATGAAACCCAACTCTCCTTTTCCTGTGCAGTAAGGATTAGTAACCAAACAGAAGCAAGAGAAAAGAGAGGAGGGTGTTAGATTGAAGCAGAAGCCTGGGGATTTCGGGATATTCAAGTGGAGCCCCAGGGTGGCATCCCTGCCTCACTTGGCGTTATCTGCAGGCACAGGTAAGCATTAACTTCAGATTACGCAGCCTTTAGCTCTCATTGCTCTCTTATGCCTCTCATGCTTCACTTTTGCGTTTTGTCCTGTTGCTTCATCAGCTTGATAAAAAGTTTGAAAAGCAGGGTGGGAGGGAGAAAGAAGTAAGGCTTTCTGACGAACATCAGTCTGACAAACAGCAGATTCCCTGGCAAAGGCAGGGGAGGAAAGCAGTGTGTTAAATGTTAATGTTAACCCATTTGTGGCTTTACCAGTTATTCCAATATAATAATGACATTTCTTTTGCGGAGTTGCATGTGAGCGAGAGTTTCTTGCTTCGTCTTATCTTGAATTGTCTGCCTTTGGGATAATCTTCTCAGATTTTAGCTGAGAAGGTAATGCATGCATTTAGCCGACTTTTTATGTATGATAGCATAGTATTGGAATTCTTATTTAGATGGCAAGGAAAGAGTTCACATACTGGGAAAGCTGTACTATTAAGGTGCATCTATATTGTAGAGGTAATTCAGTTTGACATCACTTTAACTGTCATGGTTCAATGAGATCATTTGTGTGGTGAGGCACCAGCACCCTTTGGCAGAGAAGATCTTTCAAAACTATAGCCCTCCATGAGTTTATAGCATTGAGCCATAGCCATTAAAGTGGTGTCAACCTGCATAAATTCAACAGTGTAGATGAGCCCTAAGACAGTTAGTTTCATTGTACGCCAGCCTTCTCATACACAGTTCTTGCTTTTGTATATATGTGTTTAGGTTTTTGGAAAGCTGTCGTAGTTCTCTTTAGTTTAAACTGCACTCACATGAAAATATATCATCATGTTTAAATGCCAACAGCTGAACAGCTTTTTCTCTGCTCAAGGCAACCAGCCATCAGTGGCATCATAGGCTGAAACTGGCACGAAGTTGTTTTTTCATGCTGCTGCAGGTTTAAAATGTTGGAATGAACAACTACAAGTAGCCGTCCGAGGTGTCTCAAATACAGTACTTGTTTGATTCTGTAGACAAGTTAATGTGAATTTTGGAGAAGGGGAATACTTCATCTTGAAAAGATTACCAAAATCAGAATAAGAGTACTGCTGGCATTGTCTTCCTTAGATGTGGACCAAAGTGCTAATTTGGGATCTTTTGCTAGAATGCCATAGTGGTTATTAGAAAGATGACTAGTCATTATTAGAAAGATGAGTATGAAATCTACTGCACAAAGACACTCTATGGACCTTATAAAGCGGCAGTGGGGAGGGAACAGATAGTACCTTTCAGTCCTCCGTCGTCCCATTTCGTGACTTTTCCTCTCATCAGACGTATCAAACTTTGGAGTGCTTCCCTATAGGCATCCAATACCTTCCTCCTCATACAGAGCCAAGAAGTCTCCTCCTCCCAGGTGTTTTTTTGCTTTGTTTTTTCATGAGGAAAAAAGTTATCGCATTCTCCAGTGCCTCTATTCCACAATAGCTGTCATTTCTAATTTTAAAAAATTGCAAAGGAGTATTTATGCATTTCTATAAACAGGGCTGATAGCTCGCTTCTCTAAGGACCATCCATTGGAACGTGAAGGCTTCACCAGGCCAAGCACCAAAATGGCACAGAGACTGTCACAGACCCTATCACACGTTATTTGGAGGCAAAATAATGGATCTTTCACACTATTTTTGCTAATTTCGCAATTTCTCTCAGTGAGCACAGATCAGCCCAAATTAATGATAGATCTGTAGTTCTGTGACCAAGGGTGGGAATGCAGGCAGGAGCAATGACTGTGTCATCTGATAGTAGCCTAGCCATGACTCCCCATTATTTTATGGTGGCTGAGGGGTGGATAGTCCATCTGTCTTTTCAAAGCTTCATGAGCAAGGCAAGCATTCAATTGGTGTAGCTTCCCCAGTGCTGAGATGTACAGTGCTGAAGAAGCCGTATCTTTAGGGAGGAATTAGAAGCAGTAAAGCACACGTACAGCATGCAAAAGGTCCCAGGTTCAGTTCCTGACAGACATCTCCAGCTGCAGAGCTGAGGAACATATTTTATTTTCTCTGCCCAAGACCCCAGAGAGCAGCTACTGTCTGTGTAGAATGATCATATTTGTTTATGTTGTTCTTTTTATTCGCCATCAAATTAGCTCCAGTTTATGGTGACAGTATGAATGATAGATGCATCTTGGAAAATTTAAATCAAGGCTTTTGTGACCTAGGCTTTCCGCCTGTAATTCAGTCTTCCTCCTCTCCTACTGCTTTCCACTGTACTGAGCATTACTGTTTTTTCATGTCATCTCATGATATGTACAAAGTATGACAGATACCCTTAGTTTAGTCATTTTGGCTTCTAAGAATCCAGAGTTAATTTTTCTCTTAAGCCCATTCATTTTCTTTTCCGTGGTCGATGATAACTGCAGAATTTTCCTGTGGCAACACGCTTCAAATGAACAGATCTTCCGATCAGCTTTCTTCACTGCCTGTCTTTCTAAAGCATGCATAAAAATCAGAAATACCATGACATTGATTATTCTGGCTTTGATATTTAAGCAATACAGTGTTGCATTTGTGGATCTTATCTAGTCACTTCATAATTGCCCTTCTGAGTCTTAGGACGTGATGAGGTCCTTGGAGTAGGATCTGGAGAACAAGCCCTATGAGGAGAGGCTTAAAGAGCTGGGCATGTTTAGCCTGCAGAAGAGGAGGTTGAGAGGAGACATGATAGCCATGTATAAATATGTGAGGGGAAGTCATAGGGAGGAGGGAGCAAGCTTGTTTTCTGCTGCCCCGAAGACTAGGATGCAGAACAACAGCTTCAAAGTACAGGAAAAGAGATTCCACCTGAATATTAGGAAGAACTTCCTCATTGTGAGAGCTGTTCAGCAGTCGAACTCTCTCCCCCGGACTGTGGTGGAAGCTCCTTCTTTGGAGGCTTTTAAACAGAGGCTGGATGGCCATCTTTCAGGGATGCTTTGAATACAATTTTCCTGCCTCTTGGCAGGGGGTTGGACTGGATGGCCCATGAGGTCCCTTCCAACTCTATGATTCTAATATTCTATGACTAGGACTCAGGTGGACCAGGATGAAAATCTCCACTCAGCCCTGGAAACCCACTGTGGCTGGATCTACACTGCCATATAATAGTTTCAGAATGCAGATTAAATGCACTGAACTGGATTATGTTGCTGTGTAGATGGGACCTGGGTGATCTTATGCAGGCCAGAGCCTCATTGCATAAGAGGAAAAGGCAATGGCAAACTGCCTGTGAATGAATCATGCCAAGAAAAATCTAGGCTAGGATAGCCATATATAGCCACATAACATCAATATATCAAAGATATTTTAGTCTTTCTTTTCAGACAAAAGCTTCCAAGGTATAGTGAGTGTGGTAGTGATGATGCTGGCATAACAAAGTCCAGAATACAAAGCTGAGGTAATGTCTTTGTCAGGATAAACAATAAATTAATTTGGTTGCTGTGTGTTTTCCAGGCTGTATGTCCAGGCAATAAATTAATTGCTTTTAAGTTCTCTGGAATGCCTGATAGAGAATTCAAAAACTTCCATATCTTGTATATTTATAGTTAAACTCTTTTTGAATATTGCTCCTTGTCATGTATGCATATGTATTTTTCAAAATTAGGCAGGGGGCATAAGGATTCAAGTTCCTTTCCACGTATGTTGAGTACTGTGATTGTGGGGCGTTGTTGAGCCTGGTTTTAATGAAAACAGTCGCAACCACCTTGAACTGTCCTCAGGCCAAATATTTATATAGTTGGCACTTCACCTGGAATTAATATTACTGTTGGCATAAGACTCCCCTGCTTCAGGATCTGTAACATTTTTTAAGATGTACAGTACACAGTCAGCTTTTGTTCCCTTTCAGCTCCTTTAACAATAATCCAAAGTGGGTTTTTCATATAAAAAGCTTAGGTAATTACGTTTTAAAGAAAGATCTTCTTTCCAGATCTCCGTCAACCATAGTATGCGACTCTTCTTAAAAGTATGTTAAGTTTTAGGCAGGAGTTGATTAATTGTAGGTTGAACACATTAGGAAAAAATATGTTGTTCAGCAGCCTCTATGGAGCAGGTGATTAAATGAGGTAATGCGGGAGTCGTCTGAGGAAAGCCTCAGGCGTGTTTTAAAATTTAGGGTTGCCAGGTCAGGATGATCCTTTCAACCCTTCAACACAAAGATTAGATAACTAAGGATGATCTTGTGATATCACAGTTGGCAAGACTTGGGTTGAATTCATAATAATTCAACTCCAATATGCAATATTCTGCTATGGAGCTGCCATAGATTCATCCAATTAGTGCCACACGTAATTGAAATATACTGGATTTAAATTGCATTCATGGCCACAAAATCCCCGGCCCAAATCTGAATTGGCACTGCTTTTTTGTTTTTTCTTTTCTTGGGGTTCATGCCCTCTTCCCAGCTGAACCTAGACATGAAGTGGTTGATCAGGCTACAACCTTCCTATTGATCGTAAAGCTGGGCACCTCATTATGGCTGAAGCCTTTGGCCAGTGTTTCTCAAACTCTGCTCCTCCAGGTGTTTTGGACTTGAGCTCCCTGAAATCCCAGCCACCTTACCAGCTGTTAGGAATTGTGGGAGCTGAAGTCCAAAATATCTGGGGGAGCACAGTTTGAGAACTCCTGCTCTAGGCATTTTTGTGTCCTCTAGCACAACTCTGGAGTCTTTAAGCCAACTGGCCTTTATTTCAATAAGATTCCTCATCTACTCCTTCTGTTCTCCTTCACCTTGGGGCTGCCATGTGCTCCCCAACTGAGACCAGACCAATCAGTTGTGATCTTTATTAATGAAATAATAAATATTGAATAAAATGTTAAAGACAGAACCTAACACATTGAGAATCTTAGGCATACACTGAGAATTCTCAGCCAGCAGGTTGTAATGCTTCACCAAACCACAAACTCCATCCTTGGCAGTTTAAGTGAAATCATGGTGTAGTGTGAAAGGGCCTCTGATCGGGAAAATGATGTGACTTATTTTTATTGCGAAACATTTGCAAACGCTCTAGTTGCAAAATAAATCTGCTGACAAGTCTCCATGCGCAACAATATAGGGCAGCCTTTCTCATCAGTGTGTGCCATGAGCCACAATTGTTGAGTAGTGATGCCTTTCCCACACCTCAACTTTGCACTCTTGATCTGAATAATATTACACTCTCCATCATGCAAGTTGGAGTGATCGGGCTTGTTGTCCATTATGTTGGGAGATGTAAAGCATCATTCCTGAACAACTGTCTTACGGCACACATTGGACAACTTTTGAGTGGCTACTCCCTCTACAGTACAATCCCGCCCTATTTACAGGACTTGTATCTGTAATTCCATTAATCCACATCTGACCAAATATGTCCTCTTCATGCATTTTCTCAGTCCCCCAGCGCAACTCTGTGGTATTCTTAGGCCAAATGTCCTTCAGTTCAATAAGTTTTCGCATACCCACTTGAAGTCCAGGGATTTTGCCCCGTTCAGATAGGAAAGTCATACTATTGTTCTTGCCTTAAAGATGATCCTGAGGCAGCAGTTCCTTTTATGCCATTTTCAACCAAGTCAATATGCAGTAACCCAAACTCTACTCCTTATATTCTGCTGTGTAATGATGTCAGCAAACTGGTTTACTAAGGTCAGCAGAACATGTGAATCATTGTGAAAGATACCACAAAATTGAGCAATGTATACTGTGACTAGGATTTTATTTAGATTTTAAGTCGCTTCTTCAACAATTTCTCTCCTTTTAGCAATACCTTGTTCAACTTCCTCATGGGCTATATTTTACTGTGCTTCTCTTCATGCTAACATCTAAGATCTTTTCAAAGTATTACCAAGCATTCAGTTGTCACATCAGCAGAGCCCAGAGCTCCTAATAACAACCCTTTTCCTGTAGTCTTCATAGAATTGGCAAATATCAAGGTTTGGTCATGAGTCTTCAAATTTGGTTGGTCATCTTCAGTCTAGAGACAAGGATATGGATTCTCCATTTTTTGGGATCACTTTCAGGCAAGACAAAATCTCCAAATCTCCAGTTCACTTAGGAGAACAGTCATTCACTACAATTTCACAAGGTTTAATTCAGGTTTCAGCAGTGGCAAGGAGTACATTTTCCCAGAAAACAAAACTAGTGCACCAACTGTGCCAATTCCTTGAGATGTCAAATCTGGCTACAGTGGCACATGCAGTGACACAAATTGTAGGAAAAGAGACTTTATCTAAACATTAGGAAGAACTTCCTGAGAGTAAGAGCTATTCAACAGTGGAATATGCTGCCTTGAAGTGTGGTAGAGTCTCCTTCTCTGCAGGTTTTCAAGTAGATGACCATATGTCGGGGGTGCCTTGGTTGTATTTTTCTGTATGGCAAGGATTTAGACTGAATGGTTCTAGTGGTCTCTTCCAACTCCATGATTCTATGCCTTGATTATATCTCATTTGGGCTACTGTAACAAACTTCAGATATTGCTGCTTTGGAAACTTCAGGAAGCTCCAAATGCTGCAGTCAGAGTGCTGACCAGGGCCAGTTATAGGGAGCATGTAACCCCCTTGTTAAAACATCTGCAGAGACTACTAATTTGGCTCCAGGCACAATTTAATCCTATTTTGCAAAGGGGAAATTTAATGCGCAAAATGACAATAAATAAATACATTAAACTAACAATAGGAAATAAACTGCATTGAAAACCAGCTTTTAGAAGAAGGGGTATAATTAAAAGCAACAACTTCTTTGACGTGTGCAACCATGATTGAGTGTATATATTCATGTGTGTAAAGCAAGTAGCCAGTGGTCTTGCACAAATCCATTTTGTCCATTGCCAAAGTAATAGAGAGGCACAAAATGCAAAGTATGAACACTGGAAAATGCTAATCCAAATAGTAACCCTTTCCAGTTTTCTGGTTCTGTATCTATCTTGGGCTCAGTAATGCTGTGATGATTCCTCAAAGAACAAACAGTCTTTATTTCCCATCATAACGTTACATTTATTTTCTGATGCACAGCAGTTAGTCCCTCACATATTTCCTTTCATATCACAGTGCACTGCCAAGATAGTTTGTGCTAATGCACACTCCCAAAACTACATATATTAGCAGCTGGAGGACCATGTCTGAGCTCTCAGGCTTAATAACTCTATGCACTACAGAGATGAAACCAAAACAGTCTTTGTAATTCATTAGGGTCTTATGGTTTATTGTGAGACACCCGAATAGCACAGGCTGTCTTCATTACTCATGTGAATCTCTTTGTATTGGTCGTGATGGATGGAAGCAGAAAGGTTAAGCGCACTGTACTTGTTTTCTAAACTCTCTTATGTGGATGGGAAAGTATGTGTATAGCCATTGATAAATATTTTCTTATCATATCTAAATATTTTAAATTGTTGAAAATAAGGCTTCATAGGTTGTGGATGGATGAGACATTGCCCTTTGTACTAGGCTAAATGTTGACTGGTCAAAACTTTAAAAAGAAGTAAGGAGAAAAGGGGGAAAAGAGATATTACTATTGGTTCGGATCCAGGCAACCTGTGAAGAACTGGAAAACCCTTCTGATCAAGAGGAGGGAGATTCCAGAGTCTTTCTTTCTAGCATCTATCCTTTGTGTTTTATGGTATTGCATTCTGAAGCCATGCTACTCAAAGCAGTTGTCCCTGAATCTGAGCCATTGACTGCTAGTTCCTAGTATTTATTTATCATGTCAGAAGGGAATTGAGAATACAGTTATAATGTATTTTTAAAAACCACAAACAAAGTTTAAAAACTTGGCATTATACTAAATTTTCTTTGAGCAGAAGCTGACCACTTGGAGTGCCTCTGGTGTTGCTGTAAGAAGGTCCTCCATTGTGCATGTGGCAGGGCTCAGGCTGCATTGTAGTAAGTGGTCTGTGGTGTGCTCTTCTCCACACTCGCTTGTCCTGGACTCCACTTTGTAGCCCCATTTCTTAAGATTGGCCCTGCACCTCATGGTGCCAGAGAGCAGTCTGTTCAGCGCCTTGCAAGTCGTCCAGTCTTCTGTGTGCCCAGGAGGAAGTTTATCATCTGGTACCAGCCACTGATTGGGGTCCCGGGTTTTAACCTGCCACTTTTGGACTCTAGCTTGCTGAGGTGTTCCTGTGAGTATCTCGAAAGCTATTGCATGATTTAAGGCGTTGGTATGCTGGCTGATATCCGAACAGAGGATGGATCAGAGATGTCAATGCCTTGGTCCTTTCATTACTGACTGCTACTTCCCGACAGATGTCACGTGGTGCAATAGCGGCTAAATCAGGCTTGGGCAAACTTCGGCCCTGAGCATGCATATTCAGCATCAGAGTAGTAAAGCAAAAGGACAGATGTCTTCACTGTATCTAGTCATGATCCCCAAGTTGTGCTATTCAGCTTTCCTATGATATTATTTCTAGCACTCGCTTTTTGCTGGTGTGTTTCCAGGAAAGAAAGAAATAGTTGTAGTAAATGGACACCAATATGGTGCTGATCCCTGGCATATTGGAAAAAAATAATTGCTGGTCTCCTGTAGCTGATAAGGCAAGAAGCACTGCTCTGGAGGATCGTCTCATCCCCATGGGCTAAATGTGTGTTAACAGCTTGGTGTATTGGCTTGAGCATTGAATTATAAATCCAGAAACCAGAATTCAAACCCCAGCTTGGCCATGGACTGGGCAAGTCACACTCTCTCAGCCTCATAAGAAGGTAAAGACAACCCCCCTCTGAATAAATCTTGCCAGAAAAATCCCATGATAGGGTTTCCTTTAGATTGCCATAAGTCAGAAACGACTTGAAGGCACACAACCACAGCAGCATACCCCTGTGCCTACAAAGGGTGGCAATGCCTCCACAGTGTGTCTTGAAATCTGTGCATTATGTTGTTTGGATCTAGTCACAATGTATTACTGTTTCTTCACAATCCTCAATGTAAGAACTTCCTCCTTTCAGAATTCCAAAAGCAAAAGACGCCTCTCCACCCAAGGATCTTAACTATCTTAGAAACACAGACATATGGTAGTGGGGAGAACAGATGATCACAGTTTATACAACATGTGAGAATAAATGGCAACAAGCAGTACTTTTGCACTAATCCATTGCCACAGTCTATATGCGTGCTTTTTGCAGATTATAACATGTTATATAAAGTGACCAGCTGTGTGAAAGTAGAGAGAAAATGAGATTATCTCTTATTCCACTCCCCATTCATACACAACCCCCTGCTCAGATGTGGCTCACAACTAAATAACCAAGGACGTTTTGCAACAGCTGTGGAAATCTCTTGATTTAGAGTCACTTTGATAGCATACAAGAGACAAGTGCTGCTGCAGCGAGACCTGGTTTTTGGTTTATTTTAATTTCTGGCTTGGTGGTTGACCTGTCCAGAACCTATAGCTTTGATATTATGTTTTGAATAATGTGTAACACCTCTGTTTACCGAGAGCTTGAAATTAACATTCACTGTTAGTTATCGCTAGGGGGGCTGTACAGGATTTGTGTACTCAAAGCATAAATTCAAAAACAATTCAGAACTGATATTGTGTCTTCTTTCCATTAATTATCTAGTGGTATGATCAGAGACTTTTTAACCAGCTCTTTAGAATTAACAACACATTTGAGTCTTCCAAATGTGCCCTCTGGGCTGCTGAGCTTGCTGACCGAAAGGTTGGCAAGTTGAATCCGGGGAGCGGGGTGAGCTCCCACTGTTAGCTCCAGCTTTTTGGAAGACCCAAAAGGTAAGGTTTTCACCTGACATTAAGTCTAGTCGTGTCCAACTCTGGGGATTGTTACTCATCTCCATTTCTAAGCTGAAGAGCTGGCATTGTCCATAGACACCTCTAACTTCATATGGCTAGCATGACTGCATAGAGTGCCATTACCTTCCCACCAGAGCAGTACCTATTGATCTACTCGCATTTGCATGTTTTCAAACTGCTAGGTTGGCAGAAGCTGGGGCTAACAGCAGGAGCTCGCCCCACTCCCCAGATTCGAACTGCCAACCTTTTGGTCAGCAAGTTCAGCAGCTCAGCAGTTTAACCCGCTGCACCATTGGGGGCACATTTGGTAAACCCAAATGTGTTGTTAATTCTGATTTCATACTGGGTTAACAGTATAAAATCAGAAATAACAAAGGGTTGCTGTTGGTTTTCGAGACTGTATGGCCATGTTCCAGAAGCATTATCTCCTGACGTTTCGCCCACATCTATGGCAGGAGAGAATGCTTCTGGAACATGGCCATAAAGCCTGGAAAACTCACAGCAACCCAGTGATTCCAGCTATGGAAGCCTTCAACAGAACACAGAAATAACAAAATTTGAGACGTCTCAATCAGTCCTCCTCCAATGACCTTCCTTCATCAACTTACTATAGCTGTACAAACTGAATTCAAAGTGCAAAAAGTAGTTTGTACTCAATTACCTAAGCTGGGTGGAGGAAAGGGGCGATGACAGAATCGTGCCCTTCCCTGTAGGATGAATTCAAAGTCCAAAAGTAGTTGGCACTCGATGTACACACAGGCAGGAGAGGATAGGCAGGAACAGACCTCTCCCAACTTTTATAGTGTTCTTCCTCATTAATAACTTTTGACGTCTGGATCACAGTCTGATGTTGTGTGACCACCTGTGTCTTAGTTTTCAGCTGTAAAATGTTGGGGGGGGGGGGTATGCTATGCAAATACTCCAGGGCACATGTGCCAGGGTCCTTAGTTGCTATCTCTCAGACATTGGTTGAAAACATTTGGTTGGTTACACTGCTAATCAACCAAATCTCCAAATATTTCACAGAAAGGGTGCAACAGCAAATAATGACTTCTGTTTTATTGAAAGTATATTGCGCTCAACAATGAGAGAGAAACATACTATGCAATAGGCATGGGCAAACTTGGGCCCTGCAGGTGTTTTGGACTTCAACTCCCACCATTCTTAACAGCCTCAGACCCCTTCATTTTCCCCCTCAGCTGCTCAAGCTGCTTGATAGGCAGAACTCAGCTTCTTTTTTATCATGTCAGAAGTGACTTGAGAACATACTGCAATTCTCACACTTCTGGTGTGAGAGAATTGGCTGTCTGCAGAGACGTTGCTCCGGGTACACCCCAATGTGTTGCTGGATACTTCTCTCATGTTCCCGCAAGCTAGAGCTGACAGACAGAACCTCACCCCGTCTCGTAGATTCAAACCGGCAACCTTCAGGTCAGCAGTCCATCCAGCACAAGGGTTTAACCATGTCCGAGAAGTCGGACATGGCCACAGTGGTCCACGCCTTGGTTACATCCAGCCTGAATTATTGCAATGCTCTCTACGTGGGGCTGCCCTTGAAGACGACCCAGAAATTTCAGCTGGTTCAAAGATCAGCAGCCAGGCTTCTAACTGGAGCTAACTACAGGGAGCATACAACGCCCCTACTAAAACAGCTCCACCGGCTGCAGGTAAACTACCGGTCACAATTCAAGGTGCAGGTAATGACCTATAAAGCCCTATATGGCATGGGCTCTCCCTATCTTCATGATCGCATCTCCCTTTATGAAGCAGCGTGGGCTCTGAGATCTGCCGGGGAGGCCCTTCTCTCTCTCCCACCTCCATCACAAGCGCAGCTGGTGGGGACAAGGGAGAGGGTCTTCTTGGTGGAGGCTCCCCGACTCTGGAACGTCCTTTCCAGAGAGATCAGGCAAGCCCTTACACTGTCCTATTTCCTCAAGAATCTGAAAACTTGGTGGTTCCTGCAGATTTTTGAGTAGGATTAGTCCTAGGCTCCTCTGGGTTGTTAACTAGGGCCCCGCTCAGCACTTTACCCACTTCCTGGCCCTATGAAATTCTGTTGCACTTGTCTTGCCTACACTTTATAGTTGGCCTTGCCCACTCTGAAGCCCTGGTTATTATATTTGGCCCCGCTGATGGAGCATTTTGTAACTGGCTTTTTATTTTTGTGGTTGTTTTGAATTGTATCTTCTTGTTTTATGTTTCTTATTCTTTATTATGTTTAATTTGTTGTACAGTTTCTTTTGCTATTTTGGAAGTCCTCTTGAGGAGATAGGGCAGTATATAAACCAAATTATTATTATTATTATTATTATTATTATTATTATTATTATTATTATTATTATTGACACGACATAGTCCAGATAGATATTCTGGATTTCGTATAATAAAATCACAAGTTGAACACTTCCCAAGCGTTTAGGACTGTGTGATGCCACCTTGTCATTGGGGGGGGGGGGGGGGGGGCTTAACTGTTCCAAGGTTGCTGAGAGCTGTGCTGGCGGTAACTACCAGAAGGTCCAACCAAGCCAGAGAGGTCTCAGCTGAGGAGTGGAACTAAGAGCACCCAACCCATTAGCATTATGGAGAAACAAACCAAAACGAAGTCTATACTGGCCCAGGATAAAAAGGACCGCGGTGGATGCTGCCGATTCTGGACATCCATCGACAAGTGGGTTACAGAATCAAAATACAAATGAACTGACACAGAAGTGGCAGAAATATACAATGCCAGAAAACTGCACAATTATTATTATTATTATTACCTATTGCGCCACCACATCTCAGTTGATAGCTCAGAACTGGTTTGTGTTACTTTATGGTAGGCAGTGGAAGTTAAAAGGAGGAGTTTCTAGCTTAAAGGAATAATGTGCTTTGAAATAGTATGGGCACTCTGTTTTAAAACTTTGTGTTCATATTGTATCTGTTGTTTAAGTTCTTAATAAACACTTAATAAGCCTAATGTTTCTTGTTTCCTTATCATTTCCACAACTGCTTAGTTTTATCCCAATGCACCCTCTGTGTTGAACTGTTTGCTTCAGAAATCCCTCTCCTCCAGCAGAACTGTTTCACAGCAGGAATATCTAAGGAGATGCTTCAGGTTTCAAGGCCACAAACTGTTTCTGGCTTTAAATGTCATCCTTTTAGTTACCTTAGTCTTCAGCTGTGAGTAAATCTGTCTTTCCTTCCTCATAGGACGCAATGGCATTTCTGTTCTTCATGCTGATGCTAGCAGTGATGCTTTCTTCCACACCAGCAGTAAGTATTGAAGCATTGTCATGAGATGCTGGTTTCAGAACTTGAGTCAGAAGACGGAACCTATATATCAACTGTGACATACAAAAGATGTGCTATGGTAAAATATAGCTAGGAAATGTGGGACTATGATTATTTATTCATATAAGATATATTACCCCGCAAGCGAATCAAAGGCAGCTTACAACAAAATAAAGCATACAGTACAAAAGTTAAAACATGGTTAAAATCAAACCTTCATAACTCGTTACTTCCTTGCAGGTACTAAATATATTAAATCTTAATGGGCGGTCAATGGCTAACTGCCATGGTAACTAAGACTACTTGCCAAGATGATTGGCATTATGTTCTGAATACAAGAACTTGGAAAGTTTACTTTTGTAAAGTACACCTTTGTACTTTTCAGTTCTGGAACTGGAAGTCCTAGAGGGTGTGGGATTCTAGGGGTTGTCATTCAAAAAGTAAATTTTCTGAACTCTGCAAAATACCAGTTGCTGTGGGATCACACATATGGCCTTCTCGGAGATACTTGTTTGCCCCCTCTGAGTGGACAGGAAGCTAGGTGGTGCTTTATTAGATCCAGCTGTTCTTACATTTTTGATCTATTCTAACAATGTAGTGTTTTCAAACTGGAGAACAATGAGTGAGAATTTAATGTGTTACACAATATGCCAGCATGTGGCCTATTGGAGGATTACTGTCTTCAAAGAAAGTTGAATTTGATGGACTCAGTAAGAGGAAGTGGCCCCACCAAAGAATTAAGGACTATATAAAATGTGTTTTGATAGCTTTCATTATGAACTCAGCTGTTTGAACTTATTAGATTTTTTCTGTTAACAGGAGCAACTTGAGAAACTGCAAGTTGCTTTCTTAGATGAAATATGGGGAAAAGTAATGCACCTTGCTCCTTGTTCTGCACTTCATGTATCCACTAATACATGTTGAGTGTCCCTTATCTGAAATACAGTACTTGGGATCAGAAGTGTTCTGTATTTCGAATTTATTTATTTAGATTGGATCTTGGAATACCTCCATATATATAATGAGATATGTTGGAGATGGGATCAATGTCTAAACACAAGTTTGTTTTATGTTTTATTTATATACATAGCTTGAAGGTAATTTTATGCACACTTTTGAAATCATTTTGGCCATTACACAACATTTATGTACATTGAACTGTCAGAAAGCAAAGGTACCGCTGTCTCATCCACCCATTTGGATAATTTTAGATTATTTCAGATGTTGTAATTTCGAATAAGGGATACTCAACCTGTAACTGGTCTTATCCTTGTTGCAAAATCACATTATCTCTTTAAATGTTGATTATAAACCCCTTGTTGTGAAGTACTTGATCATGTACATTACTTAGGTAAAATATAATTTCTAGGAAATGTTTGATACAAGAATTCATTAACCCAGGTAGATTATAAGGAAGTTGAATACAAGAAATATGAACATTTTCTTATAATGAATGTTAAGCCCATAAGGTGTATATGCTAGCTGTCAAAGCTGGGGCCATTTTCAATGAATGATATCACCGTTTTTAAGATGGGAGCAAGTTGATTGTAAAGTGGTAGTTGTAACATGAAAGTAGAAATAAAACTGGATATGCCAGATGCTGCAGCTTGTTTAGGCATGCTTGTCTCTTTGCTAGGAGCATATTATATCAGTGCTACTTAGGTACTACCCATCCTTCAAGGGCAGTGGTCTGTTCCCACCCATCAGGCAAATGCCAGACTGACTTACGAGTCTGAGACAGGGCTTTTCTGTGTGTGTGTGTGTGTTTTAGGCTATAAGTATGCAAGCAGGGCTTTGTTGTCTTTTATGACATGTATCATATGCAGCCCTGTTGTTTGTTGAGGGGCTTAACAGACAATGCAAATGACTGATCCAAAGCTCAGTCATTTTATCAGTGAGAGGCTGAAGTAATTAACTTTGTCTGGAGCATGAGTAATAAACAGGATTATTTTTAGATCCTTCTGACTATTATCTGGGTTTCTGGATGGTAGTTAAAATTGTAGAGTTTGAAAAGAAGTACAAATGCAAATGAGATTCCCTTAACAGAAGTCTGTGGTAAAACCATAGTTTCTTAGGAAAACTACTGGTAAATGGTTCGGGAGGGTTAGGAAAGATGTCTCATCCTTATTCTGAGGCCCATTTCACACAGCGGAATAGAATCCCACGTTATCTGCTTTGAACTGGAATATATGTCAGTGTGGACTTGGGGAACCCAGTTAAAAGCAGATATTATGGGATTTTCTGCCTTGATATTCTGGGTTATATGGCTGTGTGGAAGGGCCCTGAGATCTAGCAAAGGAGAGCAGGGAGCACTTGAGCTGTGAATTAAAAAGAAAAGTAAAAAAGAGGTATACCACAGTTTTAAATGGCATACAGGAAGAACCTGGTGGCATAGTGAGTTAAACCTCTGAGCTGAACTTGCTGACCAAAAGGTCAGCGGTTCAAATCTGGGAAGCGGGGTGAGCTCCTGCTGTTAGCCCCAGCTTCTGCCAACCTAGCAGTTTGAAAACATGCAAATGTGAGTAGATCAATAGGTACCGCTCCATCGGGAAAGTAACGGTGCTCCATGCAGTCATGCTGGCCACATGACCTTGGAGGTATCTATGGACAATGCCGGTTCTTCGGCTTAGAAATGGAGATGAGTACCAACACGACTAGACTTAATGTCAGGAGAAAACCTTTATCTTTACTACAGGAAGAATCTTATGGAGGTTTCCTTACTCTCATCATATTATTCAGGACAGAGGAGTTTGGCTGTCGATTGGAGTGTTTAAAAAGTGTGCTATAGTTCTTTATAAATAACACAAAATGCCATAAGCTTGCAGGGTCCTCTTTCTAAAGAAAGCTAACTCCAGTTATCACATTCAGGAGTAGCCAAGTTGGCCATAAAACAAAATAAAATTCACAATTTACAACAGAGCAACACCAACCAAAATACATAAAACATGTAACACAAGCTTTGGAAATTCTATTGGTTTCTTCATCAGGCAAAACAGATTAAAAATAAGAAAGTGAAGGTGTGGTTTGTGTTATTCAGTCAAAGTATATGATGAATCCTTTAAACAGAGTGCTCAGAGAAGTGAGATGGACATAATAATAGTTGAATGTTGTGCCATTGCTCCTTCATGTTTATTTGTCTCCTATGTTTATCCATTGGACTTGGATAAACATTTAATCGACTACTACAGTGGTGCTCAACCTGTGAGTCCCCAGATGTTTTGGCCTTCAACTTCCAGAAATCCTAACAGCTGGTAAACTGACTGGGATTTCTGGGAGGTGTAGGCCAACACACCTGGGGACCCCACAGGTTGAGAAACATTGGTCTACTGAGATGGTAAACCTTTATTTTCAGTGGTTCCCAGCCAGCTTACCAGCTGTTAGGAACTGTGGGAGCTGAAGTCCAAAACATTTGGAGGCCCAAAGGTTGAGAACCACTGGCTTAGATTAACCATTTCAAACCTGCAGTGCAGCTTGCATAGGCTGTTGCTGCTACTACTGTTATGTCTTTATTCTGCTTTTATTTCTATGACTGAGAGACACAAAGCGACTTAATGCTCCTCTATCGCTGTTATTGTTTTAAAAACTTCACCAAAATAATCTCTTCTGTCTGCACACTCTGAGCTGCTTTTCTCTATTACTCTGCTTCAAAATGAATGCCACGTCTTTACATCAATGTACAATTGTAAATATGTAGTAAATTGCTCAGGGATGTGGGATGGATTGCCTTCAAATCTATTCCATTTCTCAAAGCCTTTAGTCCCTCTGTAGCCGCCTTGAGTCCTTGTATCAGGAGAAAAGCGAGATAAGTAAGTAAACAAATAAGGCTCCCTAGTTTCTGAATGGCCATTAGCTGAAAACCAGCTAAGGTGTCCTCTCCTGTTTCTGCCTCAACTCTTGCCGGAAGGACTCTCGATGCATTGCCGTTCCAATGTTTATGCGGTTGCATTGCATTTACTTTCTAGGTATTGACTTTTCAGCATCTGCCTCTGAAGATTAATATACTGCTGTTTAGAATGCTACTCTGTGTTTCTGAACCATTTTCTGTATCATCTTGTGCTGTCTCTGTTTTATTTATGTTTCCTTGGCCAGGAGGATTGTTGTGCTGTACAAACACATTTTTTTATAACTAGTGAGGATGATATGCATATCAAGATACTTATCCCTTTTCACCTTGAGAGCTGTCTCACTGAGGCAATGAAATAGTTGTTGCAAAAATCATTACAAGAAGTGATGAAGTTCTTCACAGGTTGAGTACTCTGAACATGGTCTGTACAAGGCATATTTATTTTTCCTGGATTACGCTTGTGGCAAGTGAATTGTATTGCATCTGAGTATATCTTGATGCAAGGTTGGCTGCACTGCTTTACCGAATGTGCAGTATATCTCCTGGTACACTCACAAACATCCCATCCATAGGGTTGGCTGTGTTTTTTCCCCATAGCAAACAAGAGGCCCAGTATAATATTGTGGTTTGAGCATTAGACCACCATGTTGGAGGCCAGGGTTGAATCCTTGTTTCAGCATGGAAACCCACTGGGTTTTTTAAATAGGTGTATGCAGTAGTCCTAACCAGTGAAAAGGGAAAAAAAAACTCACCGTAGAGAGTGTCATGAATAAATCTAAAGATTAAGACAGATACAAAAAGACTTGGGGATTTTTAGTAGAAGGCTTTGTTAACTGAGGTATACCTGTACCTTTCTCTACTTTTCAGTGAGGAAATGTTGCAGGGTATGCTGGCTTCAGTGCAACCAGTAACATGCTGATAACACTGGAGTACTGTATAAGGGAACCAAATCAGAGTTAACTTTCCTGTACTGAAGCTGACATATTTTCTCATCAATTTTAAAGAGTTTGTGACTACATCTTTATTAGTCTAAAAAACAGTTCATATCTTCATTATCAATTTTAGGACTATTTGCCAACACTTGGGCTTGGTAACTTGATTATTTGGTTAGTTAAGCCACAGTGATATTATTGGAGGTGTTGCCAACTTTTCAGAAAAGGTTTTTTTAAAAAAACATTATTGTATTCAATTACTGGTTAGAAATAAATCTAAAATCTTCCTTACTACAATCCGCTAATATCTTCTCTGATAAATGTCTTGTACATTCCCCCCCCCCCCCCCAAAAAAAACCAAGCCCCACCGTTATGTCTCTGGAAGTTCTTAGAAGTAATGGATTATCTCTTGGCATATACTCCCAGGCTTTTAAACAGATGTTTCAAATTAAATAGAGGGCAGGCAGAGAGAATCTATAACAAAAACAGCTAATTCAGCCAGTCCCTGATAAAATCTTGTTATTGTCCTTTACTACAGAGATTGAGAAACTTGAGCCTGTCACTCAGTCTAGAGAGGAAAAACAATTGATGAGGTCATGTATGTGTGTATGTGTGCTTCAAGTTATCTGTTAATTTATAGCGACTACTCATGAAAGCAGTACTATTTGCCAGTCCCTTCCTGGACTGGTAGATGCCGGATAAATGCAGTTTCTGCTTGAGAGTTACAGCAGAGTCTTGCTTATCCAACCTTCACTCATCCAACATTCTGTATTATCCAACACAGTCTGCCTCTCGCCCAGATCCACAGCTGTTTCTCTAGGCAGCAACGCACAGCGAGCCAACACGCCAACAACAACGCAAGTGCAACCATGCTTCCAAACAAGTGGCAGACTTGTAGAAGAGACATGTAGTCTCTTCTTACTCTATTCTTCTATAATTTAATAGGATGCCAGCCAATGTTTTAAACCTATGTGGACATAGAAGAAGGGAGAATTACAACCTTCAAGTTATAATAGTGAACAAAGAGTTGACTGATCCCAAGACCCCTTCCACACAGCTGAATAAAATCCCAAATTATCTGTTTTGAACTGGGATATATGGCAGTGTGGACTCAGATAACCCAGTTCAAAGCAGATATTGTGGGATTTTCTGCCTTGATATCCTGGGTTATATGTCTGTGTGGAAGGGCCCCAAGTCTGTGCTCCAAAGTGTTCTGTATCAAGTCTGTACTCTATGTTCTATGTAACAAAGTGAAAGATGCTGACCCTCCAAGCATGACAAACAAATGTTTCAGGATAAAATATTCAATAAATTTTGAAAATACAGTAGAGTCTCACTTATCCAACATTCGCTTATCCAATGTTCTGGATTATCCAACGCAGTCTGCCTTTTAGTAGTCAATGTTTTTGTAGTCAATGTTTTCAATACATTGTGATATTTTGGTGCTAAAATCGTAAATACAGTAATTACTACATAGCATTACTGCGTATTGAACTACTTTTCTGTCAAATTTGTTGTATAACATGATGTTTTGGTGCTTAATTTGTAAAATCATAGCCTAATTTGCTATTTAATAGGCTTTTCCTTAGTCCCTCTTTATTATCCAACATATTCGCTTATCCAATGTTCTGCCAGCCCGTTTATGTAGATGTTTCTTCAATTGGTGATAGAATATCATAGCATGTATTTTTCCTCACATATGTTTCCTATATTTGTTTAATCCCTGTGGTGTGATTGGTCATCAAATGGTAAATATGGGATTAATTTGCAGGTCTGATTGCAGCCAACTTCTCTCTGAGGAAATCTGAGGGAGAGATGGTATCAAGGGCTAATTGCAAGGGATGCATGTTTAGTGTTGCCCTAAGTTAGTCTTGACACCTTGGATCGATCTCAAATCAAGTAACTGAGCCTCGTATCGCTCATGGACCCTCACAGATGGTAACCATCACACAGAGACAGAAACTCCATTTGTTGAATTCTGCCTCCAAAGAGGCTCACCTGATGCCAGTATTGTTTTGTTTTTGGCACATGCAAAAAATGCATTTGTTTCCCAAAGCCTTAAAAATCTTTAAAATAAATGTTTTAAAAAATATTTGAAGGCTTGAGCTATTCTTATTGCCTTCAAAACATGTCTCTACAATAATTTGGTGTTGCCTGGAGAATATGATGGAGATCTTGACTGAGAAGAAACTATGTCCTAGGGCATCTTATAACAGCTTGGTTGGCTCAGCAGTCTCTTCCAGATTAGTCCAAAGTAGCCTGAATTCTTGGTTTTTGTTGGTTGTGTGTTCTACATTTCATTTATGTTTATTTATTTGAGTAGGCTGTTTGTAGCAATTTTGTGGATCTACGCTACTAGGACTTTTGCAGTTTTTCTTTCAACAGAGGGATGGTTTCCTAAGGTGGACCTATGGCTTGAAGGAAAACTTTTCTCCTCTTTGAATTTTTTTTTTTTTGGACATCAATGCACTATGAACACTGTAACTCTTTTATAAAAAGAAAGGAGAAGAGAAGGACATATTGTTCCAATACATCTCAGTCTAACCACCCTAAAATTTTGTATCTGGTGCCAGGAATTCCTAGAAAATAGTCTGCAACAACAGAAAGGTTGTTTGGACATTTTAGTATACCCAAGAATTGCAGCAACAAATAGCCTAACATCTGGATAGATTTATCCCATCTAGAAGAACTAATTTGTCTGTGTAAGGGTTTATAGAACAGATCCAGCATGGTGTAGCGGGCTGATATTGCACTATGATTCTGGAGACAATGGTTTAAATCCCCATTCAACCAGGCAAACCTACTAGGTGAGCTTGGGCAAGTCATATTTTCACAACCTCAAAAGAAAGCAAAGATAAAGCTTCTCTGAAAAAAATTTGTCCAGAAAACCCCATTATAGGTTTGCTTTGGGGTTGCCATACGTCTGAAAGATTTAAAGGCAACAGCAAAATACAGAATTGGAGTGGGTAAACTGTAGGCTTTGATTAATGTGTTGGAATTGAGGAAAAAGAAACAAATGTGCAGTTTCACCCAATATTTGCCTTTTTCAAGTAGTATGTGTTTGCTGAAGATCCTGGATGTAGTGGCTGCTTCATCATGGGTGCTGTTGAAGTAGGAAGAGCTGGTACAAATCAGGAATAGAGAGAGGATATGTTTTGGGTTCTCAACATTGGACCTTTATGACATAGTTGTTAAGACTTCTAAAACCTGGGCATCTCCTTGTCTACATGTAACTGACTTGTTCTTACAGGTCCGGAAAGTAAAGAGGCAGAGTGATTTTTGGGGAAGCTGGGGAGAGTGGGGTGAGTGCAGCCGAAGCTGTGGTGGAGGCGTCAGTATTCGGGTGCGACGTTGCTATTCACAAAGGTAAGAACCTTTTATTTCTATGCCACTTTCCTCCTTAAACCAGAATATTTACAGGAAAGGGTACAGAAGCTTCTTTGATGAAACCAGAATGGCATCTTGTAGCATCTTAGAAATTAGTACATTTCTTATAGGAGAAGCTTTTGTGGACCATAGTCCAGTTGATGAAATTCATGAAGTGCACTTCTTAGTTGCCAGGGATAGATGAAGAATGAGAAAGGAATTGGAAGCACTGAGGACAGAAGAAAAGATGTTTTAAAAATACTTTGTGAGACAGTTATGTTTAATAGGTGTAAACCCATTATTTTAAAAAGTAATGTTTGTTGTATTTATTGCTCATTTAACAAAGCATTTTAACCCACCTTTCATTTTTATAGGCAACCAGTTGGTATGTAAGTACAGTACAAAGAATAAAATATTATATACAGTTACAACAATACTTTTAAAAAACATACCAATACAGTGAAAAGCAGCAGATGTAATATAAAAGGAAAAAATAGCCAATAAAATGCTTTCACACTTCAGGTTTTGTGTTGGTGCTGAGACTCCACCATAGGGAGAATATTCCACAGTTGAGTTCCCACAACCAAGAAGGCTCATCCCTTTGTTGATACAGAATATTATTTAAGAGAAAGTATCAGTATGGTGTAGTTTGAGTATTGTGACTCTGCAGACCAAGATTCAATTCCCTGCTCAACCATGAAAACCCGCTGGGGAACTTTAGGCAAGTCACACACACTAAACGCTAGGAAATACCATTGTAGTTGCCTTAGTGTTAGTATAAGTAAAAAATTACTTGAAATTTCCTCACAACAACCAATAATAATTTAAGAGAATAACCTCTTCTGATGACTAAGTCATGGGCATGCTGGCAGAAGGAGAGGTGCTCCTGAATCTTTGCAGTGATGATGATCCAAATGAGTTGGCATTGGGAATGAGCAGTTGCTCTGGGTGCTGTGAATTCACCCATGGTTTTATGACTGCGCCTCTCACATCTACTCTGTGTTAGGTAGGAACCAATGAGGTATTGGGACCTATCCGTGACACAGGTTTATGACCATGAAAACCCCTGTACAACTTGGAGTAGGTTATATGAGGAACTTTTATAAAACTGAGAATGACTTTTCCACTCCCATGGCGTTGATTCCACTGTCCACCTCTGGTATTGGTAGGTACATTAAAGAACATGTATAGTTTAATGTTTCATGGACTGAGTAGATCACCAAACTACTGTGAACCAGAAAGTACATGGTTTAAATATTTGATTATGCCAGAAACTCACTAGGTGCTATTAGATACACCTCCTTTACCCTACCAGCAATGCAGTCAACTATCGGTATCCACTGATAACTATATCCACAGATCCAACAGGTTAAAAACATACCCCCCAAAATTAGAACAGCAAACCTTGATTTTGTATAAAGGACACCATGATACTGCACCACTACCTGAGCATCCATGGGATTTGGTAGTTACAATGGGTCCTGGAATCAAATCCCAGTGGATACCAAGGGCCCATTATACTTATATAGCCTAGGGGTAATGCTACTATTTACAATATGATTGTTAAGATTATGCATCTAGATAATGCATGTGAAATACCTTGAACCCGTGAGAGCTATATAAAAGTGTTTATTGCCAACCACAATAAAAAAACACTTGTTGTGGGATAAAATACCATAATCCTGATTCAGGTTTCAGATAAAAGAACTGAACTTTGGTCAATCTTAATTCAACTATTTAAGGCTTAGTTTCCCTTAAACAGGGAGCCTCCGGTGGCTCAGTGTGTTAAAGCGCTGAGCTCCTGAACTTGCAGACCGAAAGGTCCCAGGTTCAAATCCAGGGAGCGGAGTGAGCGCCCGCTGTTAGCTCCAGCTTCTGCCCACCTAGCAGTTTGAAAACATGCCAATGTGAGTAGATCAATAGGTACCGCTCCGGCAGGAAGGTAACAGTGTTCCATGCAGTCATGCTGGCCACATGACCTTGGAGGTATCTATGGACAACGCTGGCTCTTTGGCTTAGAAATGGAGATGAGCACCAACCCCCAGAGTCGGACACGACTGGACTTAACATCAGGGGAAACCTTTACCTTTACTTCCCTTAAACATTTATTTGCTCAGGAATGGCAATTTGAACATCATTAACACAGTGTTCCGGGAGCCTGAAATATTCTTCTATTGATTTCTGCATACTCCTGATAAATTATGTATTCCTTGGCAGTAAAGCAGTTACAAAAAATGCATATTTTTTCATGAAGTCAAGATAAGACTAGAGCATTTTCCCAGTATGATTTTATTTGGTTTTGTTTTTCCAAAGGCCATTGCCAAAATGAAGCACATCCTCTAATTATTTGCATAGTGTCATCAATGTGTGTGGCGTTTATAGAGTTCAGAGAGATATGTCCTTGCCCCAGGAAGTTTACAGTCTAAAATACAATATGGATGAAATAAGACAGTTGCCTCAAAATTTAGATCATTGCGCCTTTAGCTCTTTTTGCATGCTATTTCTGGTTCGAAAGGTTTCCTCACATTTTGCTCAATTCTTCAGCTCTACAACATTGTTGATGTGCCTCACAGAAGAGTTGGGTTGTAAAATACTAAGAATTATACCTTTTTTTAAAAAAATCACAAACATTTGTTCAAGACAGCAGGGCCTAAACTACAATGTATATGTATGCATGTGTTTCCAAATTTGAAAGTCCTGATCAGGTGCTGCTCCATTCACTGAAGCTGCAGACAGAGCAGGGATGTTCTTAGCATGGTGTCATCTGGCAATGACTTGGGAAACTCAAGATGCAATATATCTACATGGCAATAAAAATGCCAGATCCTGCTTGAGCAGGCAAAGCTACACCCATTTGATGCAAGCTCTAGATGAATCAGACTAGTTTTGTATAAACAAGGCCAGACAGAGAAAACTGTTAAAACACTGCCTCGACACTGTTTTGTAAAAACCTGTTTGTGCTCTCTCTGAAGCCATGTCTCGGTTTGCCCATGGATCTTGCAGAATTACTAGTAGTGGTGCTTGATTGTGGATCTGATTTAGATATGATAGTGTCTTCAAGGCAGATCTTTTAAAAGTATTTCCTTAACTTGCAATGAATGACTTGCAATGAAGAACATGTCAAGGCTTTAGAGCCAGAGGCTATGCCCCAAAGCACTTTGATGCTTTAAAAAAAGACTGTGCATACCCATGGTTTGAATCCAGGGCACCCTAAAATATTAATGTAGTCTTGCTGTAGGTAGTTACAGTATCACTGCACTTGAGATCTCCCTTTTAGGAAATCAATCACCCTCCACATGGAAGGGGCAATTAAAAGGGCAACAAAAGGAGGTAGAGCTCATGTTTTCGTTATACGGCTTCTCCTCTTCTATTTACATTGCACAGATCAAGTCCAGCTGGATTAGGCTCCGTGATCACTGTCCGTGATCCCAACAACTGCATTTCCAAACACAGAGTATTTTGTTTGTGTGCTGGGAAAACCTAATTCTGGCAGAAGGGAAGCACTGCCAGCAGGAAAGCTGTCTGGATCCTCTCTCAAAAATAACATCTCTGCCCTGAATGCACTAAAATGTAGATGCTAGAAAGGCAGATAGACTTGAAGAGAAGGACAATAAATGACTTTATGAAATTGCTGTTCTACACACACTTTACAAGTGAGATCGGTTGAAAACAGTAAGATTTACTTCAGAGTAAACACAGTTATGATTGCCCTGCACATTTTGGTGGTTTATCTTCACAATGTTTATGGGTTTGACACTCAATCTGACGGAACTGTATTTCTTTCCAACAAATACTCTTTCCAGACAAAAAAACCCCCAGTATCTTCTTTGAACTTCACGGTGTAGAGATTCACATGATAGTGAACTATAGCATTTTGAACTCAATAACACTGTTGCTTGCACAGCTGAATATTTTCAAAGGTTCTGATTTGAATCCTGTCAGGACAGACCCAAGACATTTTGCTGCCTGGCACCAAGTAGCAAATAACCTCCCTCACACACCCTGAATCAATGTGCATAGTATCCAAGGATAGCCAAGTTATTTTGGCACTTGAGGTGGGAAATCCCACAAGTGCCTCTTCCCATACCTGGTAGTAAAATTCTATACAACAGCTGCCTCACTTTGCTGCTCCTGTGTCCTGCTCTGTAACAGTGAATGGCAGTACAAGTCAATTTACTGTTCCAACTCATGGCATATAGTTCCCAAAGTTGGTCAAGTAATTTTAGAAATCTTTTCAAAAATACCAGAAATGTCTCCTCTTTTCCTTTCCTAAAAAGTCATTGCCCAATCAGTGTATCTATCAATATGGAGGCACAAAATATCTACTCTTGATTTTATGTCTGTTCATCCTGCAGTTGCTCTAATTTGAATGGAAACTCAGATTCTGTTCAGGACTGTTCAATTCTGAAAATTATCATGTTTGTAAAGCTGTATACACTGGCTTCCCCTGAGTCAACCCCTGTCCATATTGTTGGGTGCTTAAATGTTATCCTAACCATAAGGCAGAGTAAGTTATGGCTAATCATTGGCTTGGAAGTAAGGTTACACCAACCTGATGGCTTTGCTTGGGGAGGTAGAGCATGAAGTAGATGGTGGGGGTAAATCAGCAATTTGAATTGATCAGAGAGAAGTCTGAATGTAGTAAATGCTTGTCTCTCTAAGGACTTTATCATACAACAATCACATTGTTGTCACACATGGAAATATATCAGTAATGAAACTTGTTTGTCTTCAGTTGTGCTACAGTGCTGCTTTGGCAATTCATGGTTTTGCATCTATCTCACAAACCTCACTTTCTTGTCCATTTATAGCCTACCTAGCCCATGCACACTTTTCAATTCAATTGTGTCATTACTGCAAATTGAGAAAATTAAATTAAAAAATAAATATAAAATACATGAAAATTCACTAAAAGCAACCTTACCTTTTTGGACATAGTGAAAGTGATACAAGGAGAATAATGCCCACTCATTCCACATATTGCTCAAATATTGCAACTGCAGCTAAAGGAATCCCTTACTACAGCCGTGATATTGACAACTATTGATAGGTTTTCCCCACCCATGAAAAGAGGTGTTCCCCCAATTATTTAAATGCAAAGCAGCAACAGGAAAGACACAACATTGTCTGATAACTACAAGCCAAACAGGCTATTTATCCTGTTATGGCTGCAATTTACCAGCCTTGTGTGATAAAGTCTACTTCCAGACTAGTAGTGACTTTCTGGGGAGTCATCTTCAGTTTGTGGTTCTGTGTTGCAATGAAAGATGTAAATCTAATTGTTAGTCCCATCTAGTCTTAATGTATTGAATCCATTAAATTTACAAAAGTGTTACTTATCATTCAATAATCAATTAAATGGCTCCACACTTCTTAGAACTATTTGATTTATGTTACAGTTTGCAGATAGTGTTATAAACACAGTTCCAGTTCAGATAGGATGGGAAAATGGTTTAATAGATGAGGAAATCTCTTCTAAAGCTGGGCATTTCAATGGAGGAGCTGTGGTTATAGCTTGTTCCTCTTTCAACAAACTCTCATTTGTCAGACAGAGGAAGCAGTATCAGAACTTAAGGAAAACTTACCTTGTGAAAAGCTTTTTGGAAAACTCTTGCCACTTTAGGGAGTAAGACTTACAAAACTCTTTACTAACAGTTAGTTTTTCATTACTGATGTTTTATTAGGAAGCACAAAATGAATTGTTCAATATGATCTTGACACTGACCTTTTTTTGCAAGCCGTTCCAGACTGTTGGTCTGTCTTTCAGGACAGATGGTGGCTCCAGTTGTATAGGACCAACTCGAAGCTATCGTTCATGCAATATTCAGGTAAATTCTTCAATATATTCTCTTTCATTTCCCTACATTTCTCTTTCATAAGCTGAATATTTTTCAACAATGGTATCTGGCATCTGCTCATCATCATCTTGATTTTCATATAAACCACCAGTTGTCCTTCAATAATATTTTATTGACTGATTTAATCCTCTCATTTGCTTATGTGCTGAGTGGGAATGCAAGAAGCTGAAGCTGAATGCATATAGAGATGGGTATGTGAAGGGGAAAAGTAGCATTCAGACAGACTCGATGACTGCGTGGAAATTAAAACAGAACTGTGCAGACTAATCTCTATAAAGTACAAGCCATTTTCTGCTGATAACCATCTTCTTCTTGATATTCAGATGGTAATCAGTACTATCTTTAAACAAATGTCATGAGCAAATTAAAACTGGAGTGTAAAGATGTAACAACTATAAGGTTAATCTTGAATGATAAATTTAAAGAACTGGAGTTTAGAATAATGTTCATTGGTTTGTAGGTTTCCAAGTGACTGACACAAGTTCAACCAGTGAGCTTCATGGCAGAGTAGGAGCTAAACCCAGTCTCTTTAGCTCTGTGACCAAGTAGCATTTTTACTGTTGGTTGTTACATCATGAAGTCTTATAAGCAGTCTTATCAGAAATAGGTCCTGGACTATTTCCCAAAAACTAGGCAGAAATACAGAAAGCTTCTTATAGGACAGTGGTTCCCAACCTGTGGTCCATGGACCACCACTGATCCGCAAGAACTTAAATATGGTCTGCAGCCTCACCATTACTACTACAGATGATAACAGCTCAACCAAAAACATTTTTTTCTTGGTGTCTTTGTTTTTAGCCCTGCTCCTGGGGTTATTTGGGGTGCTGATTCAGAAAATTGCATTGGATAGACCACACCAACTCTAGATTATTAAATATGGGTTTTTTTGTGGGTGAGCAGATGGCAATTACTGAATGGCATATGTTCTGTATCAAAGACTAGAGCTGATATGGTCGATCCAATGCAATTTTCTGAATTAGCACCCCAAATAACCAGACTGATTCTAAAGCTGATCAAAAACTGATTTGTAACCCTTTTGGTACTAATGCTGGAGAGTGGTCCCTGGTCAAAAAAAGGTTGGGAACCACTGTTCTGGGAGAATTAATCTGAATTAGTTGCTTGCCTACTTTCATATGAAACCTTGTTCCAAACTACACACTCCTTTCTTCCTAGAAATGTCCTGAGGGCGCCAGAGATTTTCGGGCAGAGCAATGCTCTGTGTTTGATGGGACAGACTTCCAGGGAAAGCGATACAAGTGGCTTCCTTATTATGGAGGTAATTTATTCATACTGAATGTTTCTTCAATTTGGGGAAATAGACAGTTTGGTTAAAAATGAATTGATTTCATCACTATTTTTTAAAGCTCATACATTATTACTGTGTGGTAAAACATTTGGGATCTGCTGGCATTTGCAAGATCAATGAAAAAATTAATTTGGCAAGATAAAAGTAAAAAAAAAAACCAGTTTGTAATAGCTTTCTCTCCTAAGGTAATCTGAATTCAATTTCAAATTATATTTAAAGTCTTGCCTCACTCACACTTCCTTGCCACTTTTTTAGCTAATTCTCATTGCCTGTGTTGAAAACTGAACTCTCCTTCTCCTTATCTGTAAAGTGTGCTTCTGTCCCTTCCCGGGAGCATACTTTCTCAATTGCCTCATCCAAAAATGTAATGTTTCCATGATGATAATGATATAAGGAGGACCAGGCATTTCAAGCTTAAGACATACATGAAAATATCAACAGTTGAGTGTTGCTATGCTTTCACCACAGACCCTGCATATTCCTGATTGTAGCATACACCTACACATGTATGCTTAGATAATGCAAAAGAGATTTAATTCAGGGGTAGCCAAACCATAAGGATACAAAGCAAGTAAAAATTGTGAAAAAATATTTTATTTTATTTTGGTTAACCAAAAAATAAAAGGGAGTCACTTGGAAACATTTGAAACAGTGAATATATTCCAATTTAATTAAGTGTTCCGGCAAAGCTATTTATTTATTTATTTATTTATTTATTTATTTACAGTATTTATATTCCGCCCTTCTCACCCCGAAGGGGACTCAGGGCGGATCACATTACACATATAATAGGCAAACATTCAATGCCTTTTAACATAGAACAAAGACAAGACAAACACAGGCTCCGAGCGGGCCTCGAACTCATGACCTCCTGGTCAGAGTGATTCATTGCAGCTGGGAGCAGCTGGCTTGCTCTCCAGCCTGCGCCACAGCCCGGGCCTGAGAAATAATACATGGCCCAACTTTTGAATCCTTGCTCTGTAACAGCCTTCTGCAAGCCAATAATCTCCATCCTGCCTGGAAAGGGAGACCATCTAAAGCTCCTACTTCCAATTTAAAGCTCCCATATTGAGGCAGGGTGTATGGGTGTTGTAGTCCAATACTTGAGGAAGGAAATTGATTGATGAAGCCTATTCTTGATACCAGATTATCATTCTTTACTTATTATTTTAAAGGTATTCTGTAAACAAAACATTTTTGCTATGTGATATGAGATCTTCAATTAAACATTGTTTGGATTTCATATAACAACTCAAACAAAATAGTACAGTAGTACAGTATATGTTCTTTCAGACTATACAATTATAGTGCTATATTGCACTTTAACTGCCATGCCAACCTCCTATAAAATCCTGGGATTTGCAGTTTACGAGAGACATTCAAAATTCTCAACCGGAGAGCTCTACTGCCACCTGAAACTACAAGCCCCAGGTTTCCATAGGATTCAGCAATGGCGGCTAAAGTAGAACCACCGCACCATAATGTAGTATTACAGGGCCCTATGTTTCAGGTGTCTTTATGGGAAAAGATAGCACGTTCAATAAAACATTGCTTCTTAAACTTTGCTCATAGCACCCAACAAATGTGAACTAAACTGCATCCCAAAAGGAGAGAACTTCTACTATAGACACAAAGAAGCTGTGATTGACGGAACCCCCTGTGAGCCTGGGAAGCATGATATCTGTGTGGAGGGAGTCTGTCAAGTATGTTTTTGCATCCCTTTATCCCATCCTCAAAAGCAGTATACATACAACTTCTTGTCTTCTTCTTGAGTTGCCTCCTGTTCCTTGAAAGAGCTCATGATGACGTATCCAGGTTGTCCCATTTTACCCAGCAGCAGCTTTGTTAGGAATGCTAAACTGAGGGACAGTCACTTGACCAGTACTACTACGTGCATTTCATGGGTTAGCAAGGGCTTCAACTTGGGTCTTCCTAAATGAGCATACTAGCAGTTGCATACTATTGGTTCCTCATTGCCTTAATAAATCTTGCTCCACTTTTTCTGTGGTAAGGTAACTTAATTATGCCCAGCAAGCTAATTTTAATGAGAAAGGAGGTAAGATTATGCTAAGCTTTAAACAAACATCTCTATGTATTCCAAAGATATAACAATATCCATGAAAACTCATGCTGAAATAAATCGGTTAGTCTCAAAGGAGTTACAACAGTCTTTCTTCCCACCCACCCCATTTTCCTTAGTATAGGAGATTATGATGGGTTGCTGTGAATTTTCTGGGCTGTGTGGCCATGTTCCAGAAGCATTATTTTCTGATGTTTTGCCCATACCTATGGCAGGCATCCTCAGAGGTTGTGAGGTTGTGAGACTTCATAGCCACAGAGACCTCACAACCTCAGAGACCTCACAACCTCTGAGGATGCCTGCCATAGATGTGGGTGAAACGTTAGGAGAGAATGCTTTCGGAACATGGCCATACAGCCCAGAAAATTCTCAGCAACCCAGTGATTTCGGCCATGAAAGCCTTCAACAACACAAACTTGTGATGGTCACTGGCCAGGCAGACATCCTCAGAGCTGCCAGCTTCCATTAGGAATGGCCTTTGTTGGGCCTTTATACCAGTTATGTTCATATTTTACAGACCTAGCATGAGGGAGGAAAAATCAATGGGGAGATTTTACTGGTTCCTGCGGGAGAAGGGGACAGGGCAGAGCTCTAGATTTCCAGACAAGAAAATGTCTTCTAATCTTGCCTATAAGAAGGTCTTGCCTTTACTGCATTTGCAGGATTGACCACTAGAGTGTACACAAAGACAAGAGGAAAAAACTCTGAGCTAATCCCTCTTCAACAGGGAGTGGGGGCTGAAGAGAAAAGGGGGTTACTTTACCCCTAAGTGAAAGCCCCCTTACAACTGCACTCTTGCTTTCTTTTCAAGCAAGGGAGGGTCACACCTTCATGTTTTTCTAAGCTCTGGTATCAAGGTTCTCAGCTTTCCTACATCCTTAGGTGACTGCTCTAAGGTGATCTCTCTCTCTCTCTCTCCTAGCCATTTCCATCTTTATCACACATGTACAGATTTTGGCTTGATCTGTCTTTCCTTTCTGATCTAGCTGCTGCAGTCATTCTCTTTAAGTCGGTTTATTGTTTAATGCCTTCAAATTGTTTTTGACCTATGGCAACTCTAAGTGGAATATATTGTATGGGTTTATTGTCAAGATTAGTTCGGGCAGTGCCTTTGCCTCCCATTGAGGCTCAGAGAATGTGACTTACCCAATGTCTCCAAGTCTATTTATATGGCTGAGCAGGAATTCAAACCTTTGGCTCCACAATCACAGTCCTGATCCTCTTTATTTACCCATTATTTCAAGGAAGCTGTTTATAGATCTAATAAATCAATAGTGAAGAATCTGAGGCTCTTAAGATGTTGCTACACCACAACTCCCATCAACTCTGCCAACTGAGCAGAGCTAAGAATTAGAGAGGAGTTATTATCTTGGGCAACTTGAGGTATAGGAATAGCTAATCTGGAATATGTCTATCTGAAATCATATTAGCCATAGTGATGTTCTGTCTAAAATTTGAAACTTTATTCAGTGGTTTCTCTACAAATGATAGATCCATTTTGATCTTTGTTACTCAGTAGTTTAATATCGTCTCATAAAATTATCTTTCCTTACGCAGAACAATTAAATAATATATGCCCATTGTGTCCTTTAAATATGTCTCATGTGTGTGAAATCTAAAATTTCAGCAGATTGTATCTTAGAAGAATGCTCCAACAGTCTATATATTTTCTGATCTTGGAAGTCAGAGGTTTTTTTTCCAGAGTTTTGAAAAAGCAATTACTTGTTTGCATGTACTTATCCCAATTTTGCCTGTGTTAGCAGGTTTTGCAAGTTTTTATATTACTTTTAAAAGCAGCAAAATCCCTTTGACCAAAGACAAGAATAGATCACTTCCATGACCTTTCTGAAATCACTTTAACTCTTTTAAAAAACTATTATCTGTCTCCAGCTTGATTGCTCAGCTCAATGTAAGCCACTTCTTTGACTTTTGACTTGTGCCTGGTCTTTGGGGTCATCCTTGCATTTAATTTAGCCTGTGCTATTTTACAGGCTGTTGGCTGCGATAACATGCTGGATTCTTCCAAGAAGGAAGACAAATGCCTGCAGTGTGGTGGAGATGGCAGGGCTTGTTTTGAAGTGAAGGGTCTCTTTGATGTACCCAACCTCCCTAAAGGTAAAAAAAAAATTGATGGATTTTCCACAAGGGTTTAACAAAATAGCAAAAATATTTGGGCTATCTTTGACAAAGAAAATGGACCATGCTTCTTAATCCATTTAGATTTTGAAGTCAAAACTGAACAGTAAAGCTCAAAAATCATTGGCGAGGCTTGACTACTCTGCTTTAGGCCATATTTTATCAATTACATGGATGGGCTGCTTTAAGGGTAGTATGAATCTGGATGCAGCCAATTCAGAATCGATGGAGTAGTTACAGTTGAATTTATATTTTTTCCACTTAACTGCTCTTCATTTGAAAAGTACCCTCTGTTCACGCAAGGGTGACTTTACCCTGTCTCTTTTTCTCTACTACCATCTGTCTTGCTAAGCTGAATTTACTGGGGCTGATTTGCTCTGCTTTCTTTTTTAAGGCTACAACCAAATCTTTATCATTCCCATGGGGGCCATGAGTATCCAGATTAAGGAAGCAACACCAACCAGGAACTTCTTGGGTGAGTACAGCATTCCTAAATATTTATTTTCTTGCTAATGTTTGATTAAAGTATTCAATGCTCAATGTTCAGAAATGCACCATGGTGCTGTTGAAAGGATACTGAGTACAGTATTCTGAGAACCATTCCATCCCAAGCAAGAGCATGTCCTCTTGAGGGTTTTCTCTTCTTCTCTCAGCCATCAAGAATGTGCGAGGCACATACTACCTAAATGGACACTGGACAATTGAATTCAGCCGGGCCTTACATATCGCTAGCACAACCGTACATTACGACAGGGGGGCGGAGGGTGACCTGGCTCCTGAGCTTCTTCATGCCAGAGGTCCTACTACCGAACCCTTGGTTATCGAGGTAAGCAAATCTGTAGAGTTCCCTGTTTCATATATTTTAACAGACTTTTTGAGACTACAGTTCCCAGAATCTCATGCCTGTAGGAAACTGCAGACCAAAATGGTAAAGTTTCTGAACTTCAAGATATTGTTCAGGCATAATCATGGAGTTGGAAACAGCTGCAAGAACCATCTCATCCAGTCCTTCTCTATGCAAAAATCCATAGTAAGTTAAAGCCCTCTTGAAAGATGGCCGTTCAAATGCTATTTGAAAATGCCCATAAAAGAAGAATCCAATCATCCTCCATGGCAATCTAATGCACAGTTGAACAGTTCTTTCCAGTGTTTAAATGGAATGTGTTTCCTTATAATTTTGATATACAGTAGAGTCTCACTTATCCAACAATAACGGGCCGGCAGAACGTTGGATAAGTGAATATGTTGGATAATAAGGAAAGATTAAGGAAAAGCCTATTAAACATCAAATAAGGTTATGATTTTACAAATTAAGCACCAAACATCATGTCATACAACAAATTTGACAGAAAAACTAGTTCGATGCGCAGTAATGCTATGTAGTAATTACTGTATTTACGAATTTAGCACCAAAATATCACGATATATTGAAAACATTGACTACAAAAATGTGTTGGATAATCCAGAACGTTGGATAAGTGAGTGTTGGATAAGTAAGACTCTACTGTATTGATTCAGGCTTGCTTCATCTTCTTCAAATGACTATCATATGTTATCTTCCTCAAGTCAAACATATCCAACTCCCTGAGCCATTCCTCGTAGACCCTCATTTCCAGACCTTTTACCATCTTGCTCTCCCCACTCTGACTATGTGCCATCTTGTAAATTTCCTTCTTGAACTGTGGAGCTCAGATCAGGACCCAATAATCCAAGTGATGTCTGTCCAAAGCAGAATAGAGTGCTACTGTTACTTCCCTCAATCTAAAAACACTGTTCTGAGAGTTATAATCCAAAAAAAGGCAATTTACTGCAGATTATTCCTAGAACTGAGAGCTAGGAGATGCCACACAGTCATAAATAGGCATGTACAGTATTACTAAGTAAATTAAAAGGAAAACAGTCATTTCTTGACTCACCATCCAATAGAAAAAGGAGATAAGAAAAAAAGAAACATTGACAATGATGTTACCTCTGATTTATGCAGCTGTCAAATGGTGAAGTATTTGTGTGTTTCTTGAGCATTAAGGTCACCTTAAGATTATTGCTTGTCAAAAAAGCAAGATAAATCATTTTCAGAAAGAAAGAAGTTTATTCTCTTCATTGAAGGAAGTTTATTATATCTGTATTGTAGGTATGACAGAAAGGGCATGAAGCAGATCTCAGAAACAAAGCATCTAAACTGGAGATGAACAGCAGATAGGAAGTGAGTTTGGCAAAGATCTGGAAGTTAGCTCTAGTTCCCACAAATCGTCCAAAAGGCCAGAATGTTTCCTGGACTATATCATTTCAAACAAAATATGGATGAGCATGTGGATGAATACCCCAGATTATGATGATTTCCAGTGCTTCTGGGCAAAGAAGAAAAAAACACATGGTGACTGGTTTTTTGTTTACAGAATCCAAATCATGATCAGCTGCATCAGGTAAACTGTGAAATTACACAGCTGTAGAAAATTCACAGTGAACTGAATTATCTAGCAGTGTACTCAGATAATCCAGTTCAAAGCAGATATTGGCAGATATTTTACACAGTAAAATGGTGCATACAAAACATCATTTTCTCATCCACTGTTTGTGTGAATTGTTCTGATGCCAGGAAGGACTGCCTCAAAAAGGAACAAAAAATACAATAATTTCATTGTATCTGCTTTACTTCTTTCCTTGTAGCTTATCAGCCAAGAGCCGAACCAAGGAGTGCATTATGAATACTACCTTCCATTCCAAAGGCAGATCGCTGGCTACAGATGGGGCTTTGGTTCCTGGGGCGAATGCAGTGCTGAGTGTGGTGGCGGCAAGTTTTGGGCATTATGTCATTTGTTTAAAGTATTTAAAGCTATGGTTGAATCAATTTTCTAGCTAAGGGGAAAAAAACAGATAAAATCAAAACATGCAGCTAAATACAACAAAATCCCATATCCAACCAAAATGCACAAAACACACCATGCAAGCTTGCTGGCTAGAAGAAAGCACCCTAACCAAAGTGACCCTGGATGTCCATAAATGTCCTACAGCCTACCAGGCATAATAGAATGATGGAATAGAGTTGGAAGGCACCATAAGAGCCATCTTGTCTGCCACTGCCACACTGCTATTTCCTATACTTTTACCCTGCTCTTCTCACCCTGAAGGGGACTCAGAACGGCTTACAGTTTGGCCGCTTCAGTACCACATTCCAAAACACAGTATATAAAACAGTGGTTCTCAACCTGAGGTCTCCAGATGTTTTTGGCTTACAACTCCCAGAATTCCCACCCAGTTTACCAGCTGTTAGGATTTCTGGGAATTGAGGGCCAAAAACATCTGGGGACCCCAGGTTGAGAACCATTGGTATAAATGCATCATAAGGCACCCATCCCATCTCTGTTTAGAGATTGCCAAAGAAGGAAGGTCAGCTATCCTCTGAAGAAATCTACCGTATTTCACCTCCAAATTCCCAATGTTTAGGTGGAATTTATTTTCTTGTAATTTGAATCCTTTGGCTCGTGTTATAGTCTTTGGAGCAACAGAAAACAAACTCACTCCATCTTCTCCATAGTATGGTTTTGAAGTGGTGGGGCTGGTCTGTAAACCATAAAAGGTGTATGGATCACTTTAGTTTCTGAAAGAACTGCTAACTGGCAGCCTTGATGACAGCAGCAGCAATAACAACAGCAGCAACAACAGCTTTGTGCATAAGCAAAACAAAAAGTTCTTTTGGCAGTCAGTACAGAAATTATATCCTAGTAACATTGCAATAAAAATAATTCCTATAGAGACAAACCAATCCTGACTACTTTGAAAGGTACTATTCTGTAAAAGAGATGCATCATTGTTTGCTATGTAATCATGACATGAAATCCAAATATCTTTTCATCTTTTCCAAAATCAGACTTGACCAATAGCCTTAGCTAGTTTGTATACTCAACATATGTTTGTTAAGTAAATTGTATGGGTGTAGGCTAGAGAGCCATAAATTAAAGGAAACCTTACATTCTAGTGCTAAATTGCACTGTCTCGGGAATTATATGTACAGTCCTCCCTCTGCATCCACACATTCTGCATCTATGGATTAAATCATCCACAGACTGGTTTTTGTTTAATTCTAAAAAGCAAATCTTGATTTTGCCATTTTATATAAGGAACATCATTTTACTATGCCACTATATATACAGTGTGGCTTGAGCATCCATGGATTTTAGTACCCACAGAAGTTCCCAGAATCAAACCACAGTACTAAGGGCCTATTGTATATATTTTTCAGAGACGGTTCTTTATCTTATTTCTGAGTCTATTCTCTTACAGAGAAACATGTCTGTCATAACACACCCTCCCAAAGCATCCTGGTCTCTCGTTTAACTTTGTTCCCCAGACAGGAAGCAAGTGATAGAATTATCTATTGTTTTTAAATGCTATGATTGTAATCTGATTGCATTTGAATTGTTGCTCTGGACTGTTGGCATTCACCAGAGTGCTTTGCTGTTCTTTCGCATGTAGGTTATCAGTCACGTCTGGTGTTTTGCACCATTGACAATGAAGAATATCCAGGCTACATGTGCAGAGATAAACCACAGCCAGAAAATAACCGCACTTGCAATCTCCAGCCATGCCCCCAGACAAAACGGTGAGGCTCAATGTTGTTTTTATAATCTGATTTCTGAAATGGTGTACAATTTAAGAACTTGGCAAGTCCTGAACTTAAATGTTAGAGTCTCTTTTCAGCTATTAATGTTCTCATAGGAAATCCACATCTGGGGACACTATGACTTCTAATGCACATACCCAGAAATATATAAAGGCATTGAGGGCCAAAGCAAATAGTTATTCCAGGAGATGGTCTTAGTATCTCTGGCCATACTAGAAGGAGAAAGGAAGACACTTATTGCTGGACTGCAGAACTTATCTTGGTTCAGTAGAATGCAGCCATAATGGTGGCTGCAATAAGTACGTATGTGCAGCTTTAATTTAAATTTAATCCAGGATGGTACTATTTGCATGTGGTGCTTTTTACAACCAGTGGCAACACTAGAGAAGTTTAGCCCGGGGGGGAATGTGACCACACTGGGCGATATCATTAGAGGAGGATGACATGTAGCATGACAGTTGCTCACCATCCATCTCAGGACCCCCCAATCACCCCCTCTATTGGCCAGGGTGCCTCTGTCATTCTTCGGCTGCAGCTGATGGTGGGCTTGGATGCTGTTCCTACCAGAAGACCCTTCCTGAGTCTTGTAAAGCTGCTGGCCAAGCCAGCAAAGGGAGGTGGTGATGGCACTGGCAGCCATAAGTTTCTCCTATTCCCCTGAAAGGAAGTGCAGGGCAGGCCACGGTACTTATCTTTAATAGGTTCAATTCCTTGAATTAGTCCCAAGTTGGACTAAAAACCTGGCTCACTGTCAATGAAATCTTCAGCTGTCACAAATTCCTGTATTCTATCTGTTTTGGGGTTAGCTGTTGGATGATTCTACCAACAGTTCTACCATATAGCCCCAATCCAAATGTTTAACTAATGCATCTCCACACTTGCATTTAGCTTCACCTTGAAATAATGTTATGCAACTAAATTATAGGAAACAGACCCAGATATTTCTATATACATTAGTAATAACAACAACAACAACAACAACAAATCTTTATTTGTACCCCGCCACCATCTCCCCGAAGGGAGTTGGGATGGCTCACAGAAGCACTCCAAGTGCCACATATAAACAATACACAAGTCTAAATACAATGACATAAGTATAAACATAAGTATTATAGGCTTTAAAATCTCTGTTCTATATATAAAGGATGTCTTACCTCTATCTGCCGGGAGCATGGAGCCACAGCACAGCATGGAGCTTGCAAAGGAAGAGGTAACAAGGGGGAAGAGGTTTCAGCAATCCTACAGAGCTCTTCTTTCCCTTCTCCCTGCCTACAACAGTGGTCTTCAAATTTCCTGGCCCGTGTGTTCCTTTTTTTAAATTTCAATTTGTCTATGGGAGAATTCTTATCTCTCTTGTAGAGGATTCTAGGCTGCACACTCTGTTTGTGTGGTCCAGAATGCATTGCTTGGTCATTACTGTAGGAATAATTTGCTAATAATGAATTAGACTGCCATACTTGCCAAGGGACATTCTGAGGTGGGTCTGAGGAGCACAAGGGTTCATAGGAACATGATTTGAAAGCCACTGCCTTAGATCCCACTGAGAATCCTTGAAGGGTTTTCTCCAGGGTGATGGTCTCTCTTGCTGCTTTGGCGGTGGTTGCTGGTGAGGATGAGCTTGGCTTACATAGGTAGCAGCGCTTTTTACTAAAGATTGTGCATTTGTGTATATCTACTATGTGGAGTGGGAAAAGACAAAAATATACCATGGGACTTTGCTTTCTTTCTTTTTGCCACTAACCTGAATGACGATTTCCAATTTTCAGATGAAATATACTGGGGATTGTATATAGGCTATATCCTTAAGAGTTTACAAGAAAGTCTTTCCACTAAGTAGGATTACCACCACAATTGACAAAATGTTAGAATTTTGTGAAAAACTCATACAGGTTGAGTATCCTTTATCCAGAAATTGCAAAATCTGAAATACCCATATGGGTGGCTGATATAGTGACACCTTTGCTATCTGATGGTTCAATGTACACATACTATGTTTAAAGCACAAAATTATTAATAAAAATCCAAAATAGCAAACACTTCTAGTCCAAAGCATTTCAGATAAGGGGTGCTCAATTTGTCCTTGTCACAATGCATAGCTAATTTGTTGAATTCTTTGCTGTATGGTATAGTGGTGGTGATGGTTTCTAATTTTGATGGCTTTCAAAAGAGAATAGACAAGAGAAACAGGTGTAGAGTAGATCTGCCAATGTGTGTTGTCCATAGTAATTACATGGAACCTCTGGAATCAGACTGCTATCACTGGATACCAACAGATTGGAATAACAGAAGAAGAGATCTATTTCTTTCAAGCTCAGCTTTTGACTCTGGTTGTGGTATCTGAATAGCTTTCATGAGAAACATGATGTTAGCCTGATAGATCTCTCATCTGATCCACCAGAGCACTCAAGCACTATAAAAGCAGAAAGGGCTACTAAGAAGACCTTATCCAATTGAGCCTTGGAGTTTTCCACATTTGTAGTTCATATCAGAGTTGTTCCTGCCTCACCGCTAATCTATTATGTCCTGAACATCGTGGAACCACTTGCTGCATAGATCTAGTCTCACCAATATTGAACTTGCTGTTCATGTGGTGAGGATGGGTCACTGATAGCTTGCATAGTTTGCAATGCTCACACCGAAAGCCAAATTCTGTTCAGGCTTTCCACAAAATTTATAAAAAGGACACATCGTATTTCAAAATCAAGTTTTTAACAAATTAAGCCAAAAAATAGGAGTTCCCAAAGGTTTGGGCCTGTTTGAACAAGATATCCTAGGATGGTTTCGAACAATTCAAACAGTAAATTCAATCTATATGGAATTGGATCCATGATCAAGTGGGATTTAGACATTGGTTTCCAGATCATATTCCAACACTCAATCCATTTATACCACTCTGGTTCTCTGGGCCCACTCGCAACTCTAATATATACTGTCTGTGGGAAGTTGCTTTGTATGTTTCTTTCATAATCGAGACAGTTCTTGCTCTAGGTTTTAAGAGCTTTTGGGCAAGACACACATGGTTTGGGCTCTTCTCCTTTTGTGGGCCCTCACCTACAACTACTTTTTTACCTGATACCCCTGATTTCCCAGGCAGTGTGGTCAGTGGTTTTTTTGTAGTTGTAGTCTAGACCACTATGGTCCAACCTTTAGTTACCCGAGGGCCAATCAAATTTTAGTATAGGCATGTGAGGGCCAGAGACATTCCAGAAAGAAAACAAATTACATATTTGGAAGCAGTAAGAAGGGTAAACGATTTTTTTTCCAAATGTTAAATTAAAATATTTTTCCAGTAAGAAGTGCAAGGGCCAACAAAAATGAATTGGTGGGCCGCATGCAGCCCACAGGCCACGGATTGTACCACACTGGTCTAGACAATAAACTTTCCCAGGTTCTGCTCCTTATTCACGAACATTGTTGTTAGCTGCTCACTTGACAGGGAGAGAGAACTAGTCATCTTTCTTTCTTTTAAAAATATATATTTAATTTATATTTTTATAAACCTTTTCCGTAGTATAATAGTAAATTATCCCCTATTCAGCCTTCCCCATCACAGCTGCATTTGTTTCTTATCCTTGCCATTGTTGACATTTACTTTTTCGTTCCCTCTGGATCAGAAGCTAAAAAGGAGGACTAAGAGAGAAGGGAGCTTGTTCTTGGGTCCCCATCTGGGAAATGGACAATACCAAAGCCTAAATGTACTGAAGGGCTCCAGTTCTGAATTTTTTTTAAAAAAAAGGTTTTCAAAGGTTATTAAAGCTCACTTTATTTCTGATGCCACTCATAGGCTGGCAGTAGGGTGATGCTAGAGAGATTTGTTTCATTGCAGCGAGAATAGTGGCTGTACCAGAGGGGAAAATATAAACATATTCATTCATGACAAGGTGAATCAGGGAAACTTCCTCTTGGGATTCAAGGGTGAGATAGCACCAATTTTGATCATTTGCAATTCATTTTTTTTTTTGCTTGACCATGATGAAGGAGCTGGCTTGATTGATTTCTTGCCATTTTTTAAACAAATGATTTCCTTTAGGGATCTGTTCTCCAGTCCCAAAGGCACTCTCATACCCAGCATGTCTTCTCCCCATGGATGCTACTAGGTAATTTAAGAGCCTGCTGTTAATAATCTTGCCAAGCTTGTGGCAATGGACTTTAAGATATTAGGCATTCATGCTTATTGCTTCATTTCTAAAGCACACAACTTACACATAGCTCCAACATTCCTCACTTTACAACTGTTTCTACATTCCTGATATATTAGAGCAAAGCAATCAAAACAACACAATCGGGAAAAGAGGAATCATTCTGATTTAAAAAGGTAAAATGGATATGTGTCCGTTTTCCTAATGCCTAACAGTTACTTAAAATAAGCTAAATGATAATATATTTTGAAGGCAAAAAGAATACAATGAGGATATATAACCATGTAGAAGCGTGTCATTTGCCCTTCTCTGAGGGTGGATCTGGACTCCGGACCCAAAGTCCAGTCCTTTGTCACTACATTTCTATGACTCAAGATGGCTGCATCTGCTTGTACTGTTTCTTTAGAGAATAAGGCTTGGATGAGCAAAACGTCTGAGGCTGCTTAGTACAAGCAAATGGCTGTCCAGAATGTTGACTCAGGGTGCAACCTTTGTGTACGAATATAAAATCCTTGCATTGTCACCTGTGTAGTTAGGGTGGGTGGTGGAGATTCACCAGAAAATTATAAGATTTTAAAACAGGCATGGGTAAACTTTAAAGCATTTTTTAAAAACAAAGATTTTATAATAACATAATTCATTAATATTGAAAACAAGGATATTCCAGGCAAAGGATACAAATAAGAAAAGCTGGGGAAGGATATAAATTAATATGCTAAAAAGGAACAACTTAAAGTAACTCATATAAAATAATGGTATGGAGGCTCGTCTACAGATTCATCACAAAATGTGTACAGTCAGCCTTCCACATCTGCTGGGGTTTGTGGCACAGGACTCCTGCATCAGTGGGAAAGTTGCAAATAAAAAAAAACCACTATTTTTTTAAATCTGAGGGGACACAGCCCTAGGAATCACTAGGTTCTTCCACGTACAGTGGAAGTTGACCATAGAATCGCACTGGAAAAGCTAGAGATCCCAAGAGAAACCACAGTAATCAAATCTACAAATTCCTCTGTATAGATAAAGGCTCTCTTAAATGGAAGCTTACTCATTTCAAAACTATTTGAGTCATCTTTAATTTGGACACAAAGGAACCAAAACATTAAAAGATTGACATCAATCCAGAAAAAGTGGGTTATTTTAAGAGTGTCGTATCTAGCCAACTTTATTTAAATCATATGTCAAAGTAGAGAAGTCCCTGAGAGATGTGGTTATTCTGCTGAGAGTCTCTATCACCATAATCAGTGCTAGGCATGAAACCTGTCTGAGGAGTAGTGAAAGGGAGAAAGGCTTCAACTTTTCCCCATGTACCATTTTTTATTTATATATAAAAAAGATTCTCAATTTGCTTTTACATCCATGAGGGAAAATACTAGGACTCTTTAGCTATTCCCCCGCAAGTAGGAAAGCAGTTCAGAACAATATCTGCATAACATAGACCCTAGAGCAAGCATAGAAAAACTAAGGCCTGGAGGCCAGATGTGGCCCCAGGGTGCTTACCTCAGGCCCTTCTCATTTACTCTGTCCTCTTGGCATAAAGACACGGCAGCCTGCATCAGCTGAGAGCCACCTGGAGTGCTCTCAGCCACCACGTGTCTTGCCCTCCTCCTGACATAAGGATGGTGCAAGCAGCCCCATCCTGATACGGGAGGACAGCTCAAGGAAGACACGTGGTGGCTGAGAGCCCTCTGGAGCACTCTCAGCCACCCCCTATCTCTCCTTCCTCCTGGCATAATGCCAAGAGGACAGCCCAAAGATCAGGCCAGTCGCCACTTGTCCTGCCTTCCTCCCGGCATAAGGATGGGGCAAGCATCCCCGTCCTTATGCTGTGAAGACAACCTGAGGATGACCCAAGCCCTGCCCTGGCCCTGCCTTCTCCGAGGCCCTACTCCTAGTGGGTCCATGCCCACCCAGCATACAAAGAGTCCCACTCCCCCCTAGCCGGGCCCGCAATGCGGCCCCAAGGCAAAAAGGTTTCCCCATGTCTGCTCTAAAGTTTAAAAAGTAGAAGTTAAGAGTTATTTAGCTGTTATCACAAAACACCTTGCTTTCTCTCAATAGTATATGGACCATTGCTTTATCAAGGCCAGCTCAGTTGCTTAAATGCCATTCCTGGGAAAGCGCCTTCATTTCCCAAACACTTTCAGCATGAATGCAACCTTTAGTAATGCAGTCCAAGATTGTCTTCTTTATTGCATTCTTTTGTCATCTTGAATTGGCAGTCACGCCATTCTAAACACCTTTGCAGAATGTTCATCATCAGACAAACCACTGCTTTCCATTCAGATACTTTGATTAGACGATACTAGTTCTTGTATTTCATAGCAGACTGATCGGTTTTGCAGACAAGAAGAATGCTTAATAAATACCAAAAAAGATAAAGCTTTTCTTTGAGATGGCAAGCCTTGCTTTAGCTGCTGGGAACCTTCTTGCTGCTTGTGGGGACTTCTTGGTTCCCTAAAAGAAAGTTGCTTTTATTCTTACAGTTGGAAAACCGGGGCTTGGGGACCTTGCTCAGCTACCTGTGGTGGAGGCACACAGGCCCGCTCGGTTTATTGTGTCTCCTACAATGGACATGGGTCTCAGGATGCAGTGGATGATGCTGAGTGTGCATCCTTAACGGAGAAACCCCGCAGCACACAGCCTTGCAATATGCGGCAGTGTGCAACATGGACCACAGGGCCCTGGTCTGAGGTGAGTTTTTATTGTCAATTCAGTGTACATACTTACTTATTTGAAAATACTTCTAAATAGTTTATCCTTAAAAATGATCTAAGCATTATATGCTTTGAAACATGATACTTTTTTTTAGAAAACAACATAAAAATCAGTAAAGCATATCAGTGACCAGTTGTTACAGAATTTCAATAATGGTCATGTAGATACCCTGTTTCCCCAAAAATAAGACCTATCCTGAAAATAAGCCCTAGCATGATTTTTCAGGATTTTTGAGGATGCTCAAAGTCCTACTTCAAATAATAAGCCCTAGTTATAGTTCACAAAAAGTGAATGTAAATAGTGTCCACGGAGCTATATGTAGGCCCTAATGAATCCTTTGGAACAAAAATTAATATAAGACCCTGACTTATTTTCGGGAAAACAGGGTATATAAACATTCATCCAGAGCAAATATGGTGAAGTTGGTCTGGGGAGGAGAAGGAAAGCTAGCATAGATTTACCTGGTCATCCAGAAGTCAAATAGGTCCTTTTTGTAACATTTCTCAGATTCCCCTGGCGATGGCTAGGCTTAGCTAGAGAATTCAGAGCCCTAAAAATAGCTGGTATTCCTGCTCTTAATATATCACCCATTACGTTATTCTGTACATGGACTTATTTCTCTATTCATCAGCGTTTTCCTCTTAAAATAAACAATACATTAATATAGCTCAAAATACTGCAAGTCTCATTTGCTCTTTCCATCAGAAGAAACTAAACTAAACTCTGTTGCATTGTTTTTCATATCAAAAAAGAAATGTTGTTTCTGGTGTAGCAAGATTTCAACAACATGTAGTAACTCTTTTAAAAATAAAGCATGTCTTTAGACCAGGCATGGGCAAACTTCAGTCCTCCAGGTATTTCGGACTTCAATGTCCACAATTCCTAGCAGCCTACCAGCTGTTAGGAATTGTAGAAGTTGAAGTCCAAAACACCTGGAGGATGGAAGTTTGCTCATGCCTTCTTTAGACAATGGTGCATGAAGAAGAAATGAATGCAAGCAATAGAGAGATGAATGTCTTGCAGTGGTCTGTTCCTTTTTATTCCAGTGCTCAGCTAGCTGTGGGGAAGGTGTTCAGACCCGGACTGTAAGTTGTAGGGCAGATCTGGGCTCTCAGATTCTGGATGCTGCCTGTTTGACAGAACCCAGACCACTACATGCTCAGCCCTGCGTTGGAGAGAACTGTATACAAGAGATTGGCTGGCATATTGGAGACTGGGGGCTGGTGAGTATTGCACATATCTGCTTGCTGTCCTGTTTCCTAATTTGTCATCTTCTTATCTGCTGCACTCTGTATCCTCCCTGATGAGTCTTTACCATTCTTAGCAAGACCTATTTGCATAAGCACAGCCTTTCCTAATCATCCAGGGTGATGTAATCTAACGGCGAGAAAGTGGTCACTCCAAACATGCTTGAGACAGTATCATAGGACAACTTCTATAGACTTGAAAAGTGTATGTCTATGTGCCTTTAAGTCACCAGTCAACAAAGTAGTGGAGAAATCTATTCACATCATCACTTCCTCTGGAAATGAAGTTGCAAAGAGGATTTCGAAAGGGCTAGCCGTATTAGTCTGTTGCACACAAAGAAATGTGTGGCAATTCTTAAAGTATGAACTTCCATAGATGATAGTTCATGAAAGCTCATGCCATAATAAATGTCTTAATTGAACCAGGAATAGCAAAATATCTTAGGTGCCACCAGGCTCTTTATTGGTTTTGTCCAGAGAGGATGTAACTGAAAGTGCTTAATATATTTTTTGTTTGTCTGGAGTCTTATACAGTTGAATTCATTATTCTATTTGTATCTTTGTTTCATGTGAGCTATGGGCAGCTGCTAACTTTCAAACCTAATCCAGCCAGCAGGGCTCCCCAGTCCAGCCCATTGTTCAAATCATGTCACCTTCTTACGTTTGCTCTGACGTAGCATCTTGCCAGCCAGTTCCTGAGGCTGCTGAGAAGGTGTCACCTATTCCTTACTTTGATCAAGGAGTTGACACTAAAAGATTTTCTCCTTGAAGTGGCAACTTAGCCTATGCTCATGTATGTGAGTGAGTGAGAGGGAAGCATCATGCTGTTCAGCTGTTCTGATTTGGCAGTGACAGTCCAGATCACCCCTCTGTCATTCCACTTTTTTCAGCTGCTTTAAAAATGTCAAAATTTTTCTCTCCTCTTCCCATTTCTTTGTCTTCCTCAATTGCTGCAAAATGAGTTTGAAGTGCAAAAGTAATTGGTGTTCAGTTAACTCAGCAGGAGGGAGAGAAGGGAGCTTCTTCCTCTTCCCAGTAGGCTCGGGCAAAAGCAAACTGCTGCAGCCTTTCCTAGCTGTCCTTCATCAAGGACATTACTTGTACCTTTCGCCATCTTGACCATGGTCTGAAGTTGCTTGGCCACACTTTTCTAGCTTTACTGTGAAAAATTTGCAAGGCATGTAATAATGCCATGAGATGAGGCTGGGATCCCACCACCACTGATGGCCTCTGGTCCTTGTTGTGCTGCATTGGTTACCACCCTCTTCTGTATAACAATCTCTATCATCTTGTTGCTTGCCAGATTACTTGTGGCTCTGCTCATCCAAAAACGCTTTCTTTTAAGATTTACTGTCAAGACTTACAATGTCATTGTCACAGAAGTAGAGCTATAGCTCACTCTTAACTTGCCTTATACCTTGTGTTCAAGTGCTCCAAGAGCTGTGACTCGGGCATCCGAACTCGCCAAGTCATCTGTGCCGATGGCGACTCCAAATTCTACAACCACGAAATGTGCCAGGCCATCCAGCCACAGATACCAGCTGTGATGGGAAGCTGCAACACCCAGCCTTGCCATTTGCCACAGCGTAAGTGAAAATTGACAGATATTCCTATTTCTCTTTCAGTCTTCAAAGAGTATATTCTCAGTATCCATTTTAGAACCATCTGGGCTGTTAGGATGGACAGTAACTATGACACTTTTTAATACTCTCATCACTGCTTTGTTTATGTGTTATGCCCCCAAGAGAGTTCAGCTGTGAATCACGCCTTTGCAGAAATGGTTACTTGGTGAGAGATTACTCACGATTTGCTTATAATAGATTAAAAGGACATACGCTTGGTTAAAGTACATCATGTGGGGAAGCAAATCAGTACCTGGAAGTACTCTAGAAGACTTTGGACTAAAGAACATCACCTGAGGAGCAAAAGGACAGAGAAGAGTACAAGTTTCTAGCCCTACTTCGGCCAGAGTAATTTGATGTCCTGGCTCTCCCATATTTACTAAATTGCTGAATATCATCAAGGCCTAGAGGTTTTGAAGCCTTCAACACAAACAATAAAATCTCCTGTTTTATATACCAGTATAGTTTAAAGAAGCAATAAGAGACCTTTCCCATTTACCTATTCATGGGAGCGTCATAAGTCAACAAGTAACTTGAAGGCACATACACACAGAGAGAAACAAAATTGGTTCCCCAGAAAATGTCAAACAAGCTCAGCAAGAAGCATTAATTGATCATCTTCTTTGTTAGCAGATAATAACAAGATTTCACACCTCACACCCCAATGTGAAAGCCTACAGGACTGACATTTTGCAGCATTATCAAAGCAGAGCCCTGCCCACACCTTTTTGAAGCACAGTTCCCTCCTGAACACACATGCATAAACAAAATATATAAATGATGCTTCCTTTAACTGATATACATAAGAATAGAAAGAATTTTAGAGAGTCAGTGTGATGGAGTAGTATGTGTATTGGACCAGGACTCTGGAAAACAGGGTTTAAATCCCCCCTCAGTCATGGAAATCCAGTGGGTGGCCTTGGGCAAGTCACACTGTGTCGGCACCAGAGGAAGGCTAAGGCAAACCCCTTGTAAACAAACCTTGCAGAGAAACCCCAATGATAGATTTGCTTTAGGGACATCATGAAGGAGAAACAATATGAAGAAGAAGCAAGAAGAAATCATTTTGGCACAGACCAGTTCTCTCTGAACCCCCCCTCCCCCCGCAACTTTATCTTCAATAACGTTTTCTAAATTAGGACTCCTGTTCTTATTGCAGAGGTTCCCAGTATGCAAGACACTACGGGCTACGATGTCAATCGTCAGACCTTATTGACCCGCTATAACCCTGCCCGTGGCACTACAGGTTTGGAACCATTGGGTATTTTATTTCCTTTCTCTAATGTTTTGGTTATTTTGCCCTCCTTGAAGTAGTTCTAATACTTGGAGAGACTATTGGCCATTTTCATCTTGAAACCAGACCCCTTCCCCATTGTAAAAAGGTAAAGGTTTTCCCCTGACGTTAAGTCCAGTCGTGACTGACTCTGGGGGTTGGTGCTCATCTCTATTTCTAAGCCAAAGAGCCGGCGTTGTCCGTAGACACCTTCAAGGTCATGTGGCCAGCATGACTGCATGGAGCGCCGTTACCTTCCTGCCGGAGCAGTACCTATTGATCTACTCACATTTGCATGTTTTTGAACTGCTAGGTTGGCAGAAGCTGGGGCTAACAGCGGGCGCTCATTCCACTCCCGGGATTTGAACCTGGCACCTTTTGGTCCGCAAGTTCAGCAGCTCAGCACTTTAACGCACTGTGCCACCAGGGGCCCCATTTTGGGGAGGCCATATGTTTTAGGGAACTGAAAAAAATGTTCAGGAGCACATTGTGCTATGAATATAATCTGAAGGTAATTTTATATAACATTGTTAATAATTTTGTGCATGAAACAAAGCTTGTGTACATTAAACCACTAGAAAGAATGGTGTCACTATCTCAGCCACTCAAGTGAAAATTTTGGATTTTAATTTAGAGTATTTTGGATTTTGGAATTAGATTTCAAGAAAGTGGATAGTCCAACAGGATGAAAAGTTCCACTCTTGTTATTTTAACCATGTGACTGCCTCATTCTCATCTTAATCTAGTAATTGCAGGCAGATGATGTTTTATGACCCATAAAATATTATATTTTCAGTTTCTGAGCATGAGAGAATAAACCAAGCTGGCTCTACACATCACCACCAGCAGTCCAATGAAGATCACAACTCCAATTTCTTGCCCTTTCGATGGGACTCTCACTCAAGCTCCTCAGTGTCCCGCCGTCACAATTCCCATCAAAATATTGGGACTGATGTTCGTGATTGCAACCAGAGTCCTCATGGTTGTTGTTCAGATGGTGACACAGCTGCAGAGGGTCCCTTTGGGCAAGGCTGCCCACTTGATAGTTGTCATTTGAGCAGGTAAGGCAACCTGGTTTAATCACTCACTAGCAAAGCTGATGGTTTGGTTGATTTGAACATAGTACACTAGCAAGGACTTTTGTTGTTGTTTTTTCATGTAGATATGGATGCTGCCCTGATGGAATATCACCTTCTCAGGGTCCAAATAAAGAAGGGTGTGTGCAATATTACAGTGATGTTTATGTGAACAGAAATGAGCCTGCTGTCGCTCCAACGGTAAAAATACATCAATATCAGATACTATAGTTGAAATACCTTGAAAATAAATACTGAACACTAATATTGCACCAAGAAAACAGCAGATGTGAGGTTTTGGATCTTACTTTTTGTGTTCAGATGAACATAGGTGATCTTTCAGAGGCTAAGCCAGTAGTGTACCTTCCCAGAAGTGGTCGCTTTAAGGCTTTACAGTTTCATTTTAATTGTCCTATATAAAGAATGGAAGGAATAACAGTTCTTATCATCCATAAAATGGGTTTTAGATCAAATCAAGCCTGAACAATTTCCCTGGAAGCCATGGTAACTAAACTGAGACTTAGTATTTTAGACATAAGGCATAACTCAATGGAAATAAATAATTCTTAGAACACATTAGGAACAGAGGAAGATCACACTTAAGAGGTGGATATATTTAGCCCTATGTTTGCAAGTCCAAGGGCAATTGCCAGAAATTGACTCCCAACTCTTTCCTAAACCTAGAAGTGGCTACAAGACCACATTCTAATCCTAATGCGAAGGTGTATGCAACATACTTAAAAGAGTGAATTGCAACTTCTGGGGTCTCTAAGAAGAAGTAGCTCATTCAGTTATAAAAAGAGAAGTCTGGAGATGTTGAGGGCTGCAGAAATAGCCTTGGGATGCGTTTTGCCCAGTCGTTTGTTGAGCATGAGAGAAACAGAAGCCTCTCCAGCTGCTGTGGACTATGTTTGCAACACCTAATTATCAACCACAACACAGTTCCTTCAGACTTGGCAAAGTGTGTGGGCTCAGTGCCCAAGGATACTGATAGAGAGTTGGTGGGAGCATTGCCCAGTAGCTGACAGCTCAAACATTGTGGAGACTTTCTCTAGGAAGAAATACCCAGTTAGACTCTAGAGGGATACTGTTGGGTACTCCATGGGGTATAAGCATGTGACTCCCACTTAGTTCCTGTTGAACAAAGAGTCGGCATTGCAAACCTGCAGCAAAAAAAGCCCAATGTGTACCATATGTGTGTGTTCTTCTTTCCTCCTTTGCAAGTTCATTAGAGTTGTTTATGATCTAAATCCACATGCGGTTATAATTCCTAGGCCTTGTCAACACTGAAGAAAAATATCATTCACACTTTGTGGGAGCTGCAATCCTGACACACAGTGAGAATTCACTTGGTTCTTTGGGCTTTAATCCAGTTCAAAAAACTTGCCTTTTACCCCTCAGTTTTATAAAAACAAATCCAGATTTGTTTTGTTTGTATGTGTCTCCAGCCCTTCCCCTGGCTTGGCTTTACTGTAGAGTAAGGGTTAGTAGGAAGAACTGGTGAGAGGTGAGCATTCCTGCCAGGAAGTTGTGTGTGTTTACGGATACTTGCATATCTGTATATCAATATTAGCGCACGTCCGCTTGATACAGTGGTTCTCAACCTGTGGGTCCCCAGGTGTTTTGGCCTACAACTCCCAGAAATCCCAGCCAGGCTATTATCTGTTCAGATTTTTGGGAGTTCTTGGGAAGCCAAAACATCTGGGGACCCACATGTTGAGAACCACTGGATTAATAGAAAATATGTATATTTGCATGCATGATGAAAGGGAGAGACGGAAGTACCACAGCCATGATTGTGTGGCCAAAAATAACCCAAAGGATTGGAAATGTGGATTGTCCCCCAACAGTCCTGTGAATTTGCCAGGGAAAAATGTGTGGCTGTTTATGGCAATCTTACCACATATCAGGCATGGGCAAACTTCAGCCCTCCAGGTGTTTTGGACTTCAACTCCCACAATTCCTAACAGCCAGAAGTCTAAACACCTGGAGGGGTGAAGATTGCCCATGCCTGATATAAATGGTGTGTGCAGCACTAACAGGGTCGCTATAGGGTCAATGTCAACCAGGAAATGCAGTGCTAAACAAACTTTTTCCGCATCAGTGTAGACAAGTGCCCAGCGGCAGTTTCCTGAGGTTAATCAGAAGCAACTAGGATTGCCTTCTTGTCTCTCAAATTCACCCCATCAAATGCTGAAAAGGAAGATTTCATCACCAGTCAGTCTCCTTTTCTTCTTGGTACCATAGCCAGTGAAGGGAAACTATAATAAAATTGGGAATTATTTCTGGAATTAGTTCGTTCATGTGTGATCTTTCTCAAGCACATCTAATTGGTAGCATTGGCTTTGTCTAAGGCCAGCCGAGTTGTGTCCCAGCAGAGGCCGGCGGAGGAGTGCCGAACCTCGAGGTATGGTTGCTGCCATGACAACGTTGCCTCTGCTTCGGGGCCTCAAGGGGAAGGATGCCTCAACCCACCCAGCCAACGTAAGTGAGAGTTTTTGGTGTAAGAATGTGGATTCACCCAATGCTTCCTATAAATAGGGTGAGAAGGAGAAGGCATGCTTTTTATAACTATACACACAATCCCAAATGCAACCAAATGAATTATAATCCATGACAGAATTCAAACCATTTATGAAATGATACCATCAAGGTTCTAGTTGGTGAATTCTTCTGGCTTTGTGAGAGATTCCTGTAAAAACCCCATTTAATCCGGTGTGTTCTTTCAGTTTAGTTTTTAATAGGGCTTCTCAACATTCAGTGGTCTTGACAGGAAGAAACCATTAATACATTTCAGTTCTCGCCTAATTCCCATTCAGCCACCCTGAAGATCAAAAGCAGCATGGCCAGTTTTGGAGGGGCCAAATGACTGCAGCTTTGAAGTGTCCTGGCACTCTTCCATTTGTATAAAGCCGCATTGTTTAGCCCTGGCCAGTGGGCTTCTGGATGGGCATGGGGCCCAACTCAGAGCTAGTCATCCACATTTTCACTGAACACAATGTCAGCTTTTATATTGTAGGCCAGGCCCTTAAACTGTTGTTCTTGTTATGTGTCTTCAAGTTGACTCTGAGTCATAGAGACTCCATCATTGGGTTTTCCTGGCAAGAGTTACTTGCTATTGCTTTCTTCTAAGGCCCAGAGTGTGTGACTTGTCCAAGACCTCCCAGTGGGTTTACAGGGCTCAGTGGGGATTCAGACTCCAGTCTGCCAGAGTCTTGGTCCAGTGCTCAGATCAGTACATCATGCTGGTTCATCAAATGGCTGGCATCCTCTTAGTGGCATATATGTTCATGGATGATGAACCATAGTCATATTCAGTTGACAGTGGTAAGAGATTAAAATACATAGTGTGTAAATGAGCATTGCCTCTCTGTATTGACTGTACATTGCAATAGCATAAATGTTTGTCAGCCAGGTGCATTGACCAAACAATCCAAAATACCTTCTGCTACATTGATATTCAATTATAGGGGTTGCATAAAATAATTCCTCTGTCTGATTTCTACACTATATTGAAGCAATGTAGGATCTCAGTCACAATTTAGTATTGTAAATATACTCTTAGATACAAAGTGAGAATCAGACGGTATCAGAAGCAGGATCTCGATCAAATATTAATGCTTCTTTATACTGGATCAAAACCGAGTCTTTGATACTTTGCATCCTGATTTTGGATCAAAGAGCTTGTTAATAATTTAAAACAATGTCGCATGGCTTCCTTCAAATAATCCTCAGGGTTATATTTTAGAGATATTGTTTCCCCACAGAATTACTAAGACTTTTTGGTTAAATTTCTGGGAGGGTTTTCTGGTCATTAAGCCATAGATGTGTAGGAGAAGCGAGGATGGGACATTTTATCTATGGATGTAGGTTATGGCCAGGTTGAAGAGCATGTTAATTTTCCCCAGATGTTGCAGTTCAATGAAGATAGGCAATGCTTTTCCTCAACAGGGCCCAAGCACTGAACTGTTATTGTGATCAATTCTTCTTTGTCTTCCTAACATTATTTATACTTCATTTTTCCTCATATTCTACTTACAGTACTTTAAAAGCAAGAAGATAGATTTCTACATGCTGAAGCAATATGGTATGAGGTCTGAAATCAGGATTCAGGTTGCTGCCCTCTCAGATTTATTAGACATGTCTCTGACAATTGTGACTGGGGCTGATCAATAAATAATTTCTGTAAGGACTTAATTTGTGAGTGCTACTTGTTTTCTGCCTTTTCCTGATAGCTTATTCTGCCAGTTGTCTGCTACCCAGTGCCCATGGCCCCTGCGCAGACTGGACAACTCGCTGGTACTTTGTGCATGATGTTGGGAAATGCAATAGATTCTGGTATGGAGGCTGCCATGGCAATAAGAACAACTTCCCTTCTGAAGAGGAGTGCATGAAGACATGCCATGGGCCAGTGGAAGGAAGTGACCCGAGGCATCACCACCACCATGCGTCAGTTCCCAGAATTCACTCTGATTCTCAGCAACCTGCCAGAGAAGCCACTGGTCACAGGCATCAGGGAGGAGGTGAGGCAGCTTTCCATGCTGGGGCTCAAGGTGGCTCAGAAACCTCTTCAGGACAACATCACTCTGAGAGAAGCTGGACAAGGACTATGAGCATAGATGCAGTTCCTGAGTCTCCACAAGGGACTGGAATGCACTCAGCAATAGATGCGGGAAGAAGAAGAGACCCAGCCAACCATCTGCACGGTTTGGGGGGAACTCTATCCTCGGGACACTCTGAGAGGCGGATGACTATGAATGGTCAGACAATCCATCATGAACGTGAAAGCTGGAGGAGGGAATCTGGAGCAGATGGCTCGGTTGTGAATGAATTTGAGCACCAAGCCTCACCAGCCTTGCCGTCCCTAAACAGGTAACATTTTTGAACTGGGTATGCTTTCCTATAGGACAGCTGTTTTTCACAACCTGAATTTTTCTCCAAGGAGAATCTTCCATGTGACTCTGCTATAGGGATTGCTTCGGCTCCATAGTCAGTTTTCAAGACTTTCTTTTCCATTCTTAAGGGAATTAATTTTTAAAAGAAACATTCCTATTGATATTGCAAGGCTGCAGAAATTTCATTCTTTTGGATACAGCTCCTGGAGTGCCACAGCGTTCCTATAGTGGAATCCTTGGTCCATATTCTAATGCCAAGCAGTTGTGTTTTTCTAAAACAGTAACCCAGGCATGGGCAAACTTCGGCTCTCCAGGTATTTTGAACTTCAACTGTAGGCTGTTAGGAATTGTGGGAATTGAAGTCCAAAACACCTGGAGGGTCGACGTTTGCCCATGCCTGGTGTAGCCTCATATTTTTTGAGGAGCATTTATGCCAAGGGAGATAGATTAGGTCAGGAGACAGCTCTGTTTCCTGGAGTATTTAGACATGGGAGATTACTTTGGTTTCTCATCTTAAAATAACATTGTTCGAGATCAGTATTTCTCAACCTGGGGGGTCGGGACAAGACACATATTTCTGATGGTCTTAGAGGCTGGATATAGGTGAACTACAACTCCAAACCTTAAAGTCAATGCTCACCAAACCTTCCAATATTTTCTGTTGGTCATGGAAGTTCTGTGTGCCAAGTTTGGTTCAATCCCATCATTGGTGGAGTTCAGAATGCTCTTTGCTTGTAGGTGAGCTATAACTCCCAGCAACTACAACTTCCAAATGACAAATTCAATCCCCCCAACCCCACCAGTATCTGCATATCAGATATTTACATTACGATTCATAACAGTAGCAAAATTACAGTTATGAAGTAGCAACAAAAATAATGTTATGGTTGGGGGTCACCACAACATGAGGAACTGTACTAAGGGGTTGCGGCATTAAGAAGGCTGAGAACCACTGTTCCAGATGAAGAACTACATTCATTCTTCCACAGGAATTTATGTTAAACCTTTTGGGTTGTTTGGCATGCAAGTGATGTAATAGTGTTCATTCATCCCAGACACTTCATATTTCTGTCCATTCTGCTAAAGATGTGTCTCCTTTGGCTTCTTCCCAGCTTCTAAAATGATACAACTCACTTGGATTCATAGGACAAATTAGTGACTCCATTGTCCTTGCAAAAATGTTAGGCTGTTGTTTGTCTTCACCCAGGACCTTTGTTGTCCTGCTTTTTCCAGCTGCTTTTGACGTTATGTTTTTCAGAGTCCTCTTAGATGGATCATCATCCACAGCAGAAGCAGGTTTAGGACAAAGCATTCGTCTCCTCTGCAAGACAGGCAGTTCCCATTTCTCCAGAGTTGAATGGCTGAAAGATGGACGGCCAGTGTCATCTGACAGGTGAGTCTGGTCCCTGGATCCTTCCCACGTTGGTACATACACACACACATGCACACATCCTGCCAATTGATATAGGTCAGCATATAGGTTTGGAAATAAGTAGAGGACATTGACTTAATTCTTACATTTTGAGATTATGTAAAAAAGTGGAATCTGCAACTAAACGTAGCAATGTGGAATGCTCCTGTTTAAGCTGTCAGTAACTTGCAACCCTTCCCTTCCCTCCCCTGGTTCTTTTTCCTCTCCCTTTCAGTTGTCAATCAGTATTCTGTGCCCACTGACTAGGCTCTTCATGGAGCTATGGGGGGCAGGGGTGGTATCACCTTTCTAAAAAACCATATGTAGGGTTCCCCTAGGGGTTTGGCTCCTTGAAACCTTGCTCTTTTTGGTGGGTGGTGTCATTTTGACTGTATTAAGGCTCTTGGAAAGTTGTGTTTATTCTTAAAAATACAGTTATTGCTTTCAAACTGTACACATATTCTGTACCAAGAAAAGCAGAATTGTGACATTAATTATGGCAGTAGAAAAGCTCCTGCCTCTGGGCTGGGAACTTGAGGAGGAACTGACATTGTTGTGGGTTCCTCCACTGCACCTTTTCTGAATTACCCTTCATGGTAAGGGTGTTGTTTCTTGGCTTCTCCCACCTGCCAAACCTTTGGAAATCTTGAATTTCCATCCACAACAGCCTTTTCCAAGGGCAGAAAAATTGCCTGTAAACCCAAACTGCCTTGCTGGGAGAAGTTGTAATGTCATGCATACTTTTTTTAAACCTTAGAATGTTCTTTAATCTGTTTTCAGTGGGACAGATTGCTATCTGGCACTTTCAGGGAAAGAAGTAGACACACAGGCCCAGCACTGGTTTTATAATGGCTATATTGGTTATACAGACAAAGGGGAATATATACTCAGCATTCACTCCACATACATTCAATCATATCCATGCCCACCAGTTTCTTCATTTAGGCCGTCTTGGAAGGAGGCAGGTGTCCAGGCTCTGCATTCCCTGCAGATCTGGCACATTTTTCCAAGAGGAAAATGTCTCTTTACATAGCAAATTTTTGCTGTTGTTGTTCTCTTAATTGATTGACAACTTGTTCAGCCTCAATGCTGCTGTTTTTCTCTTCTGTTAATTGTGCTTATACTGATTCTTTTATTTTATGTTTTTATTTTATTTTACTGGTGGTTTTGTTTTAATGGATTATTGCTTTTATGTATGTTGGACTTTCTGTCCCATATGTAAACAACCCCGAGTCCCTTCACGGAGATGGTGGCAGGGTATAAAAATAAAATTGTTGTTGTCATTGTTGTTGTTTCTCTATTACATTTATGCCAGTTAATAATCACTTGACAGCAATAAGGATAGAACACTTGATGCCAGCCTCATTGTTCGTACTGCTTTTAGCCAGGGACAGTGTTTGATAAACTCTGCTTTTCGGACTGCAGGCACACCTACCAGTCGGACAGTTCCTTAGTGATCAGCCAGCTCAGAGCTGAGGATGCTGGGCTCTACATGTGCATAATTTCCAATGGGAGGACAGAACGTCGACAGATCGAGTTGAGGATCAAAGGTTACAACTGTTTCTCTTTTAAGACATTAACTAAAGCGTAAGGCAAAGGTCAAGTAGTATATTTTGGTTTTAAATGCTTTATTTCAGCTACTGGCAGGTCTCTTGGTGGTTTTCAGTAGGATCAACAAATGCTTCCAATTCCCTGATTGTTTTACACAAGTGAAAGGTTTCTTACTCCTTTCTTTCCTAAATTGGGCTGCTGAAATGAAGAGAGTTCGGGCTGACTAGGAGTGGCTTTTTGTTTGAAATGATTGTGAACTCAGTTTAGTTCTTGAGCTGGAAACACATTCCTAGAATTCTTCAGAACTGCTAAGGGAGCACCCTGCCCTTTACCTCTGAAGTATATCGCTTTCATGCCTTGCTTTGATTCAGAGTTTTAGTAAGAATAAATATAGCAGCCTGAAGTTTGCCTACCTGCTTTTCCATTTGGTGGTGGTAGGGGAGAGAATATCCTCTTATGTATTGTTCCTCTTAACTTCTTCCAATAATTAAGGCATTAAAATTGGAATGAGCCTTTAGAGCACAGGTGGGCAATATGTTGTTGAACTGCCACTCCCAGCGTTCCTCAGAATTGACCAGGATAATGAGAACCAAGGTGAAAGAAGAAAGTGCAAAAGCTGGGTTGCAGTTAAACATAAAAAACTAAGATTATGGCAATCAGACTGATAACTGGCAAATAGAGGGAGAAAATGTGGAGGCAGTGACAGACTTTATATTTCTCGCTGTGAAGAATACTGCAGTCGCAAACTGCAGCCAGGAAATCAGAAGACATTTACTTCTTGGGAGGAGAGCAATGACCAATCTAGATAAAATAGAGAAGAGTAGAGACATCACACTGGTAATGAAGGTCCACACAGTTAAAGCAATTGTATTCCCCGTTGTAGCCTATGGATGTGAGAGCTGGACCATAAGGAAGATAGATGCTTTTGAACTGTGGTGTTGGAGGAAAATTCTGAGAGTGCTTTGGTCCGCAAGAAGATCCAACCAGTCCATCCTCCAGGAAATAATGCCCAACTGCTCACTGGAGGGAAGGATATTAGAGGCAAAGCTGAAGTACTTTGGCCACATCATGAGAAGACAGGAAAGCTTAGAGAAGATAATGATGCTGGGGGAAAAGGAAGGAAAAAGGAAGAGGGGCCGACCAAGGGCGAGATGGATGGATGGTATCCTTGAAGTGACTGGCTTGACCTTGAAGGAGCTCGGGGTGGTGACAGCTGACAGGGAGCTTTGGTGTGGGCTGGTCCATGAGGTCACAGAGAGTCTGAAGCGACTGAAGGAATAAACAACTAAAAAATGGGAAGTTGCAGTCCAATAACATCTGATGGGTTAGACCTTTCACATTCCAGGTTTTGAGCCTTTTCAATATATTGCACGAGTGGGCCTGCTCATCTTTTTCCTTCCCATCTACATCCATCTTAGTGGAGCAGGGAGAGAAGAGGGCTGTGCGATTCCTTTTCCCAATAGCAATGTTTCATCATGAGGGGTATGAAAGTGTATGAGCACACAGTGTAGTGCTTCTAAGTGCCATGATAGCAAGCACTGTAGAGAGCACAGGGAGATACCGAGAAGTGCAGAACAAAGAGCTCCGGAGGGCCATGGCACATCTTGGCTGATGATACAATCATTCTGAGCCTGACTATGGGGACATGGCCACATGCTTCTCCGACCCGCTGCCCTCCAACCAGCCATGAATTGCCATGGAGATGTGGCTGTTTCAGCAAGACACAGGAGACATATCATAGTAGTTCCGCCTGCTGAACTTTTATGCTACACTCGGTGATATATGATCTCCTCCTCCTCTTTGCTTCACGGTCCATTTCTTTCAAGACTATATTATTCAACTCCAGAATCTCTGTATAAAGTGTTGCCCCTGAAGAAGGCTGACTGTATTTGTAGCTGCAACATACAGGGCTTTTACTTTTAAAAACAAATGAAGTCAGTAACTATCTATTAGCACATGGAGCCATGTCTCATAATGTGCTTTGACTTTTCATATGTGCTTATCAGTTGTCTTCTTTAAGTGTTTTATTCCAGCCAGTTGCATCTACTGCTCTTTTTTCACACCTATAGTCTTAAGTGGGCCAATGCAAAAGCTGGACAAACAAGCCATTTGCATTGGAGAAGATAAGGAACAGGTCTGTGGCACTGACCATCCTTATAGGTCCTGAAGGTTACCTACCTTTTATAGTCCTTTTGTAATGCAGCTAGTAGAAGTAGTCACACAGAGCTCTTTAGTGATGGGACTGCTTTTTGTTATCTATGAAGAGGGAGCTTCATGGAAAACTGAAAGCTACACTACTAACACTCAATGGAATGGTTTCCAGAAAAGTGCTGTTTTTCCCCATTGTAACAATGAGATTGTTGACTAGCTCAGTTACAGCGATTACCCAATTTATTCCCAATTCTTTGCTCATCTCTTGCACATTATGTGATTGATTTAAGGCTGCCTGCCTTGAGGACTGAGCATCAGAGCAGTTAGAAGTCAGAGCTTTGGGGATCTTAGTACTTAGTACTAAGTACACAAATATAGAACAATATTCTTCAGAGTTCTTGTTTTTTTCCTTTCCTCTCTAGAAATCCCTGGATCAAGAAGGCCATGGAGCCATGGAGGGTTAGATACAGGAGCTAGTGGTGGACAGCCGCATATATCTTCTGAGCATTCTCATGTAACATACAGGTAAAACCATCCCATGTTCTCCATGGTATAACAAAACCTTCAGCATTATTTGCTATTTGGAGGTTGATCCAGTTGAAGATGGAATAACCATTCATACTGCACCTCATCTCAGGAACAGATTTTACAGGAAACAGCTTCTCAATGTAACACAGCTTTCATTTACTTGAAGCTCTTTAGATGTTTCAGTCTGCAAAGTCTATGATCCCCAGGTGCCATACTGGATGGGGCTGATGGCATTGTACTTCAAAAGGCAACAGATATTTAAAAATTAGTTCATCTCAGAATTTCACAAACACACATACACACAGAGAAAGGTATGAGGTGTGTAGTATATAACTAAACACAGTTGGATTAGAAGCAAGTACAGTGGGTCCTTGGTTTCTGCTGGTATCCAGAATCTCCCATGGATACCAGAATCTGTGGATGCTGAAGTCCAGTGATATACAGTGATATGGTAAACAGATGTCCCTTACATCAAATGGCAAATTCAAGCTGTGCTTTTTGAAATTAAAGAAATATTTCCAAGCCATGGATTGTTAAATCGTTGGCTGATTGTCAATGCATAGCAACAAAAAGAATTGCAATTAAAAATAGCCATTCTCTGAATAAAAAATCCTTTCTGCATAAAAAAGGACTTTCTCTTGCTGGTGGAATGACAACAGGGAAGAAGCCAAACATATTTCCCTTAGAAGGGAGTTGATTTGAGTGATGTGGGGCAGGTAGGCTGACTGCTTTCACTCCCAATGTGTCTCCCTTCCTCGCTATCTCACCCTCATTATGAGAACTAGAGAGTCGCGGTAGCCAATGGGTTAAACCCTTGTACCGGCTGGACTGCTAACCTGAAGTTTGAGTTGCTGACCTGAAGATTGCCGGTTCAAATCCGTGAGATGGGGTGAGCTCCCATCTGTCAGCTCTAGCTTTCAGGGACATGAGAAGCTTCTCAGCAGGATGGTAACACATTTGGGCGTCCTCTGGGCAATGTCTCTGTAGACGGTCAATTCTCTCACACCAGAAGCGACTGGCAGTATGTTCTTAAGTCGCTTCTGACATGATTAAAAAGAATTATGAGAACTGTCCCTCTAATCTACCACTAGTCCAATGAGCTGGAGTAGCTTGGGAGAGGAGCAAAAATTTGTTGTCCAGGCTTGTGCAAGTGAACCTCCTAGGACCTAGTTCATCCCATATGTCTAGTGGATCTTCCCAAATAGTTGCTTTATTGAAAGACATCCAGCTTTATTGAAAGACCCCCCTCCTTTTGTAGAAGCCAATAAATAGAGCCAGGCAAATCTCTACACAGCAGAAGCACATTCTGTTAACATATGATTCTTGTAGCTGAGGGACATTCACCAGGCCTGCAGCCAAGGGAACACTTAGGAAGGACGTGTTTATACAAGTGTACACTTTGCAAAATGTTAAGGGAAGAGCAGCTCCCGAGTGAAGCTGCCATCTTGGCAGTCACTGGTTTCAGCTGAGAGACAAGAAGCCACTTGGAAAAGGGAAGGGAGGGTTTGGTTGTCTTGCACTGATTTAAAATGTAGAACTGGAATTCCGCCTCTCATTTGATCTGTTTGGCAGGTTAAAAATGTACAAGAACGACCCTTCGGTGGTTGATGCCAATATTGGAGAACGAGTCAGACTGCCTTGCCGTGTAGAGGCTTCACCTTCTCTAAACATTGAGTGGCAGAAAGATGGACAGCCCATCTCTTCTGCCAGGTAAACTCCAAATCAGAAGTTGCCACTCTTTGCATTTCTCTCTCTGTGCCATCCAGGAGCAATTTGTAGTAAGTGGGTTACATTAAAATGTTATTTATTTATTTTGTGTCAAAACCACTGCATAAATAAATCAGTTTAAAACTGATAAAATAAAGGAATCACAAGCAGCTAAATAATTTTAGACCAAAAACAGGCAACAGTGACTGCATTTTCTGTAGCTTTAAACAGTTCTTCCTCTGTGCATGAGGCAGGGCATTGAGGGCAAGCATACAGATGCTGAGTTGTTTGTTCTGCTCCACAGTCGCACAAGGTGGAGGATTCTTCTAGGTAGTGCCATTTGCCAGGTTGTCTTTTGATCTGCCAATTCCGCTTCTGAGTCTGTTTAGGGACTTCCAAATTGCCCATTCTTGATTTGCCCCTGGAGGAAGACCCTCGTGGGGGGCCATCAAGTTGGAATTGCCTGAATTTGCTGCCCACAGGGATATTCTTGCTGTTGCTGGAGTAACATTTAGAGGAGTGGTGGTTCTCAGGAAACATTTCCTTGATTTAAGTCTACTGGGCGGAGGCTGATAGCCATATATTAGAATGTTAATGAGTGACTTGTGTTTTGTTACAAATCAAATTGTTTTTTTAAAAAAAAACAAAGTTCTCTCTGTGCACCATACTTGCTTTATGTGCAATTCGAAGACCGCACCTTCATTTCTCAGTTGCTTGCAAACACAACTCTCTTCTGCCTCGCTTGTAGACCTTTCTGAATCCCCATCTGTTATTCCTCCCACCACACTGTTTTCTTACTGGTGTTTTCTTACACACTTATGCATTACCTCATCTTAGCTACCCCTTTTCTCTGCTTCCAAATCAACAAGGCACTGTACAAATTCCACTTGTTAAGAGATAGGTCATTTCCTCTCTGCATGGTATGTATGCTCTCACTGTACTTCCACAGAGAAATCTGCATTCCCATCTCCGAGAAGCGCACTTTGCCTTTCTCCACTTTCAGGCTTCATGGAGCACTCCCTTTCATTACCCTTTTTTTTCTTTCCTCAGTATATTGGCTAAGTTATTTCTTACTTTCTTTTATGTGCTAAGAACAGTAGCAAAACTACACATGGTTTCTCTCCCAATAAGACTGTCGGCCAATTACAACTCCATTTAACTACAACACTGTATGGCCCACTGTTCACTGTAAAGATGTCAAGGAGGACTGTGTCAAAATCCGTATTGAAATCAAGATATATTACAGCCATAGCGTTCTCCTGATCTACTAAATTTGCCTCTTTATCAAAAATAGAGTGATAGGATTAGTGTGGCATGACTTTTTTTGAGGAACCCATGCTGTCCCTTTAAAATGTGCTGTGCTCTCCCACCTCTGGCTTGTAGGCACAGGCAGCAGTCGGATGGGGCCATGGTCATCAGTCGTCTTGCAGCAGAAGACGCTGGCTTCTTTACCTGTATTGCTTCCAATGGTCGGGACCAGGATCAGAAAAGAATCCTGCTCAGACCTAGAGGTAATAAAATGTGTATATGCATGCTTATAGACATAGTCCCATTTTGCTGCTATTGTCCAGTGACAAGTGCTGAATGCTGATTCCAGCTGTAACTAGTCTGTAATGGGAACTGTTTTTGTGTGCAAGGATCCCTAGTAGGCATTTCAGGCCATCACAACTTGCAATGAGAAACCAGAGGGTAGTCATCCTGTGGAATTAATATTGCCCCCCAAGTTCAGCCACTCACACAAAAGGAACTGATCCTGTATGGGTTTGTCTTACACAAGTATTATATGAATGGTTACTTGTGAGAATCAGTCTTACCAGATTTCAACCACCAGCATGTTTATAGCACAAAACAACTACACTGGTTTAAGTATGGAAGAGGAGGAGGAGATGCGGTCAGCACTTTTTGTCTTTCTTTCCCCTCCTTTTTTTTTTTTTTTTTGAGCTACCGAAGACATTTAAGTCACTGATTTGAATGTGTAATGCTCATAGTCTCCTTGGAGCAAGAAGACAGAGCAGCTATGGGAAGAGCTTATTTCTGCAATCAGATGAGCTATGGGAATTTCTCCCCCTTAAGACCAAAGTTCATAACTTTTTTGCGGCTACAGGAAGGCCATGAAAAGAGGCATTTAACTATAGGTTGATGGTTACATCACTAAGTACTCTGGACAAAGGCTTCTATTGTGGCACATAATGCCAGGATTCCTTTCCCACACTACAGTAGGCCAGTGTCCAGTCAGAGGGGCCAAGTTCACACAAGCAGCAGGGCTTTGGGTTATTGCAACCAGTTACAGTCAGAGCTGTGTATTCAGAGAGTCATTCCGGCACCCTGGGCAGAACCTTCCTGAGATGGAAAATGCCTTTTTCCTCCTCAGGAGAGCTGAGAATCACTGGCCTGCAGCCCAGCCTCTCTGTGCCGGAGGGAGGGAATGCCGAGCTTCGGTGTGTGGTGGCAGGCAGCAATGTGAACATAAGATGGTCAAGGTAAGGAAATTCATAAAGGATCCATGTCGCTTTTCATTCCAATACCAGTAAAGCAACAGGTTATTGCCACCTGAGTGTCTTAACCTTTTTTGAGCCATAGATTCCTTGGTCAAACATGTGTTATCATGTGCATGCTAGTAGGGTGTCTATAATAATTAGTATATCTGCTGATGCTTCTCCCCCTAAAATCCCATGTCTTAAGCCAGGCACTGCCTCAACCAAAGGGGTTTCCTAGACACTGCAGATGGATGTGCTTGAAAATGATGCCTGCAGTCCTGGAAACCCTTCAAGCTGGTGCACTTCTTGGTTTAAAACAGAGGTTTATGGAGTCATGTTTGGTCATTAATGAACACAACCCAGCAGTTATAATATTGTAAGTCTACCTTACGTTCGTGTCAATATGGAAAAGCATGTCAACTGATATAAGATATTTGCAACAACTGTGATATGAAAATACATCATTTCTATTGGTGATAAAGTCTCAAGTCCTGCTAATGCCAGTGTAATGTTCTGTCACCAATCCATGGCGTCTCCTCCTTTTCCTTCACTCATTGACCCATCATCCCCAGATAATCCCTCAAACGACTCTTCATCTGTAGGTGTTGTAAGTATGTCCCGAATCCGCTTTCTCTGCTGCTCATCATCAGATTCCTGCTCCCGAGTAACCCTTTTCCCCCTTCTGACACCCATTCTACTGTCTGCAACATTATCATCCCCAGAGAATCCCTCAAACGACTCCTCATCTGTAGATGCTGTAAGTATGTCCCGGATCCTCTTTCTCTGCTGCTCATCATCGGATTCCTGCTCCCGAGTAACCCTTTTACCCCTTCTGGCACCCATTACTGTTTGTAATGTTTGTAATGTTACTGTTTGTAATGTTACTCACAGGCTCTACTACAACAGGTCTCTTGGAAATGAGGCAAGTGGAGTGTATATATTATATCTGTAGAATGATTCCACAGATATTCCGGAGATATATATACATTCCACTTAACCTCATTTCCAACAGACCTCTGAACAAACCTCTGAGGATGCTTGCCACAGATGTAGGCAAAACGTCAGGTGAGAATACTACTGGAACATGGCCATACAGCTTAAAAAACTCACAGCAACCATATGATTCCAGTCACGAAAATCTTCCAACAACAGATGTGATTTTTCTCCCGTATTTGTGGGCCCACTGATCTATTTATACTCTTTGGTCCATGGATCCCAGGTTAAGAACCCCTGATCTAGAAAGGAGTAGCTCCTAGAGCACTGCTGAAGCCAAGTTTACTTCATTAAGTCCAGACACATTCTTAAGGACATGTTTCTTAGAAGGCTTTATAGATGTGGCTTACATTCCTTCTGAAGGGCATGCATGAGAAGACTCTCAGTTTCAAAGAACCAACTTATGTATTTTGACTCAGGAATGGGGTTCCAGTGAGAGCGGACAGTCATCGCATACAACTGCCTCAGGATGGAATCCTGCTCCTAAGCAACGTGCAGATCAGTGACGAGGGGTCCTACACCTGCAATGCTTACAGTGGCAGCAATTCTGTCAGTGCCAGTACAGATGTGAAAGTGATCAGGAGGAGAACAGAAGGTGGGTGTGCCCTACAATCTTTTTCCTTAAGCTTGACAACCTGTAAAGCAGGAGCAAGGAACTCGTTCCTTTTCCAGATGTTGTGGGACCATCTCATCATCCCTTATTATGGATTGTGCAGGTTGGGGCTGGTGTGAATTCAACAGGTTCTTAAGGACTAGTTTTTCCACTCATGCTTTAATATTACAATTGCTTCCAGAAAACTATGAGCGCATGATAGACAGAGTCTCAGATTTATCCTGTTTGCAGGATTTGCCCTGCCATGTTTGTGTGTGCCTTCAGGTCACCTATTGACTTAGAGTGACACTATGAATTTCATAAGGTATTCTCAGACAAGGCACACTCAGAAATGTTTTTGTCAGTTCTTTCCTCTGAAATATAGCCTACAGCACCAGGTATCCATTGGCTAGCCAGGGCTGACCTTACTTAGCTTCCAAAAATCAAATGGGGTCTGGTGTTGCTAAGGTACATGTCAGATTACAAGTTTCTGGAGGGTATAGGGTGGCCTGGGGTGGGAGAAAATTCTGGTTTGAAATGTCCATCATGAGAATAGATGGATTTATGGCCAGATCTGACATGGCTCCTATGTCCTATGTCCACATTCATGGCGTTCACAAAGGCACCTCGAGGGAAGTTAGTTATAAAGTCCAAGCAGAAAGAGTAGAACAAATGTGGAATGACTTACACATTTTAAAAACAGTTTTCTCTGAATGTAGAAATATCGGAAATAAATAAATAAATGTATACTAAATAGGGTGAAAGGCGCTTTCATCATGTGGAGAAAAAAATTGTGCAAAATGGCTTTGTTTTTTAATATACCAGTGACATAATCGAGAAGTGTGTTCAAAGAACAGCTCTAGCAATTTCAAACTATTGAGCCTTATTAATAACTTGTCATGATTTTCCAGGTGCTTTTGGATTTTAGTTCCCAGAATCCCTGATCATTGCCCACGGCACCGGTGGCTTCTGGGAGTTGATGCCCAAAACACCTGGAAAACTAGTTTGGAAGTTACTGATCTAGGGCATTGCTCTCTGAAAATAGTAATTGCTCCCTCAAAGCCTTCTCTAATGTTACTGTTTGCATGCTAATTCTCATTTCTGCATTTGGATCTCACCCATGTTGTTTCATGCATAATATATTTGATTACCTACAGCATTGAGAATCTGCAACATATTTGCATGCTCCTCCTGGAAATTAAATGTATGTGCTTTTATGTCTTATGTGTTTGCAAATTGTGTGCAGGTGTCCTCTAACCTCTGCCATCCTCTTCCCTCAGTGCCCGCAGCCCTTCCTGTGGACCCAAGTCGGGAGTGTGTTGACCAACCCCATCTGGCCAATTGTGACCTGATCCTACAGGCCCAACTCTGTAGCAATGAATATTATTCCAGCTTCTGCTGTGCCAGCTGTGCGCGCTACCGTGGCTGAACCTCTGCCCCTCTTCCATTTGATGGTGCTCCAGAAGAAAGAAGCCTATAATCCAGAAATGATTTCTATGGAAACTATCTCCAATTTGTTTATTCAAGCACATACATGGGGAAGTCAGGATGCAGTCAGAAAGCAGATAAGAACAGTTGGCAAAAGCCTTCTGCAACTTTTTTGCAGTACCTGGTTTTTCAAATCAGCTTTGATATGTTCATTTAATGAAGCAACAGTTGTTTCTCTCACAAACAATATGGACAAGTCAAAAGAAAGAGAAAAAGATGCCTTAGTCCATAAACACATAAAATAAAGTGAGGGCCTTGCCTTTCCAGATCTGGACCACAGCTGTGAAAATTAGCATACTGACCTTAAATCTTTTCTGTATGGGTTATCTCAAGTATCCTACAACCACACCATGATTTTCAGATTTCCAAGCATACAAGAGGATTTCCTCTACAGCAAATACAGAATTTGGGAAGGGTCCTGCACTTTAGATATCTTAAGATGTGTCTATGAAATGAAACTTCTATGTCTCTTCAATGGCCACCTTACAGAAAATAAACCCACTAAACATTGGGGAATTTTGAGTTCAACCCCATACATGTTTACTTACAAAATCTCAAGAAGAAAATGGACCTGTTGTGCAAGTCCCAGAATTCTTCAGACACATGAATGCCACTGTATGAGGTTTTCTTCTAAAATCTTGGCAGGCCAAGGCCTGCATCTTTGTTTATCTCCCAGTTAATCACTATCAGATAAGCTTAATATGTACCATGTAAGGATGAGCTCTGAGACCAAGAGGGGTCAGGTAATGGGAGATCTTACCTTGGAAATCCGAAGAAGTCGTTTTTAATGACCTTCTGTAAACAGATTCTGAGATTAGGAACTGGTGGTGGAAAGGAGCAGAGATCTCAAACCAAATGCAAGAGGGGAAAGGAATGTCACCCAGCATGTACTTCAGTAATTTTATGTGAAACGCAACATTCCCCCCCCCCCCCAAAAAGAGAATGTCATTAACCATAAGAAAGAAACAGGGATAAGTTCAGATCCTACTCTTATTCACAAAAGAAAACTGTTGATCTAAAGCTTATCCTTTCTGACTGAGCTTTTATAATTGAATTAATAAGGATGTGACATGCAAATCTCTAGTGTTATTTGCTTACATTAACTTTCCTTTCTACAAAAAGAAGCAGCACTAGTGGCGTGACCTAGAAGTGCTGCCTTAGGCGCCAGTCTCAATTCAAAAGATTCTATTTGTTGACAGTCGGAGATACCTTTCCATTAATTAAATAATCTTGCTACTTAATAGTCTACAAAACAGTAGGTCAGGAGAGCAGTTTGCAATGCAGCAGAACACCAATAAATATTAAGGCTATGGCTGTCATGGCAACTATAAGAAAGGCTTCTACCGTAAGGACAAGGAAGGAACTCCAGCAGTTTATGCGTATGTTGTGCCATTTCAAGTCTTCCACTGTAGACTGCTCCAAATAGTAGCAGCGATATCAACATCACCAGGAAACTCTACATCAGGGGTCCCCAAACTTTTTATGCAGAGGGCCAGTCCACAATCCTTCAAACTGTTGAGGGGCCAAATTATCATTTGAAAAAAAAATACAAACAAATTCCGATGTACACTACACATGTCTTATTTGTAGTGCAAAAACAACAACAACAAGAACAATGAAATAACAAGAAAAGAGCAATACAATATTTAAAAATAAAAACAATTTTAACCAACATACATTTATCAGGATTTCAATGGGAAGTGTGGGCCTGCTTATGGCCAATGAGATAGTCAAGTTAATTAGGATTGTTGTTGTTGTTGTTGTTGTTGTTGTTGTTGTGTGCTTTCAAGTCATTTCAGACTTTGGGCAAGCCTAAGTCTAAAATTTATTTATTTATTTACTATATTTATTTACTACATTTGTGTCACACCCTTCTCACCTCAAAGGGGACTCAGAGTGGCTTACAAATTATATGTACATACAATATGTTATATTGTTAGCATAGCACACTATTAGCATTATATATTACTATATTGAACTATACCACTATACTGTAATATTATTAGTAATATTATTAGTAATATATAATTAATACTATTGTATGGTATTATTATTATTAGTGTTCTATTGTATTACATTATAATATTATTATCAATATTATATGTATATACAATATATTATATTATAAAACTGAGGGCAGGGGCCAGGTAAATGACCTTGGAGGGCCGCATCCGGCCCCTGGGCCTTAGTTTGGGGACCCCTGCTCTACATAATAGACAACTACTCATAAGCCACCCTGACTGTCAGCTTCAGGACTGAGAAAAGTTTTCTCCCCTTTCTCTTCATCATTAACTTTCAGGACACACATTTTACCTGCAGGTGGACTTCATTTCCTCATGTGCATCAGGATCTTACACATCGTCCAAGTGCACATAATCGGCCAGTTTTACTGTTCGCTGCGTTTGGCTGTGACTAACTGCAATTACATCCATATAACATATTAGTCACTTTTCCTATGCAAGCAGCCTTTAAAATACCAGTCCAAAAGTCAATTCCCATATTACCAGCACCACAGGCATGTTCTCTTGACTCTCATGTGATAAAAATGTGTTCTGTGGAAAAGTTTATATGCACAACTACTGTAAACTATATCCACAGATTAAATCTAGTATTTCAATGTTATTGCTATACCCTTATCTAATTCTATTTAGACAGATACATAGCATATCAGTGATTCAAGAGACCCAACTTTATTAAATCTGCAGCCAATAATAAAAGAATCAAATTATCCCAACCAGGTTTGCCTTGAAATGTTTTCTGACCTGTTTCCTCAGAAAATTAATAAAACAGGTCCTAATAACAGTTGAGATGTTTTAACGCAACACCATTTAAGGCAGGCATGGACAAACTTTTGCCCTCCAGGCGTTTTGGACTTCAACTTGCATAAATCCTAACAGCTTACTGGCTGTTAGGAATTGTGGGAGTTGAAGTCCAAAACACCTGGAGGGCCAAAAGTTTACCCATTTAAGGTAACAACTAAAGCTCTATTTAGTTCAGCTGACAGACTGTACAAGGAGCTTCTCTTTCCAATATACCAAGATACAATCATACTGTGGGGTCCACTATTTGGGGCAATGATTTCCAGCATGAGTTTGAACTGCAACAGGGTATATTCCCGTAAGCCATTAGGATTGGGGGAGGCATGGGGAACCTGAGCTGTGTCAGATTGCAGTTGTGCAGCAAGGAGTAGCCACTGCCGTTCTGGGTCTCCAACAAGTAGTCTCAATGTCCTTTATTAACAAGTGGATGTCCAAGGGGAGTGACAGCTGTTTCTTCCTTTGGGCTGCACAAACAGTTGCTGCCCAGGCATATTTCATCTCCCAACCAAAAGAGGACATCCCAGCATCCTCAGGCATCATACTAAGGGTGGAACAAAAAAGCCAATGAGAGTGATCGACTGAAACCTTCAAGCTGTCATTTCACTGAAAAGCCCATTGCAAAACAAAGCACCAGATACCTTCTGCAGCTTACTTCACAGTCTCTGGAATTAGCATCCATGACCATTTAAGCCAATAAGAGACACTAACTTGTAGGCCTTTTCACACATCTCAAGGCAAACCTGGTTGGGATAGTTCAGCTTTTTTATTATAGGCTGCAGATTTAATAAAGATTCTTTCTTCTACCATGACTCATTAAAAAAAAACATACTGATATACTGAACATACTAGATAGAGTTCATATCCAGCATCATCTGATTATTTAATAGAGTATCTTCAATTATATTAATATTTTATCAATTGCTTCCACTTAAAATGCAATATTCAGAGCACCACATTCAACAGAACCCATCACGAATATCATTTAAGGAGTAAAAACAATACGATCTTATACATTTAGGGTTAAACCAACACGATGCCAATAGCACTGCTGGGCCTTCTATCTCCAGCCCCATCTGCCACTGAAGATGGCTACTGGTTTTTAGTCAGAGTGGAAGTACACAAGGGAAAATCGCCTATTTCCATGAGGAGAAATGTCACTGTTCAAGAAAACAAAACACCATTTACTGTAATAGGCACTACTAGGTCACATGATTTTCAACCAAAAAATAGATTTAATGTCAGCGTATTTCAACCATAGTAAACAACAACAGGAAAGAACAATCAACAGAACAAAACATGATACGTTATATCTTCTCACATTCAGAATTTGTTTTCCATGGAAGAGGAAAGGTAGAAAGTTTATTCTATCAAAAACAGAGTTGTTGTTGGAGGCTCTGGGATCAAATGTTACTCTCATTTACAGTCGTGGGTGGGGAGCCTGCAGCTGTTTACATGTTGATGGACTACAGCTCCTACCAGACTGATGGCAGCTGGAGCTCAAAATCCCCACTCTTG